>NW_020897714.1:8865533-9053547 GCF_003984885.1 Neopelma chrysocephalum
CACCACTTTGCTGTGATTCCTCCATCCTTTCATGATTTCACTTCTGTCTCCTATAAACCTGGTAGCATTTACAGTTGTTAGATACTAACTTGTTCTTGGAATTACGAGTTGCTACATGTGCTTCTGATAACTTGAAAGCTAATGTTCCAAGGTGTCAAGCAAGTTATCAACAAGATCCACTTACAGCAGTAGGTTTATAGTCTGAGTTGAGAAAACGGGGAACAAGCAAAGCTCACTGTGAAGAGCTAGGTGGAAAACCCATGAAGACAAAGAAAGAAAAGGAAATATTCAAGATGTATCATTTACAGATTGGTTGCTTGTGGTTGTTAATGTTTTGCCTAGAAAAGTAGTTTCCTGTGATGCAGTAGAAAAATGAACGAGGCTCATCTGGATGTGAAAGATGAGCAAGAATGTTCATATAAATTCAAAAGGACCAGCACATGAGTGACCTTATGAAGGTGATGGTTCTTGTTCTGAGTTGTTTACAAGTAAAAACATGAAATCTCCAATAGATATATCTGGGTCTACAATGATCTCTATTGGTCTTAACAACAACAAAAAATTAAAAAGACACAATGAAGCACTAGTATGCAGTGGGAATTATACCCTTTTTATCAGAAATATGTTTTAATTGATTTAAGAGGTAATTCCCATTTCTAGGACACTTCAGGCTTCTCTTTATGACTGTCTGAAAGCAATGAAGCATTTTCAGAAGGGCAGATGATTGTACTTCCCCTTGGAAGGAGTAAATACTTTTTCTTTCCTTGAGAAAAAAAAAAAGACCAATATGTGAGTCCTAAGGAATTTTTGTGGCTCCAGAACTGTTGTCAGGACTGAAGATATAAAGAGGCAGTCAAAGCTCTGTGGCTATCGTGACATATATACATATTTTCATGCCTATAGTTTCAAGGCCCTTAACTTTTAAGTGCAGTTTGGCCTAGTTATAATACTGTTTTCATTTGTATTGGAAACTCAGGACAATGGGCTACCTAGCTCATGGATACATGAAAAGAAAGCTATTTTTCTATCTATTTTTTGTTTTGGTGCCAAATGCAGCTAAACCAGAATAGATACTTTACCTAATTAGATATATTTAAAGAAATGCTTTTCTTTATTAAAGACTTTAGAGCTAAGCACATAATTAGTGTATACTGTAATTAAGCTCCAGTGAATTATAGATCAGTTAGCCTATAGCTAAGAGTGCTAAGAGTATTAGTTTAAATATTTTTACCTGCTTATTTAAAGGTTTTTGACTGCAGTTGGGATGTATTGTCACGTGTAGATATTTATGTAGAGAGTCAGAGAATATGAAGAACTTCTTGGTTGATTATTTAATTTAATTGGATTTTAATAAGAGTTGTCTATCTGAAGGGTCAGATTCTCAGTTGACCATATTGAACATGTAATAAATGGACATCCTTTGACAGGAGATAATGTGCTGAGTCAGATGCCGAGGTCATTTCTAATTCTGGTTTATGTTTTGTGAGTTATGAGCAACTGCAAAATTATTTCCTGATATTACATTAATGACTGAAGTAGACGCACAAAGGAAAGGAGTCTACTACGTGATCTTGAAGTATTAGAATTCCTAGGTAACATAAAAAAAGAAAGAAAGAAAAAAAGAAAGAAAGTAAGATTTATTGTAAAAACCACTTCATATTAAATACAGAAGTAGTCCTGGAAGCATGAGTCAGATTCAAAGTCTTCCAAGGCAGTCTATGCACCAAACTATAAAGTCAATCTTACCCTGTGCTTCCTCTCTGGTCCAGTATATCCTGCACTCTTATCTGCCTGGGGATGTGTTCAAAAGAGATATGCAGATTATCTTCCCACTCTTCAGAAGACTAGGACATGAGGCTCGAAGGTGGAACATGCAGATCAGAGTTTTTAAGAAAAGAATGGGACTGAATGCTGGTGTCCAACCTGCTTGGTGGGTGCACTAAGCAGTATACCATGCTGCATGAGAAACAAGAGAAAGGCTTATCTTATCTGTATTCTAAAACTGACCTACTTCAGATTTGGATTGTGTGAAGAATGTGGTCCTGCCATGTTCTACGGCCTCTGGAATTGCTTAATGGATTGAGTTTTTGGGGTGATTCAGACTTCACTCCTCTTAGTTTCTCAATCTAACCTGAGCTCAGACATGATCTAAGTGCTGAGCTGCTTAAGTGTGCCAAGTATAGGACAGTTCTGGGCACGTGCAGTGACTTAACAGGTACTGAAGAGATTTAACATCAAATATTACAGGATTTATAGAGATTAGATGTCTCCAGCTCAGAAGGTGAGTCAGGACTTTGCAATTACGATTTCCCCTCAGCAGCTCAAGCTTTATTTTAGTATGTAAATCTTATACCGTAACCTGCCTTGAATGTCCTTTTAATCTCAAATAAAACAAACAAAACCAACCACTATAAAGTAGCAGGGTTCCTTGTTTCCAGTAGTTGACTGAAGAAACATCTTTCTTTAGAAAATAAACCTTAGAAACACATGAAATGCTCATCAGTGATCAAAAACTCATAGGCCAGCTTTCTGCACTTATGACCCTTCTGATCTAGGTAACAGCAATATGTTCCCATCGCATTTAAGTAGAGAAAAGTTGCACAGAAACAAGAAAAATGCATGAGGCAGAAGATACTGAGAATAAATTTTTTTAGTAGTGAGGACATCATTACTGACGCTTAACCCCAAGTTTACTCAACCCAATATCATTATTTTCTGAAATAATTGCAACATGCAACAACATAGAAATATTTCCGGGGGGGTTGTCTGAGTTTAGGTGAAATGTGTCCTGATCATACCACTGAACATGTAAAACTGTAAAGCAGTAAAATATTTACCTGAAAATACTTGAATTCTTAGGTTGACAAGAAGTGGCCAGTAACAAGTTTCAGAGCAGGTTGGGCCACTTAATCCTTAAAATTTATTTTGAAAGTTTACTTTCTAAATCAAATCCAAGTTAACTGGAACAACTTTGAATGTTATTTCATGTGATCCAGAAGACATAGGCAGGACAGGACAGGACAAGGAAGGGAAGGGATAAAACCTGTGTTTATAAATTCCTTAACCGTTTTTGAATGTATCTTCCCTCAGCAAAAATTGTGCTGCAGCTCTCAGTTGTGCAGAGTTTGCTACCACCACTGTCTACTTTTATCCTGAGACTCATGCGTCTAAGCTGTTTATTTTGAAGTCATTCAGAAGTTTAGAAATGGAAGGTCAAACTCTTTTGTGACAAATACAAGTGAGGGTCCAAAATGAAACTGTTTGAATTAGACATCAAGTATGCATTAATTTGTGTTTAGGGATTATTTACTAAAGGTTTAAAGAAAAGGAAGTTCCTCAAGCACTGAAGTTACCAGACAAAACAAAGTCTCAGATGAAATTAATGTTTAGGCACCTTTGAATATCTGGGTTCCTGTGCCTGGAACAAAACTTGAATAGATGGTGTGTTGTTCCCAACACACTGGTTTCTAAACTGTCCTGGATCAACAACATGTAGATTAAATTAATTGCATCTTATAGGCAATGCACTTTGTATAACATTCTTTAGGTTACACTCATCTGTATCCAATAACATTTGAGATTTTTACAATTAATGATATAACATTTTAAAACTTACTAACTCTTCTTTGATTCTTTTGTGACAGTGTTAGTTATCTTGAGATCATTCATCTACTGGGAAGGGAAAATGAAGAGCTGAGAAATCAAAAGGATCTGAACATAGATAAAAGAACATTTTCTTTTTAAAATGCATTTCTTTTTGTATGCTTTTCTTTTTTTCATTTTAAGATCTCTACCACAGACTGATGTTCTCAAGACACAAGGTACTGAAATTTCTAGTACAAAGATTCACCTGGTGCTGAATAATCACATATAACTTTTGTTCGATCTCCTCAATGTGAAACTTTTAAGTCAGGCTGCTAAGGCCATTTTTTTCTATTGTGCTGACCAATACTCTGTCACTTCTCCCTTGTACTTTTTCCCAGTCTGCATTAATCTGGTGCCTCTTGCCTTGACTAAATTCAATTCTAAACTTTTTTGAGGCAATGACTGTGTTTTGTGTTTTCACAATGCATATAGATGTCTGAAGTGAACTCTTAGGTATTGTCACGGTGCATATATCCATCAATAGTCATGTAAAATCATCTATATTCATTTAATTAACTGCTTCCATTTTGCAAGAATAAAAATGTATATATCATGCCTCTATCATGGCACTTCAGTATGATAGCCCTGTATTTGAAGGTAATTCTAATTGTGAATATTTTAAATATAATAAATTAAGCTCTTTTAATATTCAGCTTTGTGAGGGTTGGAAACAAAGGGGTTTATTTTGCATAAGAAACTCTCAAAGATCAATGAGTTGAGAAATTCAAACCCAGAAATTCTTTCATTACTACGTGATTTTGAAAAGTGAGTACAATTCAAAAAAGCAATGAACCCAATATTTAGCAATCTGTTTCTTATACAGTGAGATTTCATAGGACTATTTTCCTTCAACATGTGCTTCACCCTCTGTTCTGACTCTTCCAGAAGTCATGCATTCATTTACCCAAGTTCAATCTATATGTTAGAGAAAAGCATCTCCTTGTTCGTGAAAAAAGCAAATATATAGTTAGATCCTAAAAGCACTGCAAATGTATATAATTGCTAATTGTGGCAGATCAGATTACAACATCCCAAGAGTTACTGTCTTTGTAAAATGAGCTTAATCTGCTAGATAAAGCCAATGACTTTTTTATGTGCTACAAAACACTGAGAAGAATGCCTTCTCTTCAAATCATCTGCCACTCAGAGATTTCTCATCAATCATGTTACAAACACTCCACCAAATACATCTGGAATTTAGTTAATTATACCTGGAAAAAAAAAAAAAGAAGAAAAAAAACCCCAAAGTATTTGCATACTGTCTACAGAAATTCTGATTCAGTTCTTCTATGCGTACGACTATATATCTGCATTAAATGGAATTACAACCAGCAGAATCTCTTCTAAGCCACTTGCTTTTAAGTTAGAATAACTAGCAATGTTCCAGCATTTGCTTTATTAATAAACACACTAAAGATTCTACTGGGATATATAAAGAGACTAAAGGTAAAGTGGATAAGTCAATTTACCGTAATTTTCTCTTTCACATATTGCATATTCACTCTAACTGAATGTGATATCTAAACTCAAACTGAGAATAAGGGGAAGTTGGCTTGTGTTGATGGAAAATATTAGAACATCGAAGAATAAGTCTACCTATCTCATACTTTCTCTCATATTCTTGTGATGTTCTCCAAAAGAGTGGCAGTCAGGTATCAAAATGTAGGTAAGCTTTCCATGTTCATAGATGTTCATATGCCTACACATTCTCCATTTATTAAGCCTGTCAAAAAGAAACCACCCATTGCCTGAAAGCTAACAGCTCCAATCTGGAAGTAACATTTATCTATGGGCAGAACATGGCAACTAGCACTACGTATTAATATATGCTTGTTATTCAAATGCAAAACAATATAAAAATTAAATGTCATAGCATGACATTTCATCACATAGTTGTACTAAGGAAATAACTGCACGTATTCTCTCTTCCACCAAACATTTCCTGCAGTATAAGAACAGTTAAATCAGTTTCAGAAGAATATCCTGGTAGAGCCATTAGGTATATTAGTCCTTTGCAGCTGCATGGTTTATTAAAAAAGAGGGAGGCTTGGCTAGGTTTCTATATCCTGACAGTTACAAAAATTGAAAGTTTTTACTGGCAGCCAGAAGAATTGACCTAAGGTGTGCATTGGGTGGTAAGAAGAGCAAGACAAAATGAAGGGAAATTGATGCAAGAAGCCATTTAGAGTTTATTTGGACATTTTCTCCTCATAGCTTCATTCGTTCAATCTTTTCTTTTTATTTTTTCATACCATCTAATTACATATGGATTTAATGAATGGCTTTCATTGTTGTCCTATAGTTCTTAGGTTATAGCATTAATTATTTATTTGCAATTGTAAGCCAAAGCCCTTTTGAGTCAGATGCTTTATAATTCCATAATGTAAGAAGGAGACTTTTGATTTTTGTACTATCTAACAGTGATTGTTATAGACTGGATACTGCTTACACTAAGTTAGAAGCAAAGTCAAATAAGTAGCATTCACAGCCTGTGGCTTTAGCCATTTAAAAGGCAGTTAGTCTCTTATCTTCTAGGCTCTATCTGTAGACAGTGATACTTTAGATAGCAAAGAAAACTTTGACTGCATGTTGCTGCTCAGAAATGGCACTTCTAGGTTGGCATTAGCAGGCAAAATTCTTTTGCATTACCTCCAGCCAGTGAATAAGGAACTCTTGAAACCAGCTAAGGGATTCTTTTTCTTGTTTATGGCTTAGTCATTACTTTATACAGCACTGGTGTGCATACAGCATCACCAGTTAATATATTTGATGACTAAATAGTACATTGCAACCCTTGCAATTCATATCCTTATAAACCATCACTTTAGTAATATAAGCATAACAAAAAGGCATTTTAAAAGTAAGATGAGATAATAAACAGAACCAGCCTTTCTTGTTTATATTGCAGCAGTCGGTGCTTATTACTGTTCTGTGTAAAATTCTAAGAAAACAATCATTTCCAGGCTGCATAAAAGCAATGTAAATATCAGCAGGTGTATTAGTGCTATTAACGTGGCAGTAAAAAGCTTATTTGTGCAAAATGGCCAGGGAGAAACTCTTTTTACTTGGCAATGTTACTGGACTAATGTTACTTTATACAAAACCTAAAATCACTAGCTGAAACCATAAGTGTGTTGAAGCAAGTATGTATACACAAGAGTGCTTAAAAGCTTGGTAAAACAGCTTAAACAGGAGCAGGCATCTTTCTGCTCATCAGTTACAATGAAAGTAACAAACCCATGCTGGGCAAAGTGGGTTTCTTTTGGTGAAAGCTACCTCTTCAAGCTTCTCCAAGGCACAAAGATACAGGTGTCTCAGGATACAAATCCATTTCACAAGAAGGCATTTCATAACCTGAAACAGAGCTGGAAATTGAAGCAGTGAAGTCAGATTTATCAGATAGCTATCATTAGCAGTCTGAATTATTGATTGTCAAACTTATTAGTTCTATTATAATCAATGAGAACTGGTCTGCAGGTAAAATTTTTCAGTCTGTATTTATACAGCTGGAACTGGCTGTACTTGAGTAACTCAGACTTGTGTAATTCCACTGTTGCTGCATGAGAAGTTCAGACAGAACCAATAGAGAATATAGATAGAGGGAATTGTGAGGCAATTTTTGTTGTTTGTTTGTTTGATTCATTTGAGAAAGATTACCTCAGCTATTAGTGGGCTAAAGTGAAGGAAAGAAGAGAAAAAGGGAAAAGAAACAATGACACACATACAAATTCCAGAAATTCTAGATAAAAAGGTGAAGATACCATTGTGATGAAAAATGGAGAAATGTAGGTAATACTAATTATAGCAACATGCATATTGACCATAACTAATAGACAAATGAATCAACAGCAGGGAGAATACACAAGACACTGAACACAGATCTTTCTCCTCTGATAGGGTAAATAAATGTTCACTTGGTAGCAACAACTCATAGCTTTTCAGCTGGAATATTTTGACACCAAATTTTTTTAAGATTAAAAAAGTCAAGAAAACCACACATTTAATGAAAATTATTAAATCTGGACCTTGTTCATTTGCACTTGAATAAGTAAGATACCTGAATAAACTGTTCCTGATTCAATCCTAATTCAAGATAAAAAATGGCCAAAGTAGTAAATGTGACTGAGTGATGAACTACCTTTTATCTTCTCTTTAAAGGTATTAGAATAGCATAACAAAATACAACAGTCCTAATAGTGTGCAATTAACCTTCATAAAGACAGTGATAACTGGAAAATAGAATAAAAAAAGATTAAGAGAAAGACATTTAAAATCAATTTATAGTCAAAATATAATCTATTTATATTGAATATGGAGACTAAACCTTGAGCCAAAACTTTGGTGTTACTGAGCACAACGAAATCAACTGCCAAGAAAAAAAAGTAAAATGAATGAATGATGACAAAAATCCTGAGGTTTATACCCTGCTTTTGGAAAACAAAAAGGCAACCAAAGGTTGCCAGAGTACTTCAAATTGAAATCTGATACACATCTGCTACCAAAAGAAAACCCCAGCAAAAACCCAACCGCGAAACACCCTGAACTTGAAAACTGGAAAAACATCTGTAAGCATTACCTTTTATTCACTGTGCATGTATTCACTGTTTTGTATTTTTCTAATAAATAAATAAAAAATGAATTTATGTTAGACAACTGTTTTGTTCACAGAGCAGGATAGCTAAAGCCAGTCAATGTCGCAATCCCGACCACAGATTTCTCTACTGTTCCATTTTTTTAAAGCTGTGTTGGCAGATATAGCTAAATCAATTATCAGGCAGCTGCAAATAACGATGGAAAACCTGGAAAACTTCATAAGGAGACCCTTAGAAGGAGCTCAAAGTTGTTAGTTACCTGATAGCTTCAAGCATTTTAATCCATGAGACTTGACCATGAATTTTACAAGAGGAAATACTTTTGCAATAGCTGAAGCAATGGAGTATTTCACAGAAATAATAGTCAAGATCTTCAGTCTCTCTGAGTAATGGATTTAAACTCTAACCTGAGATGTTGAAAATGGATTTTTCTTTTTTTTCCCCACCATCTATCCATCAAACAAAAAGATATCTTGAGTTAAAACCTTAAAACTAATGTATTTCAATTATTAGAACCACTAGAAAAACCTTTTACCTATTGAGAGGTAACATTAACAACAGGTGAATGCAAATGGGACAGAACATAAAACTATTTTTGTCATCAGCAAACATAAGAGGAACCTGCAGAAGGACAGATCCTTGTCCTTCCTTAGGAGTCAAGTAGAACACCTTAAGGTCAAAGTTGCTAAAAAAGACATAGTTAAGATGTTGTTACATCTTGACCCTCTTACACCCAATTCTTCAAAATACCAGGAGATAATTTTGACATACAATTGCCTACAAGAGTTTTTCAAGCAGTTAAATGTGGTTAGAAGCCATTTTCTGTCATTAAAGCATCTACACTTCTGATTTCAGGATGAATTTGGAAAATAATACCTGTGTGAAATGATGGAAGCTAAAAGGATGTTTTGAAACCTCAACCAAACTTTTACTCGAATATAGTTTTATGAGGAGCTGACACTTACCTGTACTGGCTTCATCTGACTTTAAGCTGGAAAGATATTTTTGTGCAGCCTAACGTTCTTTCCTTGCTGACAAAGCATTCATTTTTTAATGCCTTATGCAGAGATATTGCATCAGAAAAAGAAAAGAAAAATGGCACATAATAGGACGTTTCTATTAGAAGTTGACTCAAAATGGAAAGCTTGAACCCGATCTGAAACACAAAGATAACGGATTAGGTGTGTTTTTACCAGATTAGGGCTTTTTTATTAGAGTCTTGACTCAATCCGGCTCATATCTACATCCTCTCAGTGTTCAGAAAACAGAAGCTGAACATTACAGATTTCAGGTAGGAAAGATATGTGTAGAGGAAAATTAGGGAAATAATTTATTTCCTTTCTATAGTAATTAAATTCTGACTTTCTCTAGTCAGAAAGCACCAAGTTATCAGATTAAGGACTCAAGAGTAATATGAGTAGTATCAACTACTTCTCTAACTGTTAAACTCAAGCATTAAAAAAAAAAAAGCTACCAAAAATTAATGAAAATTAGATTGGAGTAATTACCAAAGCTTTGTAGAGATCTGAACAAAAACCTCTCCTCAGATAAGTATGCAGAATCTGAGTTCTAGTGGCCAGGGGCAATAAAATAACTCGTATAATTTTGTTTTATCATAAGAACAAACTAGATCAAAACAATTTTGGTTTTTTGTGGCAGAAAAACAGTCTTTGATGAAAAATGGGAGAAGAATATGTAATACGTAGATGTTAATATATGCATTCATAAACTTCTCTTTTTCTCTAACATGATAATTTCATAAGAAAACGTTAAGCTAGATGGAAGACTGGTTTGGAAAAGAGTATTTTGATACATAGTAAAATAATTATTTTTACAGCTTATTATGAAACTTGAGTCTGCTATCTGATGATGACCACAGAGGTTTGTCTTGGACCAGTATCATTGCTGTTATTAAGAAATTTTGACAGACAGATTTTCAACAATGTCAGTATAGAAGGTTTTGCAAGCAAATCAGAGAATAAAACTTCAACAATTCAAAAACGTTGTCCAAATTTCAAACTACTAAATAAAATAAGGAATGAGAATGATGAGAGGTCAAGGAAAAAATAACCAACAGTGGTAAATTTAAAAACTCTCCTTTAGGGAAAATACAAGAAAAAGTCACCAGAGCTCTGAAAGGGGTGGTGCTAAAATGATCTGTACTCGGTCCAAAGGTCCACTTAACTTATCATTCATTCTGTATCTAACACTAGCCAATAAAAACTGCTTAGGAAAGACTATATGAAGGAGACTAAAATGGACTGACCTGTCCCTAGTATATTCTCCGGTGTTTTTATATAAAAACAGTCATACAGTGTGTATTAGATAGCTTCACAAAAGAAATCAGTGTAATGTTCTCAGCACTGGCTATAGATTCAACTTTACAAATCTATGATGAAATCTCAAATTACAGATTTGGGACAAATGCCAAAAAGAAACCTTTAACAGGGTTCATGGAAGTTTCAAATCAGTGTCAGGAGGCAGTTCTGTAACAGTAGGTTAGAAAAATGTTTATGAAAGATGCTAGCTGATCCTGGAATGAGTCAGGGAATGAATCAAATAAGGTCTTGAGATCTCTTTCAGGCATATTTTCTATGATTCCGTATCTTCTCAGTAATCTTCTGAGCATCTTCCAGGTGTTTTTTGTTTCTTTGGCAGAAAATATATAATGTGTTTTGTGAATAAACCATGAGCAATATTTGGCTGAGAAATGTGAAGTGGCTACAGTTCTTCTCTGGTGGAATATGATTGAAAAGCACAAAACCAGAAATGGACTGAAAATAAAAAGATCTTTCCAGAAAACTAGATGAACTTCAATATCTGCCCTGGAGCTGTCACTTGAATTTGAAAAAAAAATGAATGAAGCCCTAAGGGGAATTGAGAATTCATACTTCACATGGGAATATGTTACAGCAGTATCTCAGTACACATTTTGAAAAGAAATATTGTTTTCAGACAATAAATTAGATTTTTCTTCTCCCCCTTATTCATCACATCTCCATATATTTTATTATCTTCTTTCACCTACTATTTTAGTAAAATCTCTTCTTTTTTCTTTTACTGGTATCCTCTCAGAGGTAGGACCAGACATGGTACATTTCCTCTGCATCATATGCTCTCTTGCTAATAAATTTAGTTATTAAATTAGAAATCATTTGTGTGCAGGAAGTCAGCAAAACAAAGTTACATTCATCACATTACAATTATATCATAGGTATTAGCTAAGACACCACTAAAAATGTGCAGTAATATATAAGCTGAAACTATTATACTTCATATAGGACTTTTCTTGAGCAATTGGCACCTAGCCAGACAGCAGATTTACAGACTCCTTGATCTTGCATCAAATGGTACAATGGGCCTGAGAAGACTCAAGATCTGCCTGATATCAACATGAGACCTCTCTCAGTGATTTTTGAATGGTCTTGGGAACCTGGAAAGGTCTTAATTGACTAGCAGCTGGCTAAGTTGTCCAAATTTTCAAGAAGAGCAAGAAGGATTACCCAGGAAACTGCAGTTCCATCAGTCTGATTTCAGCACGCGGCTGGATAAACACATCATGGGGTGTGCAATTGGCTCATGGGTTGAGCACAGAGGGTAATAATGAATAGAGTAATATCAGACTGGTGACCTCTCACCAGTGGGGTTTCACAGGGCTCTGTCTTAGGCCTTGTGATCTTCAACCTCTTCATAAATAACTTGGACACAGGACTCGAAAGACTACTCAGTAAGTTTGCAGATGACACAAAACTGTGCGGAGCTGTTGACTCCCTTGAAGGCAGGGAGGCCCTGGAGTGAGACCTTGACAAATTAGAGGACTGGGCAATCACCATATGAAGTTCAACAAGGGAAAGCGCTGGATTCAACTCCCAGGATGGGACAACCCCTGATATACGCACAGACTGGGAATGAGATGCTGGAAAGCAGTGCTGCAGAAAGGGACCTGGGAGTCCTGGTTGGTGGCAAGTTGAATCTGAGTCAGCAGTGGCCTGGCAGCCAGGAGGGCCAACCGTGTCCTGGGGAGCATCAGGCAAAGCATTGCCAGCTGGTTGAGGGAGGGGATTGTCCTGCTCTGCTCTGCACTGAGGTGACCTCACCTTGCATATTGTGGCAGTTTTGGGCACCGCAATAGAAGAAAGATATTAAGCTTTTAGGAAGTGTCCAAAGGAGGGCAATGAAGATGGTGGAGGGCCTTGAGGGAAAGCTACAGGAGAAGCAACTGAGGTCACTTGGTTTGTTCAGCCTGGAGAAGAGGAGACTGAGGGGAGACCTCATTGCAGTCTACAACTTCCCCATGAAGGAAAGAGGAATGGTAGACACTGACCTCTTCTTTGTGGTGACCAGTGACAGGAGAAGGGAATGGCATGAAACTGTGTGAGGGGAGGTTTAGGTTGGGTATTAGGAAAAGTTTCCTTACCCAGAGGATGGTTGGGCACTGGAACAGGCTCCACATGGAAGTGATCACAACACCAAGTCTGTGAGAGCTCAAGAAACATTTGGATAATACTCTCAGGCACACGGTGGGATTCTTGAGGCTGTCCCATGCAAGCTGGACTTCAATGATCCTTGTTGGTCTCTTACAACTCAGGATATTCTATGAATAAACATTTAAAAAATAGGGAAAGGAATTGAACATTTCATTTAGAGGAGATTAGCTGTCCTTTACAGGTCTATAAAAAAAATGTTGTAGAATAGTGTCTTCCTTTATCTCTCATTACTTCTATAAAATTTTTTTCTTACTCCCATAATTATGGAAAATCTTATGCCAGAAACAACAAACTAAACCCCACCTTGACATTTATACATTGATGCTAATCATGGCTAATCAGGGTTGTCCCTGTAGCACATAGCAACATAATAGTTTTCCAAAACAGAAGTACACCCTACAGGTCTTAATTCATTCTTTTAGAGCCACCGACATGTTAAGGTTCAACTAGCTATGCTTTTCTCAGTTTGATTTTCACAAATTGAAATTTTATCACTAACTGAATAAGCCCTATGTTTACGTTAATTGATCTTCACAGAATCACAGAATATTCTGAGTTGGAAGACACCCACAAGGATCATCAAGTCTAACTCTCATCTTGTCTATTTTTGCTTTGCTTTCCCCAAGATGATAAGAATTTTACTTGATCTCATCATTCATGAAGAATATTTACTAGTGAAAACCACTTCCTGACATATTTTTTTTCCATGTCTATTATCTACTTTTTATATCTACCAATCCTTAGACAGCTAACAAGTAATACAGCATTAACCCTTTCCCAAATAATACATTAGCAACTTGTTGCAGATGACGAATGTTTCTTCAAAGTGATATCTGTTACAAGTCTCATTATTGATCTTATGGTGACATGTGCAGGAAGTTCCATCTGAATATGGGGAAGAAGTGCATTACTGTACAGGTGACCACGCACTGTAGCATATTGCCCAGAGAGCTTGTGGAGTCTCCCTCACTGGAGATATTACAGAAGAAACAGGATGCAATCCTGTGCGATGCGCTCTAGTATGACCCTGCTTGAGCAGGGGTTGGACCAGATGCCTCACTATGGTCCCTTCCAGCCTTACACATTCTGTGATTCTGTGACATGTATTAGTGCAGGATTACTCTTCCTTTTCTGAAGCATGACTTCAGACTTCTTTGTTCTTTTCATTCCATGCAACCAGATTAAATTGCAAGGTATGAGGAAAATACTTCATGATACTTCATGGTAAGTACTGCTACAGGTTTTCCATGTTCATTATAAAGATTACCTACTCAAATTCATTATCATATATCATTATTCTATGTGTTAGATACTGATGCTGAGGAGCAGAAAGATTGAAGTGCTTTTGAAAATGTATATATTAAATTTTAAGGAGTGTTTTCACTTCACAAAATGCTTTGAGGGAGTTACAACCACTTTTTTTCTTTTTTGAATAACAAGTTCATAAATTTACCTTGATTTTCTACTGCAGTTATGAGCATTATTTAACTTTATTCTATAAGTACTGTTTCAGTGAGATGACTGCAATATAAGTCATCACCAACTTCTGTTGGTTTCAGAGAAATCTGGAAAGGCTCACACTAAGCTCTGTGTTGAGAGCTCAGACATCACTTTCCATGGAACTTATGATGAGGCGATGGAAAATTTTAGCCATATTTTGGCTGTTGCTTCAAGGGAAAAAGATTATCATTGCCAAAAACAATTCCCTCTGCAATTCTTTACCTCCATTATCTGCAGTATTCTGCCTGTTATCTGTTTTCTCTCCTCATTGTTCTGATTGGCAAGGGAAGTACAGGTCACTCTGCAGTGGCACCTGAACACAGCTGCACAGGCTGCTCCTTGTACTGACAAGCTCATTACACAATAGTGAGAAATCTAAATGCACATTTCCTGGTGAGCTGAAAGGTATCACTTTCAACAGAAGGTTAACTTACGCAAAGGGATATTAGAATCCTTCACATTCATATCTCTTTGTAAAAGGAACTATTGCATAAGTTGTGTCTATGGCAAAATATACTGAGATCTGATTAATAAGGAAGCCAACACAATGAGAGGAAAAATGTTTTAGTGGATACAAAGTGTTCTGATCAAATGAAATACAAGCCCCATCAATAATGGCTTGAAAGAGACTTTTTTACTTCATGCACCAAATGTGTCTGTTTTTTGAAGACCACTTAGGTAAAAGTGAATTACCCTGCTCGTGCATTTAATGATACATTTTTCTATGCACCACTATGTATAGATTGCAACAGTGGACTGAAAACATAGTCATAGTGATCTGAGGATATTATTTGTAATTTTCTGACTAGATAATATGAATTTGTTTCCCACACAGTTAGTTTCCATGGAATAAGAGAAGCAGAAAATTATTTCTGCAAAGTGGAATTGATAAAATGTCTTTTTATAAGCCACGCATGCAAGTAATTACTGATTATATTATGCATTAAATTAATAAAGGTGATTTATTTTCTCACCGCTTTTGCCATTTTTATGAATTCGTTTGTATTTTATAGACATATTGAGTGATATGCTTTACTTCTGAGTATTTATAATCATTCTGCTTAATTGAGCTGTCAAATGCTTGAAGAAATACACCACAAATATCTTAAAAAAAAAAAATCTAAAATTTGGGATTTAACTGAAAGATCCCATTTCAGAAAAAAAAAAAATTAAGAGTTTTGTGAGGTAATTTTTCCAACTTAGCAAAATCAGAGGTTGCAATAGAAGTAAGTAGGTTCTTGTGCAGTTACGGTAGTTTTCATTTGACATTCTCCAAATCAAATCTGACTTCATTTTGACTCTTCAACAGTTAAAAAACCAGATTTGTCTGAGTTTCATACGTCACTTCGACGCTGTCACTATTAAAGGTATGTAAATTACAACCGTGAAACTATTTGTTTATCTTTCACAAGTCTTCATTCATATTTAGAGCTTGTCTCCCAAGGAAACTTCCCCTAGATTTTGACTTGTGTGGATATTTCTTCTTGTACATTTTTAAACCTTTCTTGTCAACTTATTTTTACCATGTAAGCAGGACACAGAAGCTACAGATGTTAAAAGAAAGCTTATTTCCTTCAAAGTCCAGAGCGGATCATTAAAGGAAACTCTCGAGATTTTCCAGGCGTACAAGTTTCAGAGGTAATATAAAGAAAACAGTATCAAGAAAAGCTCTTTTGTACTTAACTATTCCAATAATGTAAGTGAGCAATTGGCTTGAAGTCCCAGGTCCATCATGAAATGGAAGTTATCCATCTGTATCAGAATCAAAATGGATGTACTTAACTTGGTCATTGCACTTGTTTATAGATGTGGAGAGAGGGTAGGCAGGAAAGTAACACAAGTAGATTTTAAGCCTCAGTGTGAAAATGTTCTCATGAAACCATATACAGGATGCTTTCAGAGGTTATACAAAAAATACTTTATCTTAATTTTCTTTTTCTTTTTCACATTATCTTTTCTGAAATTTTTTGTAATGGTAAAAATTCATACCCTTTCAGTGTTATCTTTGTTTTTACATGCCTTGTAAGACTCTTGTACCTTCCCTTCCCTTCTATCTAACTTAAGGGTTGAAAAAAGGAAAACTAAGCTTAAAAATTTTATACATATGGTTTGTAAGCAATACACATCCTTTTCTCTTTTTATATTTACTTTCTGCTTCTCACACACAGCCATGCTTCATATATTCCTTTATCTTCAGAAGGAAATAACATACTACCCTAACTGCCTGGTCAACACGAGCGTTCCAGCTTTACGCACTTCTCCATACATTGTTAAAAGTTTTTCAGTTGAATTGGATCAGTCTTTCTATCAGACAATGTTTCTTGTTAAAGATGCAGTTCGTAATTCTCTTCCAGCTTAAGTCACCTAAAAATAGTTGTCTGCAATGTGAGCTGGTGCCTAATTTCCCTTAAAGCTAACAGAACTTTAGGGCTTGATTCAGTTGCCCAGGCAGAGGCATTTAACACTGTCCAAGGTGCACTAGAGTTTGTATTTCCACCTGGCACCTGAAGAACATCTCTCTTTAGGTCCTGTGAAGCAATTTGAGTAGCTGTGATACATTGCCTCAGAAATTCTCCTTAGGAGTTGAGGCACACTGAGAAAATCTGTCTCTCTACAGCAGCTAAAAGGCATTCTTTTCCTCACAAAGAAGACATTAGCTTGCAGTTTCTCAACTGTTTTCTTCTTGTAAATGAGAAGAATCAGATCATTCCGTGGGACTTAAAACAATTAGGAATAAAGAGTTGAAGGCATCCATTCCTGAAATTCTTTCAATCTGATTACACATCCAAAAATGTTAAGCTAGAATTATTTAAAAAATCTTATAATATAGTATACAATTGCAACAGGATTTTTCCAATAAACATATTAAAATTAAACCTCTTATAAATGAATCAAAACATTTAAAAATTTAGATTTAGGGTTTCCCTCATTTAAATAATGAACTATTCCCTCTTCAAACTCTTACCAGTTGTGGCTAGATGAAGTAAAATAATGAAAAAAAATTAATAGAAAATGGTACTATTCTTCTACTCATAAAACAAAGTTATCAGTATAATCCTTAAATTTGAACAATACTTAAAAATGTACAAGGTCTTATTGATCAGCACTGAACCTTGATTAGGTGAGCATTCAAATCAGTGAAACATCCAGGCAGACTGTCCAAACCTTTTGAGTACATGCAGTGGTGTTCTATTTCAAGGCATGTCTCAGACTACAGCGATGTGCAACAGACTGAGAGAAATTTTTTACTGTCTTGCAGAGATGATTTCCACAAGGTTTAAATTGGAGATAAAACAGATTTAAGGGGCATCCTGAACAGATACTAGTTGATCATTGCGTTAATTGGAAATGTTGAAGCTATTTGAACTGATAAAAAAACTAATCATGATTTATTAACCATAGGTCACAAACCCATTTGAGAGAGCTCTGGAGAAGTCGGATAATCTGATTTGATAATTTCTTGGAAAGGAAGACTATCACTCACAACAAATGTCCTCTCAAAGTTCTTATTTATGCTCCACACTGTAGTTATTGCAGGTTTGTAGAAATTCTGTGATGTGTCAAACTCCACTCCTTCTTCTGGACAATGTAATTTTCAAATAAACAAACTTATATTGAACAATTTTAATCTAAGTCCATCAATAGAAAATAGGCATGTTAGACTATTCATATTTATCAACATTCTCTTATCGTCTCACTATCGCTTATGATGTGTAACATTTTAAATGCTCACACATATAGGATTAGTGAAAAGACAACTACAAAATCTGTTCCAGGAATACTCTCAAAAGACTGCCAGTCTTCAGGCCATTTCTTGAAGGCATCTAGGCCATAAGTGACTAACCTATGAGTTCCTATTCCTTCCATCTGAAGAGAAGTGGCTATTTCTATGTCATAACACACTTTTTTGTTCTTTGTATATTAAAAAGAATTTTAAAAGGTAACCACTCAACACTACTCTATTGCCCATCTCAAATATTACTAGTATTTTTAAAATGGTTTATCTGTTCAGTTGCATTAGATGACTTGCTTCTGGAATCCCTTTAGACTTCAAGTCGCTTTTTTGCTTCTGTTTTTGCAATAAGCTTATAAATTTCACTTACCCTTTGGGGCTTCCTCTAAAACAACAGATATTTGGATAATCCTATAGCCACTACACCAGGAGACACAGAAAAACACCAACAAACAGATTGAAGGATCGACTAGGTGGTTCTACTTAAGTCAATGAAAAGTTTCTCATTGGCCACATAATACAGTTCTAGATAAAAATCATTTATATCTTCAGTGTTTCAATATTCAAAATGAGTATTTCAAGACAGATTCTGAGATTAATATCAGACAGAATTTATGAAAGGGGAAAATTATGAGGGCTTTTTCTGATGTTTTATTCTTGCTGGCTCCCCCATCAATTCAGTGCTTTCCACATTATTAAATTTATCTCAAATATATGATTACCTGAACTACTAGTTATCAACAATATTAAGAAATTACCTTCATTACTTCCACAGTGAAGTGACTGATTTTCAGACAGAGAAGGCAGTCGTGTCAGGGAGATTCTCAGGGTCTACAGACAGACAAATTGCACACTTTCTAAGTGGTATTATTGTTATTATTATTACTATGAATTCAGTCATCCATGTAATGACATACTACACTACTGAGCCTGATGTCTGTTCATACAGGAGATTGGACTCATTGTATAGACTGAGCATCTTCTAACTATCCACTTTTCCATGAGTAGTTTGATGATGCTTTAAATTTTTTAATTATTTTCTACCTTATCATATTGACTGGCAAACTGTGAACATGACTGCAAGGCTCTTACGTAAATGTTCTTGGCAGCTCCTAACAAAATCCCTTGATGAGAATGTTTATCTTCTTGGAGATGGCAGTCACAAGCCATAAATTATAGAATTGTTTTCATTTTTTGCATAGCCCTCTGTGGTTTTGATTGTTTTTTGAAATTGTTTCAGCTGTTGTTTATATTTTTCCTATAGAACTGCAAAAGTTCTTTATGGAGTCAAGTTCTGTTATTAAAAAATAGAGAGTTACAGCCAAAAAGTTGGACTTAGGAAGTAGTAAGAGGGGATGGAGTCTAGTTTATCTCACACTGAAGCTACTTAGCCTTAGCATTGATTTACAGAAGCTGCGGAATGAACTTTTAAGTTGTGGAACCAAGGAATGCTTTTTCATCATTAAATGCTGCCGCACACACAGACAGACATGCACACAGAGGGTGTTTTTGAGGTTTATTCACTTAAAACACATTCAGTAACTAGAAACTTTGAAAGCAAGACTTAGGATATGACAGGTTCAGGAGAAAGGACCGAAAAACACATTCAATGGGATATGTGGAGGGCAAAGTGAAGCTAGTAGATTAGTTCATCAAGACAGAAAGAGCTGCCAAAACACAGGTAAAAACAAGACTTGAGGAATCAGTCAGGGATGAAAGATTTGGGGAAGGTCATAAGTCTTTGATTAGAATTTTAATAAGGGATTTCTTCTGTATTGTGAAACACACTGTAATTTGTCTAAATGTAAACTAATCTGATATTTTTCTCTCAAGCAGAATTGTTGAAAAATATAGCCACAAAAAGCAGGATGGATAAATCTGAGGTGTGGCTTTTTGTAACAAGGCTATACATCTCATACTTGGGGCTTATCTTCAATTTACAGTTAAAAAAGTAAGAAAATATTCTTTCAAATTCTGAGAAGATACTGGTTGATCCCTATGATTCTGAAACTCTCTTAATAAATATCAAGGTATCTTTTAGATTATAAAATTATTCTATTACATCTTACATCTTTTGTTCAATATTAAAAAAATGTAATTGAATATCATCTGAGAGAGAGATACATCAAATATTAAAGAGATGAAAGCCCAACTAATACCATTTCTTGCTTATAAATTCTGTTATTGTAAGTGAAGTTATGAGCAAGAGTTTACACAAATTAAATTCCTGTGCATTTTAATAAGATGAATATACTACTCCAAGATTACAATTTCTCTTTCCAATATTTAAGTTGTGGAAATATCTTTTGTCATTACAGACACATATACATTTTACAGGAAGCTCTTCAATAACAGCTTTTGGATCTCAGAGAATAAATGTTTAATAATCTTGCTTAAAAGTGAGTTGCAGAAGCTAATGTAAAAGACATATAAAAACAAACCTTTTGATTATTATAATAATAAGATGGCCCACTTATATCTGGTTATAAGCCCACATAACTGACTTTGTACAATCTAATCCTGAACATAGGTAGACCAATAATTACTAGATTAATGTTTCTAAATGTCAAAATAATATTTGGATTAACTTTGAGGTTTTAGCAAGGAACTCTTTAAACATTTTTTCAAATAGAATTCCTGAAACCCTAGTTTTGAACAATCTGTACTTCCTTAAACACGTTTTTTTTTAAAAAACATCAGTACAGAAAAGACAGTGCTATACTAAAAGTCAAGTTGGCCAAGTTAAGCAAGTACTTAGACCTTAAGCATGTGAGTAGTTCTGACTGATAATGTGTTACTAAATTAGCTTTGATACACCACAATTTCAACTATCTGTGGTGAATTATAAGTACTTTACATAGGAAAAGGAAAAAAGGAGAGACATTGCTGGACATAGACTTCAGATTAACATTTTACCCGTTTGTACTCTTCAGAGAGGAACACTGAAGCTGCAACAAGGATGGTAATAATCACAAGATGAGTGGTTCAAAAATTATTGCCGGTGGCTCAATAGTGAGGCAACAAGTACCTGAATAAGATGAATAATAGCACATTCATGCTACCACAAGTTCAAGGGTTTTAAACTGGCATTAAATATTTGAGGCATAAAAATGCGAATCTTAAAATTCTGTGGGACAAGTCATGGGTAAATTTTTGTTTAATTTAATTTAAAAGTTAAAAGACAAAACATTTCCTTAAATCCCAAAGGAAAATTTTATTTTTCACATTTTCCCATCTTAATATGTTGAATAAGTAGCTTCAGTTCAGCTGAACCAATATTTTGTGGCAAGTCTGAAATACTACCAAACTTTTTTCAGCCAGCCTTAGTTTGAAAATGTCATACAAAATGACTGATGATTTTTTAAAAAATCTTTCTTTAAACCTCATCACTTTATTGCTTAGTTTCCACTCAGTCTATTGTGCCATATATACAGTTATCTCATGGTTGTATGTGCTTGAGGCTTGGAGTTATGCACATGTTTCTGCTACAGTAGGAACACAACAGGATGGCAGCAGGTTCCCTGAGGAAGGACACTTCAAGGTAGAATATATAGATGTGAAAGAGTAGCTTCAGAGCTGCTAACAACTCAGCAATGACCAGTCAAGGTGACTTTTCGCACTCGTTTAAGATTATGGCATCTTAGATGCTACTTTTTAGTAAGGTGTTGAGGGCTTTTAAATACATAATTTCCTTGACAGTATATGCAGATGCATATTTCAATGCACCTACAATGCATAGAAATAATTTTCATTAGAATTTTGCTCAATTTTTGAGGGAAAGTCAAAATGGTAAGTTTATTTTTTCAAACCTATGGAACAGTGCAAGTCTGGACTACAGTAGCTTCCATTTTCCTATTTCCTCACAGTCATAAAACTCCAGATACCTTGACATCAATGTACCAAGTGCTTCCTTAGCTTGTGCAGTCATTCTTTGAAAGGTCAACTGTTCATGGCTTCAGCCTCCTTTTCCTGGTGGTTTCCTGTAAAACTACAGCACCAGAGTAGGTCAACCAGGCTGGCATTTGCAAATTGCATGAAATTCTGCTATTGGCTGGTCTGTCTGAACTACAAACCATTTCTACAACCCATGCTTATGATCTTCATGAAGTTTCCAGTTGAACATTTAATCTTCCTAAACCCATAAAATGACAGAATGTTGCATTTTGTAGCTCAGACTTATCCATATACATACTCTTCATAAGCCTGACATAGTTTGGCAAGGTGATATATTTTAATACTCCTACTTTTTTTTTTATTTTATTTTTTTTGTTGTTCTGCCTTTCATAGAAGGACAGTAACTATTGTCTTCAAAATCTCTATTAGCAAAAGCTCTTTTGTCAACTTGAAAGTATTACCCAATAGTATGTACTAACTTGACTTCATGAAACTGTGGACACATGAACAATCAAATAACATCCCGGTATGAAGGACTGAAGTTCATCTTATTTTTTGCAAAAATATGTAGGAATTTTCTTAACTTTCTGCTGGTCATTCAAATCTGTTGATGACAGATTAGCTACATTGAGGGATTACAGTGATCTGGAACTAAGCATCCTCAGTGTTCGCTTCTACAAGTGTATTGCAACATATCTGCAGTGTCCGTGATTTCTTTAAGAAAAGATGACATTTCTCAGAATGGTAAGCATTCTTTTAACTGTGCATATTACTATCTTAATTAGTTTTCCCTCCTGTGTTTTAAAGGAGCTCTCTTAATATTATCATTTCAAATCATCCACAATTAGGGTTTCTAATTACTCACACTAGAACGAAAAAAAAATAATCCACAGTGTGTGTTGCAATTTAGTATATAACTATCTTCATTTGAAAGACCACATCAGTGAAATTGCCAGCCACATCCACTGCAAACTCAAGTGGTCACATCCCACCTTTCTGCCTCCAGCAAAGTTCTCAAAAAGGAAGGTCCCGTTAGGAAATGCCTCTCCCTTTTTCAGTCTCTAGTAACAGACCTTTGGGAAAGGTTATATATCTCATTAGGTTTATCAAATGTAGCCAGGAGGGACTTTTAAATAGATGATAGATACTGTCACTTGTTTAGGAATAAAAGGAAAAAAAATCAGAGGAATGTCATGCATATGATAACCTCCTTAAATTCAAAGCTTTGGAAATCATAATGTCTATCATACTTCAAAATCAGTGAGCATGCACACTGTATAGGTTCCAGTTTACAGTTTTTTCTCAAACTGTTAGATTTCCTTTTTTTTTTTTTTTTCAGAAAATGTTGGGGTTGTGCTGCACAACAAGCACTTATTTCACACCCTTAGTATAGAACTGAAACTTCACAAAGCACTAGGTAGGAGGAAATAATGATACAAGCTGATAAATGTATTCATATACAAAGACCAATAAACACCTTTTTTAAACAGAACATCTCACTTTGATGCCCTAAATCACTTGCAATTATGTTTTTTCTGTCTCCTGTGTTATACTGCAACTTCCCTTATATGAGATTTTTTTTTGAAAATGAAAGCTTTTTGAGCTGATTGAAATCAATTTTTTAGGAGTTCAACTTTTAGACACTATGAAGAAAAGCTTCTGAGAACTCCAATTATATTGGTATCATCCTTTATTTTTTCATCTTATTCTCTGAATCTTAGAAAGTACTCAAATAAGGTGCAAGTAGCTGATGATGGATTTTTGGATACCAGCTTCTCACTGTCATTAGCTGAAAATGTAATGCCTTTACATTACATATGGTTAAAGAGATAGTATTGTAGGGTCAGTGTAGGGTAGTGCATAAGCTTCTAAATTCACCTCCTTACCTCTCCACAAATGTTCAGCAGATCTGATTTTAAGTGATTTCATTCAAGCATAAACATACTCTTTAATCAAGTGATCTTGATTAAATCACGAGCTGCTGAAAAACCACAAAATACGTGCAAAGCTTCAAGTAACTCACAGAGCTGATTTTTATAAGGTAAATTTTTGAGAATGCATTGTGAAGTAAGTCTAATTGGCACTATGTTCATAGTCACATAAGAGCTGTATGTAGAAGAAATGTCTACTAAACTAAATTCTCATTAGGGTAAGCCTGAGAATGAAAGCACAGTGTGGTGAGCCAAAATCAAGTATGTTAGGATTACAGTTTCTCTCCTTTGGTGATATCAGAAAACAAGAAAATGAAACATAGGCACAAGAAGTATCTTAACTTTAAGTAATTGAAATGAAAATCCACCAATTTCCCTTTTCTTAGACAGAGTATAGAACTTAGTTATAATTAAAAAATGTATTTATTTTAAAACTTTGACTTTTGTATATTATCATTTTTCTTTAACCACTCTGATTTGTCCTTACCAGTGAGACATGCCACAGCTCTGTGAAATGGCACTAGAAGAATTGGTTGCTCTAAGAGATCAAAAGGCTTTGTATGAGCAACACCAAGAACCACCTACATATTAATGAGGCCCCTTTAAAACTGCATGAGGATAGGAAGTGTTTGCTATGAGCATGACTTTGTTTTTTAATCTGACATTTGCAAAAATTATATAAAATCTGCTTTAGACGACAGAAAAAGCTGTAAACACCAGAAACACAGGAAGCATTGAGGTGTGCCAGGGCTGCAAGCTCTAATGATATAAATCCTTTCATTATAGACAACTATTTTGTCAGCATGCAGATGAAGCTCGTGAGCTTTGTTTGAGAAATGCAACCTGAAGTAATGAATTTTGATTTCCTAATATTTGAGTCCTGGGGCTTTCTAGGGCATGAAGTGACAAGGCCTGTTCATGTTGTTCTCCCTCTTTGGCTACATTCCATTTCAGGAATTATGTAGGCATACAATTACCTCCAACTGAGGAAAACATAAGGGAAAATAAAGAGTAACTTCTCTGTAGAAAAGAATGAAACTGAAAAATTGCATCTGAAAGAAAACAGTTATCCACTAGGTTGTGCCAAGCTTACTGAGCTTTGAGAATGAGACCACTGATTAGTCAATATATTATTTACTGATTGGTAAATAACTGGTTGGCAAAACCCCTTATTTTTCCACCTTAATATTATCTTGTTACGAAGAGGTACCAGTATATTATTATCGTTACCTTTCTGAGGTTACCTTTCTGTTACCTAATGCTGCCTTTCCGATCAGATTCTTAAGTTTCACAAGTTGGTACAGAAGGAAATTAATTTGAAAAGACAAAGTAAAAGCACCTGATGAAACTGCTTTTTCATTCCATAGCATCCTACTGTGGAGAGACAGAGAATGAAAACGGTGGAGTCACTTTAGAAAAAAAAAGTTTGAGCTTATTTGCAGTCACTAATATAACTAACACCAGCTCTCTCTCAACAAAAATATTTATCCCAGCATCTCAGATATAAATTATATTGCTTGATATATATTTAGTTCAATGACAGCAATAAAAACTGGGGGTTGGTTCACAGTATCCCTAAAGCATTTACATTTCAGAAGCAGGCTAGTAATTTTTTTAAATTGACATTTGATACAGCTTTTAAGAGACACAAATCCATCCATAAGGAAACAACAGGCAGAGGACAGGTTTTTTTCCTTTTAGTAACTTGGACTTTTTTATTTTAAAGAATTTCAGTGATCTAGTTTCTATAATTTAAAAAATCTATCTTTCTTGCATTTAGAAGATCCTAGATGTGGTTTGAAGGGTACCCTATATGAGAAAGATCTTGGCAGATTCACCTGAAAACTCTGGCCAACACCTTCATTGCCCATCACGTGACTTTAGAGAAATTAATTTGTATATATTTTACACCTAATTCTAAAGAGTAATAAATAAAAAACCTACAAGACATGCTAACGCAGCTTCTAAATAATACTATTCCTTTAGTTAGCTGCTGCCATGTGGTGATAGTTTGGAACTTTCAGATGACTGCAGTTTTAATGAAAATGTAGTCTGTGATAATATGAGATATATACAGAAACTGACTCTATAAAAAACTCAAAGTGGTGTTCATTTCATGTTATACAAGAACATGCAAGAATTTCTATTCTGTTATATATCACTTCTCAAAAGTCTTTTAGATATATGAAAAGTCTTCTTCCCTCTGCCATGGGACAAGTATAGATGACATGGTTTTGTCCAAATATTAGCTTTTATTCCCTGCATAGTTTAGTACAGAAAAGGTATAAGAGTTGTAGATCATTTGTGGGGCTGAACCTCTGTGTATCTTCTTGCTGTGCAAATAGGCATCTGAAGTCACCTTGATATCAAACTTTTCCATTTTAAACTCCCTGGCGTCTTATAAAAAATACAGCTAAATAAAATTTTCACATGGAAACGTAGATGCAAATAAGGCTTAGCCATTAAAGAGCATCTTATCTTCAGGCAGATTTGATTATGTGCGCATGATTGGTTTCATTGTTTGGTACTACAGAGAGCATGTATTTCAGTACTGGAACAAAGACATACCTAACTTTGGAATAAACAATTATTATCGGAACTTCAAATTTAAAAGTGAATGTAATAACATAGAGTGATGTTTAAATGTAGAGAATATATGTCTATTATTAGCTCATTGTCAAACTTAAGGGAATAAAGATTTACTAGTCAGCAGCCACACAGAATAGTCCATTTTATTAAATTTCATCTTAAATGCTTATTAAGTAGTCACTGATTTAAAAACAGCAAGCAAACAAGAAAAGAAGCAAAACTTCTATTATGACTCTAATACTAATTTAATGTGAATGTAAGAAAATATGTGTTATTTTACTTTGCTTATTTTATCTACTGCATCACTTAAAAATCACAGTGGGTCAGAACAAATTATATGGTAAACATTTAAAAAGTTCCCTTGTCTGCAAGGTGATTTTTTTTTTTTTTTGTTTTACAGTTATGGTTTTCGTTGGTGTAATAATATGAAACAAAATCAAAATAAAAGCAGGACTTTTTTTTAAATTTTCTTAGGAAAATGCAATGCCAAGCACAAAGGCATTATTGATAAATTTGCCTCTTTTTCTCTTTTTATGAAGAAAACAGTTTGAGACCAAAACACCCTGAGAATATAAAGCAAACAGCAAGGATTAAAATGCTTTCTGAAATGAAGTAAATGGACAAGATCAACAGTGGAAGAGAATACTGAAATAGTCTTTTATTTATAACACCCAGGTAATGTTGCTCCTTAAGCCTTTCAGACATTTATCCTAAATTAAGTTTGCATCTTATAATTGTACCTAATTTGCCATAAAAACTTTTCCGGGTACAAATCCTTGCAGGCAGTATACATGCAAAAGTATAATAAATATCTGACACTGAATTAGAACAAGTGAATCAGAACTCTCTGAGAAGGAGAAAAGGCAATTTTCTGAGAGGACTTCAGAGGTGCTACAGTGATTCAAAAATATATTAAATTACCCATAAGAAAATAGCATTGAAGTCAAATGCACCATCAGTGAAACAAATTTTTTCTGATTTGATTGTCTCAGTAAGAATGAAGAGATAGAAAACAGCTATAATCTCATCATTTTAAAAAACCAGTCACTGACTAACTTTTGGCTCCTCTAATGGCTTTTCGTTTTTTAAAATGCACCCTTGGCTTAAATCTTCATCTCCAAATAAAAAAGCCGTTTCATTTCTACATGCTTAGACATCTCAACTTTCATTGACAGTATTCCCTTCCTATAAGACTAATATTTTATCAAGTAAGATGAAATATGACTTTAAAATAGCCCTAGAAACTATGTAATTTTAGTTAAGTCTTTTCTAATTTATATAGCTTTCCTTAGGTCAAGTAGGAACTTGCTTAATCCCAAATCCAATACCCATTTCAGCAGTGAAGTTTTTGACAGAACAATTTATAAATCTAAGAGAACTTCACATTTAATCCAACCTTTTGTTCAAGTTCCAAGAACACTAAAGATGTGCCTCTAGTACTTCATGCAAACATTATCTTTTTCATTTGGGTCTCCCTTTTACAGCGTTTCATATCAGATGACCTTTCCTTTTCTCTTAAAGCTCACATTGAATTTATTTTCCCCTTACTATTTTTGCAAGTCAACATCACTGTTATCTGCTTATCTTTGGTTCTGCTCTGAGAAATGACTAGAGTTGATTTTGTCTGTTGTATGTGTACTTCATAGCAAAGCGAATATAGACATAGTCTAAAAGTTCTAGTTTTGTATGTACCATGATAACTGAGAGTAAACTTAGCATGAACTATTTCTATCTGCAGTTTAGAAAAGAGGGAAAGCAATCAGATAAAATACTTAGAGAAAGCTATAGAGACTCAGAGCCTTGTAATTGGGTAAAACAGTTTGCTACAAGAACAAAGTTCAGACTGACATGGGCTTTTAGTTTAGTAAAAGACACTCAAATTATACTCATATCATTTAGAAATATTATTAGAAGAAAGATGATGATATGGTTCATTGAGATATACCACTGAAATATTTCAATATTATTTTGAAGCTAGTTAAAAACAATCACATGAGATGTTTTCAGGGCCAAACTTATACTTTAATATGCAAAGCACCTAAAGCCAAAACCGAAATAAGATCTAGGTCATATAGATTATGTGGTCATCGCAAATCTTTTAAAGACCAGCACAAACCAGCAAACCAAATAATATCCTCCTTTATTTTTGTCACTTGCTCTGTTATGTGGATTTGTGTATAACAGCAAAGTGTTATACATATACTACTAGTTCTCTTTTCCAGAGGTATTTTCTTTCTTGGACAGCTTTATATTCATTTAAGGAACCCTGCCACCAAATCAAAAAACAGGATAAAAGAGTCAATTGCCTTTGAAACTTGCACATTGTTTTCAAACTCATTATGAGATCTGGCAACAAAATGTTCAAAATACTTATGCAATCCTCCTTTCCTGGTTTCCTCTGTGCCTACAGAGGTAAATAAGGACTAAGCATGCTATGTCTAAAAGATTTTGGAGTTTAGAGCAAGATACAATTACCTTTATGACCTGACTTGCAGATCAAGACTGATTACAAGCCAACCACTGGAGAATTTCCCATCTAATTTAACAACTTTGGTATCAGGCACAAATCACTGATAAGAAATCATTACAGTATATCTGATGAGAATTATCACTTCTGTAATTGAAAAAGGGTTGGGTTTTTTGGAACATTTTGCTTACTTTTGTCCACTAAACTTTTTCATCAGTCATGACCTGTATCAGCTGAAAAAAACACAACATCCATGCTTAGTAAAGTTCATGTACATCTGTATTTACATAGCCATGGCTTGTAGCTTTTAAAAGATGAGAATAAAGGAATGTTAACATATTCCTCTCAGATTTAAATGGAACTTTGAGCTTTTAATTACTTTAATTATTCTTTATAATCAGAATTTTTTGAGCCAATGACACAAGGTGTTTTATTTTGCATCCCTCCATTCTGAAATGTCATTGACTATATTTTCATTAGCATGCAGCGTAGTTATCATAAAAGTGGTTTGGGAAGCATAACATTTGTTGCTAAGGACCTGATGTCATACTGTTATTCAAGAGTTTCGTTGCTAAGGACCTGATGTCATACTATTATCTAAGAGTTTATTCTCGTTATAGGTACTGAATGTCCATGAGGGATTGGAGTGCATTTTTCTGTTAAGTTTCATCCACAATCAAGTCACTGCAGTCTGGGAATTCTCTGTGCCACAAATCACCTCAGCAAGTAAGAACAACTGGAAGATTCCCTCAAAAAGTTTCACTTCTTTCCAAAAGAACACACTTTGGCAGAGAAGCCTGTTCTCTTTACAACACTCAGATAAACTGAATGTACAGAAAAGAAGTTGGAAGAGGAGTAATGCAGAATATCATAGAATCATAGAATCAACCGGGTTAGAAGGGACCTCTAAGATCATCAAGATCAACCCTTGATCCACTACCACCGTGGTTACTAGTGTAACCACTCAGTGCCACATCCAGTCTCATCTTAAAAACCTCCAGGGACGAAGAATCCACCACTTCCCTGGGCAGCCCATTCCAATACCTGATTACCCTCTCTGTAAAGAATTTCTTCCTAATATCTAACCTAAACCTCCCCTGGCAGAGCTTAAGACCATGCCCTCTTGTCTTGCTGATAGCTGCCTGGGAGAAGAGACCAACCCCCACCTGGCTCCAACCTCCTTTCAGGGAGTTGTAGAGAGTGATGAGGTCTCCCTTGAGCCTCTTCTTCTCCAGGCTGAACAACCCCAGCTCCCTCAGCCTCTCCTCATAGGACTTGTGCTTGAGTCCCATCATCCTCTCCAACACAGATTATGGAAACAGTTTCTTCTGCAACCGAGGAGTCATCAATAAGGCTTCCAAAATTGCTATAATCCCAACTGACCTATACAAGTAGCAAAGGCTTAAACAGAACTCTACCAACAAAGATCAGTAAGACTGTGCTGCAGTTTGACTATTACCCACAGGTAAACCACCTTGAAAATATTTTTTTTTAAGCCATACTGGTACTGGGAATTTGTCAGTGTTAAATTCATGGTAAGCTTCCAAGTACATATGTGTCAATGCTCTGATTTCAGATGGTAAGTTTATGCAACTTCATGATATCATCCAAAGCAAAAATTATCTTCTCCATAAGTTTACCAGGCACTGAAGCATGACTGACAGGCCTGTAGTTTCTGGGGTCCTCCTTCTTGAAAATTGAGGTTCATCAATATTTTTATATTAAGTTGCAAAGACAGTTTTTCATCTTATCTTGGAAGCTGTCATAGAAAAAATACTGCCCCAGTGAAATAATATTTATATAAAAAAACCCTTGGACTTTCAAGAAACCCCAGATGTTCAATTTTAGTAAAGCTTTATATTCACGAAATAGTAATGTATTTCAGTCTCTAGCCTCCATTTGCCACAAAGAATTTAAATTGATTTGGAAACTTTTACCATCACCAACTGGAAATAGCTAGAGGAATATATGAATAGACATCTGTTTTTATGTTTTCTACATATCTTTATTGGTAAAAGAGATAACAATAAGTTCTTTCACTTGTTCAAGAATCATTTCTCAGTAAGAAATATTTGATCATTTACCTTCAAAATGTTTTATAAACTATCCAGAAATAAGTATGATAATAGAATGTCACCAATAATAATCTGGTAGGAAATAATGACTAGCATTTTCATTCAAGGTTCTCTGTTATTTTACTTGCCAAATTATTATTCACTAAGACCACTGATGGTTGAAATAATCTTTGTGTGTGTCTTTACTACTGCAAGCTGCAAACTCGATGCAAAGTTTTTGCTTGCATCCACAATTTTTAAAAAAGAAAAGAATAACATTTCCTAGACTAAAGACTGAGTGGTTCAATCTGGTTTACCTCCATACCAGTTAGCCTCAGCACTGCTCCACAGTCCTTCCTTTTTTGCATGAAAACCATGTAATCCAAAGCTATATCAGAGAATCCATTCAGGAACACCCAATATTTACCCCATTCAACCTTATAAATGAGGCAAGCTTCCTTTTTCCAGGAATCTGTTTTTGTTTGTCTGTTTCAACCTCAAGTTTTCTGACAAAAAACTTCTCCTTTGTCTGTTCCAAAAAGAGGTTAAAACACAAGCATTATCTAATTTTGATACTCTACTCCACTGTGGTGGGTTGACCTTGGCTGACCACCAGGTCCCCACCAAGCCGCACTATCACAAAGCAGGACAGGATGAGGACTAAATAAGATGGGAAAAAACCATCAAGATGAGAGAAGTTTAATAAATCAAAAGCAAACACCTTGTCTGGAAACAAGGAAAAAATATTCTCTACTTCTCATCAGCAGGTCATTTCCAGCCAACTCCTGGAAAGCAGAGCATGCACAGATCTTGTTCCTGAAGACAAACATCATAGTAATGAATGCACATACACACCACACCCTTTCTTTTAGCTTTCATTATTAAGCAGGTGCCATGTGGTTTGGAATATCCACTTGGTCAGGTTTCCTGGCTGTGTCCCCTCCCCAAGATCTTACCCACCCCTAGCCCAATGGTGAGGAGGGAATGGTGGAGAGACAACCTTGGTTCTGTGCCAGCACTGCTTAAGAGTAGCCAAACACTGGCGTGTTATCAATACCTTTCTATCACCGGCAGACAGCACAGCACTATGATGGATGCTGTGGGGAAAATTAACTGCATCTCAACCAGACCCTACACATCCATAAACAGACCCATAAAGCCTTATTATCATTCATCACACTTAGAGGTTGACCAGGAGAACCTGCAGTTTCATGCCTGCAAAATATTGTTAAAGCACTTAAGGAATTAAAACATGTTCTCCAAAATATAGGCATCACTGATGACCTCAGAGGACGAATGTGAGGATATATCTAACGCATATTATCACATATAAAACGGAAAAAATACACTTATGTACCTATCTTCAAAAATTTCTCATAACTGTTTGTCTGAAGCAGTCCAGAAAAGCTATCAGCATGTAACAAATTTTGAGATCTTTATCCTGCTTCTCAGAAAAGACTTTTGATTGACTGGGTCTTTCTATATGCCTGTGCATATGAGCTAAATGTACAGGTGTTCCTAGCATTAAAGTCCCCTGTCACAGATGAGCACAAGGTTCAATGTTATATTCCTGATGAATGATATTGCACTACTATTTTGTTAATAAAACTTCTCAATATTTTAATTTCTAAGTTACATGTTTGAAAACAAAAAAAATTGCAATGTGCAATCTTTTATTTATTTCCTCCACTTTATGGCAAAGCAGTCATTTAAAAAAAGGAACAAGAACTGAAGTAGTTTGTGTGTGTTTCCTAAGTTTCTTTTAGATTGCATGTTAAGATGAACCTGAAACTAACATTATCTGGAAAAATGGTTATTAATAAATAGGCTAGATGATTAGATAAAGTTAACCTCAAATAGATTCCCTACCAGACATATTATCAGATTAATGCTAAGTAGCCAAATAACTGAATAAACACATGCTGGACTTTATGAAGGGATCATGCATGCTTCGCCAAGACCACACTGGTCTGCTAAAGCATTACAAATCTTAATAAGGGAAAACCAGTTTGAAATACCCAATTGCCAGATGTAATTGGACCTAGTAGCTATTGTAGAAGAAACTCAATATAGTCTTCCATCTTCTATGACTTGGTGGGGTAATGGGAGGTGAGGGAGAAAGGGGGTATTAAAGTATTTCTTTCAGAGGAGTGTGGACTGGGTGCCTATATGTTCCGTTTACACAATGATTTCCCCCAGAGTGACTGCTATAGTCATCTCTGTAGCAACTGTAGAAGCTATGAAGGCAAGATGTAGGTAGCAGTGTGTCATCGTTTGAGGAAAATTAGGAATAACTACTACTGCCAAGATTTTTTGATAAACTGACAAAACATTGCATTTGTTACACCTAAGGCTGTATTTTTTAAATAGAAAAGTATACAGCATATTATAGAGTGCAGAATCTGAGCACAAAATGCCATAATGTTAAAGCTGAGAGTAGATATGAAAAATATGGTTTGCTGTACAGGCTCACACCTGTTTCAGCACAATAAAAACCTTTTGGGATTGTTCTCTGACACCGAGGTCAGAGAATACTGAATACTGAGGTCAGAGGATACTTTAATACTTTGACACACACTCATACATTTCAATTCATTCACCCTGCAAAACATCACAGACTTGCCCTAGTTCCCGATTCATTCAAAGAAAGAGTTAATTGATCAGGGCCAAACCAAGTAGATGGAGCAATTTTAATGCGATAGAAAAAATGTGACAATTTTCCATTGAAAATGTCACTGCCATTATGAAAAACGTATGCAGACAAAATATTTTAAACCCATAAACATTTTGGAAACACATGCTGAAGTAAGCATGTATCCATACTTTCTGCAGTAATATCTATCTAGATAGGTACATGATTTTCTACCATGAAAATTATTTTCCTGCTATTAAGACAGAGCTGTAAGATCATTATATTTCCTAACAACTGTCTACATATTACTTGAGGGACTTAGATTGAGTTTTTATAACCAAATAAGGCTCCCCTCTAAGTCTGCAGTATATCTCCTTCTGCCCAGGGTCTGATACTAATGGTTTTGGCCCAAATCCTGTCTTGGTGCTAAACATGATAAGTAGCCTCAATGAAACAATGACCAACCAAATCAGTACATTAGTTACAGAAAAAAAAACATTAGAGAAACCACTACATTGGACTCAGGAAGAAAGTGTCCATGTTACTTGTACTTTTTCTGATCATCCCCATCATCAGTGACATTTGGCGTCAATAAATTCTTCCATTATGATTGGGCAATTATCCTGTTATATTTGTTATAAAGCAAAAAACAAAAAAGTCGACCTAAAGAATGGCTGGTAGATTCCTCCTAAAATGTACTCCAGTCTTAGAAATGTTTGAGATTTGTTGAATAAGCTAGAGCTCCTCAAAGGAATATTCTTTAGATCTGACCTCATACCAAGTCTTTTAGTTAATATCAATTTTCTTCTGTTGATGAATACATTGAACATTTTACTTCATACACCAAGTAATTAAAATAATTAGAGTCATATTTATGATCATATAGATCAGAGGTAATGCATGAAGTTAGTATGAATAATGAAAGGACAAACAATAGCAATCTAATGATGACATTCTTTATCTGTATCAGCAAACCACATACTGAAAATTTCAAAAACCACCTTGCTGACAGATTTGCTATGACTTATCTTCTTTCTTTTGCCACTCTTTTGGAATTTACATCTTAATGAAAGTGAGAAGGTATGCATCCGTGTTTGGTTAATCCAGAGAGAATGAGGCAGATTATCAAAAATACTTGAGCCTTGAGAAAGTTAATGTCTCATTTTTAATAGCAAATATTTCATCGGTGGAAAATGTATAGACTTGAGTTAGCACAGTGCTGTTGAGAACACAAAGATCCTTCTCTGATCACTAATCATTGTTTCTTTGGAAATTGATTCATTACTGTCGAACACATATATCAGTCCACTGCTATTTCAATCAAAAGAAAACTACTACCATGCAGAGCAAGGTCTGAACTGGAGAATCCATCATGGTATATCTCAGTAGATAATTATTTTTTTCAGTAACACCTTTAGACAGTAAGACAAAAATGTACAACATGCCTATAGCTGTAGAAAATACAACAATTTTGCTAATCAAGCACTTGAGGAAAAAAAATCTCCCTCTGTGTAGGACTACTGAGGTGGACAGTGTTTTCAATTGTACATTGTATTACCGTTGCCAACTGTAAAACTCGAGGCCTTTTACAGAGGGCCCTCATCCCCATTTTACTAGTTAAACTACTCAAGAACAAGGAAGGAAGTAGAAGAGGTGGAAGAGCATCTCTGTACAGACCAGCTTATGTAATCAAGTCAAAAACCCAAAGAGTATATGATGAATTCAACTTGTTTTGGTGTGAGAAAATAAATAGCAAATATCAAACTTTTCCAGAAGATATTTTAGTTGTTTTTTAAACATTATCTAGTTCAACTTCACTTTTTTTTCCTAAGGAATTTTAATATAGGAGGAAACAAAATGGAAAAAGTGTATGTAGTTCTGTAGAGCTGTGGTTTCTGCAATTATGATTAAAAATACCTCATATTTTTATAAGCATAATTACAAAAAAGGAGCCATAAGTGGGAAGGCGGAAACTCAAAATCAATACTACTGAGAAAAATAAGTGAAGTTTATTCAGTATGTGCTGTCCATGTAATTAGAAAAGATTAATCAATTTTACTACATAGTAAGACACATGAAACAAGTATTTGCAAGAAAACAGGCCTTTACAACTACAAAAAGTTTGCCTATTAGAGAAACTTACACATTTCAATTTTATAAAATTAACCTTTCAGTAAAAATACTACCAGACAATTACATGGAGAATGAAAAAGTTTGCCAAGCAGTTTTGCATAGAGTATGTAAACCTTTTTGTTTCCATTTTGGTTCTTTAATGAGTTGTTGTCAGTGTGTCGTTAAAAATTTTTTCAGCATTTTTTGGTTTCACTGACTACTCCATTTTAGTAAACCACACTCCAAATAAAAAAATAGATCAGTCTTTTCATACCATGCATGGTTGAAAAAATAGGATCAGCTTTAGCAGTATGGGCCTTGCGTAAATTCATTAAAAATAATGAGCAATTTTACAGAATGAAAATTATTAAAGTAATTGAGAGCTATTATAATAAAATAGAAAGCATATCAACATTCTTTTAAAATTTTATAGACAATATATATATATACTCTAAAGTTTGAAATGCTCCCTAAATATATCTCTCTAAATGACAGGGCCATATATGAAACATAGAAAGCACAAGAAAAACATTATTTTTAAATTCAACTTACTTAAAAACATTTCCAATTATCTTGGTTTCAAAAAAGAAAATTTTTTAAATAAAATATCAACAGAAAATGAGACAATAAAAATGTTTTTATTGGTAAAATTCTCATTTTTTTCACATGCAATACTGTGCTTCTGCTAAGATTAAATAATGAGTATAATGAACATGTCATTTTAATTTCTATAATTCCACAACAATACATTTAACTAGAAATCAAATTATTCTTTTTTTCTTTTTTTTTTTGGAGGAGGACAAAATCCGCATGCTAGTATCTAAATATTTAGGCATTAAATAAATGAAGTTATAGAACTTCATCCTGATAAGAACTTCTTCTGAGCTGAACCAAACAAAAGCTGGAGACACTTGAGGTATGTCTTAGGCAAAGATAAAATGTTTAAATTTTTCCTGTCTGTATTTAATTTCACGTAAACACAAATGTGCAATGTACAATTTTTCATAAGGTAAAACCAAACTCACACAGCAGGTTAATTGATTTTGCTTCAAGGAAAGCAACTAAGATTCAAGGAGAATTTTAAAACATTGGTAATCTGACTTACTCATGTCTTTCTGTAAATTCACCTTCCATATGGATTTTCTTTCAGTCTTCTTGTTTGGATATTCCTAGTGGAGTGGTTTAGATCACTAGTGAATGGATGCTGAAGACAATGAAGGTTAAGAAAGGAAATATTGTCTTACGAGAAGTAATGTTAATTTAAAAAAACTTACCAAAGAAATCATTTTTTGTTCTACTTAGATATATGAAGAAATGATAGGGTAGCCTGAAAAAAACTCCAGTTTTATATATATGGCAATAAAGTCATAGAGTGGTCATTAATTACAATTTAATATTGATCAACCAATAGAAAATATTGCCAAAAATATTATCATCTTACTAAAAAGGAAATTATGTTTTATATGATGTTTACCATGCAGTTGCCAGATCAGTTGAAAAAAACCCTAAAAACCTCTCAAAAACTGTGTCACTTAACTAGCTTCCTTATCAGGTCACAGGAGGTGTTTCCTATGGCTCAGATGAGGAAACCTGTGAACAGGCCTGTTACAAAGAATATGAAATCTAATCTCTGCAGCCCTTTTAATTGAATTTACAGTGTATGCTACCTAATTAGTACCCTGATCAATTAATTTTTCTCTATCAAACTAATGTTCAGTGAAGGATTGACCAGTATTTCATGCTGGAATTTATTTACAGTAAAGTATTCTTAACATGATTGAGTTACTATAGTGATACCTCTGCACTGAGAAAATGAAGTGGGAGTAAGGAATGGTTAATTAAAAGTAATACCCTTCTTTTTTTCTTTGCTAAATGGACAAAGTAACAGCTGGCCACAACAGCTGCCAGTGCTCTAATTTTTGGACAGATGTGTTTTCCATGCAATTTTAAGTTCACAAAGACCAGATGCTTCCCATGGTTGCTCAAACCACTTTCTCCATGTTCAGTATTGTGCGATTTGCTTTGAGCTAAGGCTTTTGTTCTCCTGACTCTTTGACTGTTTATAAAGCTGTCTGGCAAGACAAGAGATGTTATGTTCAAAACTAGATTAATTTTGACATCACTTTACTACTTTTTATATATTTACCTTTTTGACTGAAAGATAAAATTATCACACATGGCACTGGGTATAACATGTATACACTTTCCTAGGTGAATTAAAGATATAAAAATCAATGTTTTATGTAAACCCTTGTTAAAATCTAGAAATTAATCTCCTTTAGAAAGGTCCATGTTCCCAGTTTCAGTCACGTTGAGGAAAATTTGAGTATATCTGCTCACATGAAGTTTGGACTACTTCCTGGAATTTTACTAGAAAACTGAAAAAGAAAACAAACTTCAAGATCGAGTTCTAAAATTTTCTGGACCAAATCTTGATATTGCAAAATGCTGACCATGCTGTCACTGATCCAACAAAATAAGTAGACCTAGCAATTACAACTGTTTAGCCTAAGGATGAGAGGGATGTCTCATTGGATTCAGCTGGACAGTTCCAGTGTTTAGCTCCAAAGTAGTTCCTCTGCTGGAAAGAGTTCAGAGCATATTGTTAGATAGGCACTTAAATGAACCACGGATTGATTTTGTCCTCATCATGAGGGCTGTGCAACTCATTATTTTTCAGCACAGGCAGAAGTGATGACAGGCAGAGAGGTAATTGCAATGAACTCTGCATATTTCATATGTGATGGGATATAAGGAGGAGCTGGGTTCCCAAAGTTTGTTGCCAGAGCCCTGGTATAGAGGTAGTTAAGACATAAAATGTCAGACCACACCCTTCTCAGTGAGAACAGCACATCCATATAAAATTATTTTGGCTGTGCTGAAAGAAGAATTAAGCACAATCTTTTGCCTACACAGCAAAGGAAATGAAGATTAAACAATTTAAACTTTATGGTTTTATGTGTATATTTTATTCAATTGCTCATTCTGTCCAAGAAATTTACAACATGTACGTCCTCAGCTGTTAATAATATTTTATCTATCTGGTCAAGGAACAGAATAAAAATGACAGAATAATTAAAATACCTCATATTTTAAATGTTTAATGGTCCTACCCAATAAAGTAAACTTGATTCATGCTGTTTTCAAAGAAAGATGTTTGCAGTACTAAAATAATGGGGCATTTTATTACTTAATATTTGTATGAAAAATATATATAAACTCCCTAGCTTGTCCTCAAACCATTTTTATTTCTAGTCCTTTCATGTATGTTGTCAATTATTAAAGGGATGTTTTCGTATACACCTAAGTTGAATTCCTGTGACCTATGTGTTACATATTGATTTTTTTTGTTTTCTGTTACCTCCTGGAAGTAACTGCTTAGGTAGTTTTTGCCTTTTATTGTCTTCCTAGCCTGGAGATGTGTATTAAAAAAAAAAAAAAAAAGAAAAAATGTAGTTAATTAAAATCTGAAACTCTGTAATTTAAAATTTTCTACAATTATGTTCTGCTTCCAGTTCTTTTGTTGCTTTGTATTGCTCTAACTAATATTTACAGTTCTTGGATATATCAAAATATTTTTTTATTCTTTTTTGAAACTTCTGATCTCAAAGTATGTCCATGTGCTAGGAATGTGCTGACTAACAAAGGATTTATGATCTTCAAATTTTCCTTAGTGACCTTTGTCAAGAGCATTGTTATACATAATAAAGTTTCCTGGTTAACTTCACTATCATTATATCCAATAGTCCTTGTGACACCTCTTTGGGTATTTCTTAGGAATTTTTTTTCACATTTCTCTTCCTCAATACCTGTTCTTCTTTCATAATTAGTCTCAGGATCATTCCTTGAGCTTCCTTTAGTATTCTGAAATAATCTTGCCTTGAGATGGATTGAGCATGTTTTCACATAGTCATTCAGATAATGTCATGTGATAGATAATTCCCCATACATTGTGAGAACTAGATAGAAAGTATATCAGTTTCTTTCATAGAACGTGCCACTTCTCATAAAAATGCACAAGAACAAATAAAAAAAATAAAAAAAGGGAAATACTCCTGCTGAAATAGTATAAGAGAAATATTGTAAAGACAACCTTGTGTCAGAAACTCAGTGTTTCTATGTGTCTCAACAACATCATACTTCTTTTCCCCCAGTTCCTTTCCTAGTTAGGCTGTACTGAAAAATAAGACAAATTTAATCTCTCTGAGAGACACTGGTTCGTAGAAAAGAGTGTAATGATGAGATAGCCACAGTATGTGAATCAACATATCAATAACAAATTTAAACAGAGGTGTGGGGTTTTGTGTTTTTTGCTTTAATTTTATGGGGTTTGTACTTTTTTTTTAATTTAAGACACCCTTTTAATTTGTTTCTATTTATGCATTCTTATATTACATCTATTTACTATCGTTTCATGTATCTAAGAATAGAAGTATAGAGAAAACATTATGTGCACAAAATAGCATTTTGAGAAATCTTTTAGGCATCCATCCAATTTTAAGAAACTGGAATTTAATTCGAAAATAGTTAGCTCAGGCAAGCTAATTATTTTTTCTTGTCTGACTGGGAACAATATTAAATAGTGAGGACCAGGAATTCTAGGAACCATGAACATAGCCAGATAATCCCATCCAAATGATGGGAGTAAATGTAAATCCACAAACATTTACTAGAAATTCCTGCAGTTTTAACATGATTTGGTAAAATAAAAAGTATCTTAATATTATGTAAATTCATTGTTCCTTTATGCTTTGTTCTTTCTGTAAACAGAACAAGAACAAGAAAATGGGGAAATTTGCATGTGTTTAGAGGAACGAAAGAGTTGTGAAGAAGTTACAAATCCTACTGATAACACTTTTAATTATAAGTAGGGGCAGTGGTAATTTAGGAAATGCTAAAGGGGTTGTAGACATTTCCATAACTTTACTCAGCATCATTTCCATAGTACAAATCAGGTGATGCTGCAATGAATATCTAACCCCTTCCACCACTTCTTTTCAGTTTTCATAGAACAGCTGAAGAATCTCCTTCCTTGCTTGCTTTTTAACTTCCTTTCTCTTTTAGTATATTAACTGAGAAGACTCCATTAGACAAGAATTGTTAAATACATTTTGACTTAAGATTTCTGACTGTTCTGTGTATTTGACGGGCAATATGCAACTGTATGTCCTTACATCACACATTGTTGAATTTTACAAGCATTAAAGATTATTGAACCACTAGGTTAATGTTCCCACAGGTATACAACATTGGGTTACTATTTCAAAAAGTATTACATGCCATCTGGTATGCTCTGACAGCTGTGTGTACATAAATTGGTAACTACTCGTTGACTCAATTTACAAAAGTAATCAAAATTTGCTCATTCAATCCATTTCCTAGCAACTACAATGATTCATTAGTAAATTGTCTGTCTATAAACAATCCGTAAGCATGGCTTCTTCCCAAAATTGTTTGCATTATGTGGATTACTTTCCAAATTAAATAGGCGTTTCATAAAATACCAAGAAATGGAGTCAGGTTTGTTAGGTTAAGTGTGTGATAGCACACTTTTAGGAATGCATAGTTCAGAGGAACAAATGGTGACTCAATTTATGCAATTTCAGAGAAGAAGAGGGTTCATACAATGTTCTTCCATGAATCTAGAAACTTCTTCCTCTGAATAGAAAATACAGGTAATAAAATTTTCCCTAGAGACACTTTCAGCTGAAGAGGACAGACTTGTGAACTCAGAAACATTCACCAAGACATTGATTTCCAATAGCTAATAACTCTGAAAGGTTTCATGGTCTCAGGAAACATTGCCCCTAACTACTGTGCTAATAAGTATTTCAGAGAATTTCACTCTCTTCATCCTTCACCAAAACAAGTTCATACATCGAAAGCAGAATTTATTTGCTCTGTATACTATATATAGATTAAATTAAAACAATACTCAATACCCATTTCTATGGTATGCAGTTACTGTAGAAATTTTGAGTGATTGAAAGAATTTAGAGGAAGAAGAATTGAGTACATAAGGTATTTTTTTTAAGACAACCTATCCAAATACTCTGAAATTTCCCCTGAACTGAAATTTCCCAAGTTTTTATCACAATAACATAAAATCTAGATTTTCTTGTCTACTTACACCTTTAGACAGTCTTAATGCACCACATATACTGTGTTGTCTAAAGCTTTTCATTTTGTTTTTTTTCTTCTTTTTTTCAGGGTAAGAAAGTGAGTGCTTTTGCTCTAGGTTCTAGTAGGACATATGAATACACGTAGTTCTTCACAAAATGTGTTCTTATGTTTGTTGCCTTTAGTCTTACAGTTCTGTTTCAAAAGAGAAGATGGTTTAAGCCACAGATTTATTTTATTAAAAATTTATTTGTGACTTGGCCAGACAATTAATGAACAAGAAACAAAGAGATAGGATGTCTTCACTTATCCACTTGCTTCTGGCATATATGTGACCAGGCTGATCAGGAGTCACTTGCATAGGAGACAACAGCAAAATGTGGTTCTGCAGGCCTTATCCAAACACCAGTGTTGGGATGGAGCCAGCTGCTGAAGTGGGCCTCCGTGCCTCCAACACCTTCTGCTTTGTGGGGAGAGCACATCCCATTGCTCCTTCTAGCAATGAAATAGGATATGTGATTGAGCTGGAGGTTCTCAAAGGGCATTAGGCAACTGATAAAGCTTGTCGCATTATTCCTGCTTAGGTCCAGGAAAAAAGTTCTGCCACTGCAAGCAAACAGCAATCCTGAACTACTGAATTGATACCACCTGTCAGCTTCTCTATTTCCTGAACTCCACAATGGGCAGACAAATATTACCTTTCTCTTTCCCTTAAGATCAACTTCCCTTCCCTTAAAATCTCCTTCCCTTAAGATCAACCAAGAAAAATTCACCCTAAGAGTCAGAGGCTTTTATATTGATGACAAATTCATAATATAAACAAGTTATTCAACTTAATTCTGAACTTTAAATATCTATGTTCTTATAAGATAGAAGGAATAGCAGAACTTTATTCATTGAAGGGCAGAGTAAATATTTTAGAGTGGTCTTTTCAGTATCTTAAAAAAATCTCGAAGAAGGCAGTCGGAGCAAGAAGTGTTTACTGAAAATACTATGACCATCATCCTCTCAATAAATAGTGCTCCTTTTGCAGTTACTAGGTTTTAGAATTTTTTACAACAGTATGAAGAGAAAGAAAAGGTATTTTTGGGGTCTTATTTACAAGTTTTAACAATCTTTTTTATAGACAATACTGGTAGAACTACAAGGTCAGAGTTAGCACTTTGAAAGATTTTGTGAAATTCATTCTCTGTTCACTTCTAAAAACATTCAAATAGAATGAAATAACATATCACTACAAAATCTACCTCTGTTAGAATTTTTTTATTTTTTTTATAAACACAAATTTAATGCTCAAAAAAAGATGAAAAAAGCTCTTAGACTCAGGAAGGGGAAGCGTAAGACCCTTAAATAACACTCACGTGTTCAAAAAATCATTCTGGGTTTTGCCCCCATAGCTGGGATCATGATAGCTTTATTAGACCCTTACATTGGGCTTGGGGGGTAAGTACACGTAATTAAATTCTGTATTTATGAAGATCATAATGTCAATATATATTTATGCATCTCAACAAAAAGAAGCTGTGAGAAATATCTCTCATTTAAATTTCGGAGATGGCAAATAAAGTGAAACGAAGAACTTTATTAACAGCACTGGGTACACCAAACTCGTGACCTGGTTCGAGCACCCCTGACTGGGAGGGGACAAGCCTTTTTAAGGTCTCTTGATTTACATAACCACTTCCTTGCACCTCTCACTCCAGGCCCTGCTACCCTCTTCCTCAGTAGACAATCCTTGCCTTTTGGTACAGTTCATTGGTTGTTCCCATCCATCTATCAGGTTGTTTCCCTGCCCCCGGCTGCATGGTCCCCTGGCAGTGAGCCCAAATTGGTCTCACTGCCTTACATACTTTCCGATTCACCTTGTTACTAGACCAGTCAGCAAAACAGTAAGTCAGCAGTAGTAACAGTGATCAGAACAACCAAAACAATAAGAACAGCAAACAAGGCAGTAAGCAGCAGTCAGTAACAGTGACCAGAACAACTTGCAACCCACCAGCTCCTGACCACAAAATGGGTCTTCAATCTCCTCAAATGACCTCCAGGTATCTCAACATGAGGTAATGCTTGTAGTAAAACCATCTTATTTATTTCTCACAAAGCCAAAAGTTAATAAGACTTTATTTAAGATATTTTCTCCTTTCAGTGTGTTTGAGTTTGGAAATGTAATGATAGCTAAATCTCTTTCTGGATGCAGTTTCCTCTTGTACACAAAGATAAACAGAAAAACTAAATAAAAGAAAAATTAAGCTGACAAATGAAAGTGGATTTTGCATGCATACTTTTATATTGCAGTCAAAATTTCTAAAGCTTTGCACGTCCAAATTTTGTGGAATGTTAAAAGGATCTTTCAATAGGTCTTTGCCGAACATTATGTAAGTAGAAAGATTCTTTAAATGCCTTATCTTTAGAGCCTCTGAATCAAAGACACACAAAATGACTATTTAAAATATAAGCAGAGTACAAACACTGGTGCTCTAGTATATTCTAGCATATTCAGAGAGAGTAGCCCAAAGATCTGTCTTAGGCCACAGGGGGTGACTTGGCTGGGAGGGGGGCAAGTTTTTCATACAACATTCTCCTTATTTCCTTTCACAAAAAAACACTTCTTAGCAACAGGATTTTGTTGCCTTTTTTTGTTGTTTTTTTTTTTTTTTGGTAGTTTGTTGTTGTTCTTGTGTTGGTTGGTTGGTTAGCTTTGGCCCATTTGTTTGGTTTTTTTCCAGTTAAATCACAGCCTTCCTGGAAATTCTTTCATTTCCTTACACTGGTGATGTGCACATCTTTGTGTGGATGAGGCACAAACACCAAACTTGTCATACTTGAGTGTTTGAAGTTAAGCTTCTGAAAATTCAGTGTTCCTTGTCCAAATTGTCTAAATGTCTATGTTTACTTTAATGAATGAAACAGTCCAGAGTCTGACCCATCATGGTGAGGCCAAATGCCAGGGACAACTTTGTATTCAAATGGCAAAACTCCAAAACAGGTGGACTGTTTTGTGTTGCCTTCTGGAAAGTACTGTCCTCTCTGCTCCTTGATGGGCTCAGTGCCAAGCTCAGACATTACCTGGGAGAGTATTTGTAGCCCTGGGCCAAGCATTGTCAGGAAATGTGCAGTCAAACAACAGTGGATTGTTTGCACTATGTTAACAGTTTAATGTAAGTCATTGCTGGTAACACACACATCTACTTCTGTGCAAGTGTTCAAGTCTGTTTACTGTCCCATGATTAGCTTACTAGGGCACCTATAATCAAAACAGTCAGGTTTTGGAGTTTGTGTAATTGCTTGCTTGTTTGTATGTTTTGCTTTTAGTCACCAGCAGAGCAACAAATTCCAGAATATTACAACCTGTCCTTAAACTGAAGATTTACACATACAAAGATTAAATGAGAGAAAGGATAATTTAGTGCATTGGATGCTTATGCTTGGGCATAGAAGGTTTATAACAATTCCCCAGTTCATCACATCTTCTGTGAGACTATCAAATCGCTTGGCCTCTCTGTGTTTCAGTTCCACACCTATGGAGCTGTACTTCCAATTCCTCCCAGGAGTCCTGTTAAAATTATAAGGCTGGCTGACTTTCTGGCAATTGCAACTTTGTCACAGTGCACAAATAAATAGAGAGTGATTGTTCGTAGCTCTGATTGTTAGAACAAATTTAGTCTATAGCTGTCTTCATTATTCTGGAGTTCAACAGCTATTACCATAGCAACTTGTTTTAATAACTTCCAAACTGCAGAAAATACACTAGAATTAGTTAATTCTGTGGTTAGGCACTGTACATAATATGCAACTATCTGGATCCCCATGGAGACTACAAGGAATACACATTCCACACGCTTAATCTACAGATCAAAGCACCATACCTACCAAAGAATGAAGATTTCTCCCTCAAGATCAAGTCATAGTCAACCCTGAACTTGTGCAGGATCTGTTGTTCCCGCTGGATCCCTACAAAGCTATGGGGTCTGTGGGATTCATCCCCAAAGAGCTGACTGATGTCATCACAAAACCCCTCTCGATCATTTTTGAGCAGTCTTGGGAATCCGGAGAGCACCCAACTGACTAGAAGGTGGTAGACATCACAATTTTAAATAAGGCCATGAAGGAAGATCCCAGAAACTACAGGCCTGTCAGTGTTCCTTCAGTGTCTGGTAAAGTTATGGAGAAGATTTTTCTGGGGAGCATTGGAAAACACCTGAAAGACAACGCAGTCATTGGTCATAAGCCAGCATGGCTTCATGAGAGGAAAGTCCTGCTCATCAAACCTGATTTTCTTTTATGACTAGGCAACCTATCTAGTTGGTCAAGGGAAGCCAGTTGATGTAATTTCGGGGGATTTCAGTAAAGCTTTCAATACTGTCTCTCACAGGATCCTTCTGGGTAAAATGTCCAGCACACAGCTGGATAAACACATCATGTGGTGGGTGAGCAATTGGCTCACGGGTCGAGCACAAAGGGTGATAGTGAATGGTATAACATCAGACTGGTAACCTGTCACTAGTGGAGTTCCACAGGGCTCCATCTTAGGCCCTGTGCTGTTCAACATCATAAATATCTCGGACACAGGACTCGAAAGACTACTCAGTAAGTTTGCAGATGACACAAAACTGTGCGGAGCTGTTGACTCCCTTGAAGGCAGGGAGGCCCTGGAGTGAGACCTTGACAAATTAGAGGACTGGGCAATCACCATATGAAGTTCAACAAGGGAAAGCGCTGGATTCAACACCCAGGATGGGGCAACCCCTGATGTACATACAGACTGGGAATGAGATGCTGGAAAGCAGTGCTGCAGAAAGGGACCTGGGAGTCCTGGTTGGTGGCAAGTTGAATCTGAGTCAGCAGTGGCCTGGCAGCCAGGAGGGCCAACCGTGTCCTGGGGGGCATCAGGCAAAGCATTGCCAGCTGGTCGAGGGAGAGGATTGTCCTGCTCTGCTCTGCATTGGGGTGACCTCACCTTGAATACTGTGGCAGTTTTGGGCACCACAGTAGAAGAAAGATATTAAGCTTTTAGGAAGTGTCCAAAGGAGGGCAACGAAGATGGTGAAGGGCCTTGAGGGGAAGCCATATGAAGAGTGGCTGAGGTCATTTAGTCTGTTCAGCCTGGAGAAGAGGAGACTGAGGGCAGACCTCATTGCAGTCTACAACTTCCTCATGAGGGGAAGAGGAGTGGTAGACACTGACTTCTTCTTTGTGGTGACCAGTGACAGGAGAAGGGAATGGCATGAAACTGTGTGAGGAGAGGTTTAGGTTGGGTGTTAGGAAAAGGTTCTTCAATCCAGAGGGTGGTTGGGCACTGGAACAGGCTCCCCATGGAAGTGGTTGCAACATCAAGCCTAAGTGTTTGGATGATGTTGTCAGGTACAAAGTGTGACTTTTGGGGATGATCCTGTGCAAAGCTAAGAGTGATGATCCTTGTGGGTCCCTTCCAACTTAACATATTCTGTGATTCTGTGATTCTTTTGTACAAACTGCCTTTATTATCTGCAACTTTTGTTTAAAAGAAGATTATTCATTTTAAACTATGTGATCCTAGTTAAAGCAATACTGTATACAAAAACTTTCATCATTAACTGGTCCTATCTCTGGAAAATATTATGCTTCTGGATCAAAAAGAAGGTTATCCTTTTTCTACACCTTTATGTTCCACCAAATACCAAATCATTGTAAGAAAATACTCTTTCTGATAATGCTTAAAAAAGTTTGCTCATTTACAAAGGATAAATTCTTCAAATTAAGTTTTGCTTTCATTTAACTTGAGTAGTCTTTCTTGATAGTTGTTTTTTAAATCCATTATCTTTTTATTTGGATTACTGATATTTAAGATCCTGAGTGATTAGTACAGATAAGTAATATATTGAGAAGAATTACTTTAATGATTATATACCATGAGAAAACCCAAGAAAAATCCCATTTGCTTTCAGTGGAACTCTTAAAAATAAGACAATAAGTTAATCATAATATAGCATACTTATTGCCTCTTCCAATAAGTTAATCGTAATATAGCATACTTATTGCCTCTTCAGCTTTTTGCATGCAAGTGTCTTTAGAGCCTTTTGATACCAGAATGAGAAAACAAACTCAGAAATCTGAGGATAGATGAAATAAAATTTAACAGAAGCAGATTTAAAAGCTTCCTTTGCCTTCATTTACAAAAATACATATAAAATACAACATTTTCACAGGTTTCACAGGTTACTATATTTTTCCCCATACTTCCTATGATTTTGCAAAATCCAGTTTTATGTCCCCTTTCTATGCGTTTAGATGTTTGGGTTATTTCTTGGAAGTTAAGTTCAGGTCGTATAGAATCAATTTAGAGAGGAGCAAGAAATTTAATCCTAGTAATGTGTATAATTTTGCCAATCCATATGACTAATCCCATATTCAACTTCAGGTTGAAAAATAGGTAAACAAATTTCCAAACAAAATGATGGAAGAAGTATAACCAATGGATTTTATCAGTGCAGCATGCGTGCAGACACTGTTCAAAATCGTGAACTGTTAGCTTTTACTTGTGTGTAAATGCATCACTAAATATAGTACTGATATTTTCCTAACAGCTTCATCCTGTAGTATGGTATGCTACCTCTGTCCTTAAAAATGACAAAAAACTCTCTCGGTGATCATTATCTTCAATCATGTTTCAGCTGCCTCTTGCTATCTGAACTCTTTATTAAGAGAGGCTTGAAGACATACCTCTTTCAATCCCTCTGCTATGCCAAAGAGCCGTCATATGGATTTTTGTACGAATCCCGTCAAGGTAGTCTACAAGGTGATTTTAAAAGGAAGAAAATATTTCTACCCACACTTCTTGAGAGTTGTAGCTTTCAGCTGAAGTTTGTGGACTATTTTGATTTTTGAACTCTGATGTCTGAACATAAATTGGGGAGAGAAACGGGTGTGTGGAGAGAAAACCTAGAACTCAGAATATAAAGTAGTGCATTCCATAAAGTATGAATATTGACTTATTTTTCAATAATAACAGTGACATATTTAAATGTTAATATTGACACTTCAGAAATACATACACATTTATTGAGTAAAAATGTGTACTGTAGTCACTGGTGTTATATGAATTGCTTTAAAAGTATACAAAAATTTCCAACAACAGTCTGTCTGCTGAGGGGAAGGATGCCAACCACTGTACATCTGTTCTGCCTTATAACAGTGTTTAAATTACACCGATTACTCAAGGGTAAACCTTGATTTTTGAATCCACGATTAGGATGGTCACCAGGAGGCTAGGTATGATGGAAAAAGCTAGGTCGTAAAAGGAGTCACTTTTACACTGACTACTTCCTATAAATAAGTGCATCTTCTGTTTTCTTAAATTTGTGCTGTTTGCTATTTCAAGCTATAATTATGAAGCCATATTCTTTCTATAAGTGAACTTAATCAAGATTTTCACAGAAATACAAGCTTGACAAGCCATAACAATGCCAAAATTTCCTAAGTTAGTGCACCACCCACTGAGAATATTTCTCTATATCTGAATCAGACATGAGTCAACATGTAACAATTATTTAGAAAGGGATAAGGTATCATAATGCAAAACAAAGTTCTTCATTTTCAGTAACTACAGAATTAAAATAATATTTTATAATAATATTTTAGATCACTGCCATTTCCTTTTCACTTTGTTGTTTGATTCCAAGGAGGATGTGGTGCACTTTTTGTTTATTTGTAATTTCTATCATCAAGCTTTGATTAGCCAACAGAGTTCGCATCATCAGTCAACAATGACCTTGAGGTTTTGTTGCCTCACCCATAGACCCAGGCAGGTGTAGACTAGAATGTTTATTCTTGCCTTTAAAAACACTTCAGAAGGTGATATTGGGAAATTACTGTGACTCTGGCCTGTCCATTGAACTTCTAATCTGACATCCATCATGCTGTGACTGCCAGGTGTCTTAACTCGCTCGGGCTGTGAAGAAGGAATATTTATGTTTCTTCTTTAATTCAACTCCAACAGTGCAGTCTTAGTGCCTTCATAAATGTTTTCTGAAAACGTGTTTGGACTAAGGTTTGATCCAGACCCACTCCTGATAGAAACAGGAATAGGAAATGAAAGAGTTCTTGTGTATTCATAGTATTCTAAAGCTTTTAAATCCTTTTCTACCTTTTCATCCTTTCTTTATAGTGACAGCAGGAAGGTAAGAGCTTTAAACAACTTCCCCTCACCTCTGAAAGTGAAAAAAATTTATATTCATGCTGAGTTGTATCAGTGTTTTTGCAGTTATGATGTGAATTTTATCTTATTATTTACCACAGGTGGGAGAATATCCCAATATACCTCCAATATTAAGAAGCTTCTGTTGTTACAATATTGCTGTGATGCTCAAGATAAAATTAAAAATTAAAAATATTGGGTTTATATATATAATTAAAACTTATATGCATTCAAACCTAATTTTGATACAGGTTGCTTGATACAGCTCTTATTTTATTTATTTTCTCTCATATTAGCAATATTTAGGATTATTGCTTTGCAGAAAAATTAGGAGTAATGAGCACTGGACTGGAGATCAATTCATGTGTAAGTAATAGTCTTGAAACCTAGGAAAAATAGGATGAACTGAATCAGTGTAATACATCAAATCATTTAAGGATAAACTAATAAGACTTATCTTAAAACTATGTTGATCATCAGTTTAAAGAGACCAAATAAGGGAGATGTGAAAATTCTCAGTTAGTTAGATAGAGGGTATAAACACACAAGTGTATGTTGTAAGATTAGTGGATGAGAGTTGATGTGGCATACTGTACACAGTTCAGGAAATAGGAATACTGAATGAACCCAGTGTGGAAAGAACCACCAGAGTGCTCAGAACAAAGGATATATTTATAGGAGACAATTAAGGTAACTTGTTTTAGAAGCTTATCAATACGGAAAGGACTAGAAGGTAGGATATATATGTATAATCTCTATAAAGATATGCAACATATATGCAATATAAACATATAAATATGTACGTTGCATATATAAATATGCAAGACATGCTTAAAACTGCAAAAAGTAAGGTCACAAAAAATAAAATACATATAACATTTTCTATGAGAAAACAAAAACAAGATTAATCTCAAAGTGATTAAAAGAGGAATCAAATTTTGGAACAGTTGTCTTAGTACATTCTCTAGCAGAATGAGATGGAGGGAGGAAACAACTGATTTTTCAAGATGAAGCTTGTTGTGTTTATGATATGATCATAGGATATGATCATATGACATGGTTCCCTGACATGAGAGTGCTAGACACAATGACCTCCACAGCATTAGTAGCTGTCTGAGACGTTGACTTCCTAATGTTGCTAAGCAACATCATCTGGCATGATTATTATTCATGACCACTTTGAATTTGAATGGTCCAGTGCCAGACACAGCCTCAAAATTCAGTAAATACATTTTGTATGAATGTCACCCATTTCATGTACATAACTTAGCAAAACTGTTGGAAAGAAGTAATGGAAGTCCATATTTTCACTCAGTCAAGAAATTAGTCATCCTGGACATAAAATTTAAGTATTTCTCTCGCATTCCAGTTGAGATGGGAGACAACAATATGAAAAGGCTTAGTTACAATGGGAAGTAAAAAAAGGATAACTTTACTATCTGCTATTAAAATCTATTTTAAAGAAATATAATATGTAAAGTTATTATAAAAGTTATTTCTTGCAAGCCTATGGCTGATTTAGCAATGAAGTAAGATTAATTTTTGTATAAATATCTAGTTAGTGAAAAATATTTTTTATTTCTATGAGATCCAAGTCAGTATCTCATTGCTATATTACCTTGCTATGAAATCGAGGGGGGGAAAAAGGCAAAGTAATTTTACTTTGAGGTAGATTGCGGCTATATCTATAAAGTAGAATATAAAGGTCTTAATATATGGCAAAAGCCTATGTATATACAAATTCTACAACATAATACCAATATAATAATTATATGTAAAATAAACATTTTTTAAAATTCCTAGGTACCTGCCATATGCTTTCTTTACGGCAAAAACATGGCAAATGACAATGGTAGTCCAATAAAATAAGATTTTTTTAGTTGTTATGATCTTCTCTGAGGCAATTTGGCTCAAGCCAGGTCATGTCCTCAGCTGAAGATAATACCACTCTCTGGCATTAGGAGAGCTGAATAAAACCCCAGTCCCTGAAGTTTCTTCCCAAGAGTAAATGTGAAAAATAGAGCATACTAATTCTATCAAATCCGTGAATGAATTACATATGTGACTATGTTCACTTGATTAGTGTAATGCTTATGAAGACAGTTTTGTCAAGGAAAATATATAAGCAACTAAGGAAGTTTTGTCAGTACAGCACTATTTACAGAGCAAACTCTGTAAGAACTACACTCCCCTACTATTGAAAAGTTTCTTGTGTCAGCTTTTTTAAATCTATAAATAGCTGAAGGGCTCCAAAAAATACACCATTTCTTAATTAAAAAAAAAAATTAGTATACCTCTATGTGACATTGCTAAAGACTAAGAAATGGGCTGTGCCACTACTTGCAATTAAGGTAATTCTGTAGAATGTGTTTCAGGACTCTGGTAGGGAAAGAAATAAAAGATTTCTTTCATTTAAATAGGAATGAAACAATAGGCACAACTTAAATAAACAGCAACAACCAAACCAAATCAAAACAAAACATTTCAAACCAAAAAAACCCTAACAAAACAACAGAAAGCAAATATAAAATTCTTCCTGAAAAAAACCCAACCATTTTTTTTTGCTGTGGGGGTGATCAACATTTGCACAGGTTGCCTAGACATGTTGTAGGATCTCCCTTCTCAGAGATATTCAAAAGCTATTCGAAGATGGTCCAGGGCAGCCACTTCTAGGTAGCTCTTCTTCAGCAGGAGGGTTTGACAAGGCAATCTCCAGAGGTCCCTGTCAACCTCAATCATTCTGTGATTATTGTGATTCTGTGATAATCCCGTATATTTTTCTCAGGTATCTATATTGCCATTTGCTTGTCTCAATCTTTCTTTGTTTAAAAAGCAACATGATGATAACGTTTGAACTTTTCAGCATATTTTCAGTTTGATTCCAAATTAGTCTTATTCTTCACTTACTTAATACCATGCAAAAGACCATATGAGCAAAAGATGTATCCTATATGTCAGTGCTATTAAAAAAAACACCAAACCAACAAAAAATGAGATTAACAAAATCAATTAAAAATACTTCCAGAAGTATAATACAAAAGCATACAATAAACCATAATGTCAGCTTAATTCTTCCTTGAACTAATTCTGGGTGCTATTATCTGGGGTTTCTGAGCAACTCAGTCTCTAAGCTGCCTGCTTAAGTTAATGTGCAAATGACTATTCATGCCTCAGTGCTTCTATATCAGCTTTTACTGAAGGTTGTTTTCAGAACTATTTTTACTCTGTTTGCTGATTGATTAATATTTCACTTCCTAGCAGCAATTGAAAGAAAACTTGGGATGATAAAACAAATGAAACAGCAAACCTTCACCATACTTGGATTGCTGCCCAAGACTTATATAAGTCAAACCAAACCAATCAACATAGGAGACAACCTTTATCAGCATAGATTTTAGTGCATGTATTGTGGAAAGAGCTTAATTTTAAATGATTGCCAAAATTTTTATTTATAAGCGCAAAACCCCAATAACAGTGTAATAATATTTTCAAAAAGTACCATCTATAACATCAATCATAAAATCAAAAGAAATTGTGCATTTATGACAGTGCATAGGCTTGTTTTCTTTAACAAATCAAGAACTTTATAAGAATATGCCTCAAAAGTACTACATGCTGCAATGACTTACTTTCATAATAGTGGACTCCTGAATTTCCGAGTGTTGTGTCTCTGGATCCAAATTTAAAGGCAATGCTTACTTTGGTGAACAATAGGTGAACCATATCAAACACCAGCAGGCAAGTCTGCTTCCATTCACAAGGCTTTAGGTGGCTCACTTAATTATAATATGCCATTATAATACACCATTTAAAATGCAGAGCAGGACACGGGTCTAATTTGAATAGGTTGAGGAGGGGAGGGTATTGTGTGTATGGTACATTGTGTGATTAGTAGCATTCAGTCATTTTGGGCAGTTACCCTGAAGGGAAAGAAGGAAATGTACTGTCTGCTTAGACATTTTGATCCAAGTAAATCTCACAGTAAAAGATCAGTTCTTACAAAAAAATGCTCAACTGACAAAATTAGTAGACAGAAAAAGGTACAGATAAACTATAAAACATCACACACACATATAGACAAAGGCAAGGTCACTTGAGCTATATTGACGTATAATATGTTCACAAATAATGTATACAAGTATAAATTTAGAAACAGACATATAAAAGACCAGAGATGAATACAAATGCATGATTTTGAATTACTGTTTCTCTCATACTTGCATCAACAAAAGACTCTAGTGGAAGAAAATACATCTTTTACCCAAATGTTCCTTTAGTGGAAATGGTGAAATGTCCATAGAACTGAGTCAAAGTCTTTATCAGACTACTGGTAGTCATGCATTAGCTTATTTATCACACTGATATTCATACTGACTACAGTCAGTATTATTACGATATTCTGGACCTTATCTGTGTCTGAGATGGTGAAGTGTATTGTTCTATATGAGGTTGAGATATCAGAGCAGTGTCATGGTTTTAGCAAGGCCCAAAATCTAATTCCTATTCCTAGCCCCCCACCCACATCTTAACCCCATGTGAGATGGGTTTTCCAGACAAAAAACACGAGACTCAATATGGGGGAAGGAATATATTACAAAGACTATATACATAAATAAATACTATAATACATTACAAACAATCTTAACTCTATATCTATCTCTACCATGACAATAATATTTATAGTGGGCCAAATCTCTTCTCTTTCTAAATAAAAGTCCAGGAGAGAAGAAGAAGAAAAGACCCTTCTAGTCTCTGAGCAACAGGTCTCTCTCTAAGCAGTAAGCTTTCTTCTTCTCTTTCAGGCAGCAGTTGCAGCTGGATCCTTGTTAATACACACGAGGGGGGGTCTCCAAGCCCCTCTCGGCCCCTCGACGCCAAACGAAGGGTCTTTCCGTGGACTACGTAACCCCAGACAAGGTCGTTCCACCACGGTCATATCACGAAACACGGGGGTCTTCGTGACAGTCTGGTATCTTCAGGGGAAATCAAGCCCCTGTGCAGAGCTCCCATGCTCTGCCTCAAAGATGGCTGCCAGCTTCTCTGAAGCTGGAGCAGGGGGGGCTAAGGTCACCCCCCACACACACACATTCCTTCGGCCGTCTTGGCTTATCTCTCAGGAGGCCATGAGCTTCCTAGCTCCTCTCAGCAGTGCATACTGCACTTTAGGACTCCTCTCAGTCCACCACCCCCTCCTCTTTCTCGGAGGGGTCTCTAGCGAGTTTGGGGGTTTTGGTTTATCCAGTTCTTACCCCGCGAAACTCTGTTCCTGCTGCTGGCTTGGTTCTCTTGTCCTGTTGCTGCTTTTCCTTTTCCTCAGACACCTCTGTGTCTGCCTTAGCTGCATACCGGCTTGTGTTGCTCCTTTTGGTCTTTATCAGTTGGCTCTTTGCCACTGCTCTTCGGACGCTGCTGTTTCCGCTGCTGCTCCGTCGCTGCTCCCAGCGTCTCCCACTTTTACTTACAGGGGAGAAAACTCCCCCAGCTCTTAGCCACAGGCACTCAGTCCAGCTAACACTGTTCCGAGTCCCTGCAGCCCCCCAACTTGGGGCTGGGGGGGGCAAAGGCCCCCAAGGGGCCGGAGCCCCTTCTCCTCGTGGCTCACCACAACATGGCCACCTCTTCTTCCCAAGAAGTACTACTACTTCTTTTTCGGTCTCCAGAGATATGTTTATATTTTGCAGGAGCACTGATTGGTCAAGCCCCAAGGGTCACCACCCCCTGGGGGTTACCACTTTCTTAGTTTTAGGGGGAAAACCTGGTTCAAACCACTACAAGCAGTAATTATTCTACAAACCATTCTGGAGTTACCCTTCAACTGAGAAAAACATTAATATAGCAAAATGTTTTATACCAAAATGTTTAATACCAAGAAAACCTCTGTGGAATGGGTCTTCTGCTATCTGGGGGATGTGAATCAACCTTTTTTCACTAAGTCAGTTAAATGGTTTGGACAAAGTTTAAATACTCAGAACTGAAAGTGACATTCTGAAAATCGCTGTTATTTTGACACTGAACTCTGGAGGGACTTAAACTCTTTAAAAGATGCATATTTCTATCTGAAAATTCCTCAGGCTCCTGAAGTTTATCTTCTTTACATGCTCAGAAATGCCCTGGTTTTGTAGAGTTCAACCGACTGTGCAAATTTCACGTCAAAGCCTGACTAGTATCCCAATATGAACTGTTCCTTACCTTCTGAGCTCTGCACCTTCTGAAACCTTGCCACTGTAAAGAAACATGAAAGAAACATTAAGCCAGGAACAAATAAAGGGAAAGAGAGACAGAGAGAGGAGGGCGATTTTGCCTCATATGAATGAGAAAATGGTAACTTGCAATTTTAGTAGAAACCTATTTTCAGTGACTTTTGGGTTTAGGGAAAGTCAAAGCGGAAACCAGAGACTGATCTCTCGTATTTTCAAGCACTGCGCTACAGAGTCCCACTTTTTTACTTAATGGCTTCCAGGGCAAGGCTGAAGGTGCATTTTTACCCCTAGTATTTCATACTACCTAGCTCAGCTGAAGACTTTGGACAACATTTCTACATGCTCAACTTTCCCTGAGTCCACTACAAAGTGTTCGTGTAAGGTTCCAGGCACATCTCTAGGGACAGAATCATAGAGTATTCTGAGTTGGAAGGGACCCACATGGATCATTGACTCCAAATCTTAAGTGAATGGCACTTAGGGGGATCAAACCCAAAACCTTGGTGTTATTAGCACGAGGCTCTAACCAACTGAGCTAATCTGGCAGGCATCAGGAAGTGGGAATTTTGGTACACCATGAATAGATTGTTAAAGGAATTGAGACCTTTTGGATCCAGTTGAAAACAAAAAGCAACATTTATGTATTCAGTGTGCTTAATTTACTAGACATAATATGAGGCACAAATCAAATGCCCAACCTTATGTAAGTGATCTGTGCCATATCTTGACCTGTTATCCAAACTATCTAGACTGTTTTTGTTGTCATGTTAAAACTCTTAAAATAAAAGAATTAGACAGAATAAACAAACTGTGCCCATTCCTCTGGTGATTCACAAGGAATGTATTACTAAAGTATGTTTTAAACACATTATTATGTGTTTACCTTATAACAGAGATTGACTTAATAAAATCTTAATAATGTTATCCACTTTTTTGTTAATTTTTGTTGCTGTTTATCCCCTTTTCCCTCCAAAGTAGGCAAAATATCATATTAAGATACTATATTCTTAGTGTTTTACAGAAAGCATTAAAAACTAAATAGCAAATAAAGGAACAATGTTAGATGCCTTTACACTTGCAATTAGTCACAAATAAACTAATTATATACCTTTACATAGGTATAATTTGATACACTAATTAAATTGGTGTTGATTACATGATCTGCAGATGTATACTACATGATCTGTGACTCTCTGGATTCACTTTTTTCTCATCTTTTCCCATTTTTTTACGTAAAGTTTGGATGTCATGGCCATTCCTGCATACATTATTCAAAGGGCAGGAACTATGGATTTATACAGTACCATAAAAAGTAATTTGATTTGAACTCCATTTCTTCTCTAATCATTCCTAACTTCCTGCTTTCCATTAGATTTGCCACAGAACATCAAGTATTTCAGACAGCTATCCGCACTAGCTTATTTCCAATATCATCCTGACAAAAACAAATCAAATCCTAGTGTATCCAAGTGCTTCTATTACTTGCCCTGAAAGATTCTAATCAAATATCCTAAACACAAGCAGAGATATTTTTTACTTTTTATAACACTTTTTCCTAAAATGAAGTTGAGTCCATAATTTTCTGACTCAAAAACTGAGTGACAGTTATATGTACAGTTAAAAGGTGTTAATGCATTTTAATGGTAGAAAAACCATAAATAACTCATTATGGATTTGGTCCATTTTGACTAATCTATTTTTTCAATAGTTATTGGAATATTCTAGGCACATCTTGGACAGCACCGCTCCAGCCAGCTTGAAATTGAATCTTTGCAAAAATAATGCTGCAGCTGAAATGCTAAGGGTTGAGAATTTGTATCATAAAGACTGGAATTATCCACATTTGAGGGTGAAAAATAATGGCTCCAGGTCCTTGAGCTGAAATATGTGTCTTCAATGGGCACAATTTAAATGAAATGCAATATTTCTAGAGATGGAATAAGTCTATAGTAAATGGAATAGATTTATTATAAGGATTGGCATTAGCAGGTTACACCTCTGGTGAGTATTTGCCCCAAAGAAAGTGTTCAGCACAACCAAATGAAAATGTGATAAAAAAGCTGGAGAAAGGCATTTCATTAAAAGTATTTATCTAATAAAGACAAACTGTAAACTCAACAGAGTTAAAGAAAATAAAGAATTTCCCTAATAACAATTATTTGATGCTTTCTAACACCCCTTACTGGAGTTATATTTTTTATATCTATTAAATAAACTAAGCTGGAAAAAAGGAATAAACCTTTTAAATGGGAGCTCTGCCTGAAGGAAGGCCACATAAAAAGATTCTAAACAAACAGGGAAGAGATCTCAGCTGATATAACCCAGGATGGTTTTACTGATTCAACAGATTCCAATTAACTGCTGTTGAAGTTCTGGCAGAGGGAGTTTATTATACAGAATATGGTCTGAGCTTTGCATTTTAGAAGTCAAACATGCTCTCTTGCTAGATATGTTTCAAACAAGATTTGAATAATGATCCTTTTAGGGTGTTTTATTCTGTTTAGTACTAAGAACACTAAATTACCTCGATACTAGGATAAGTAATAAGTTCTGATTTCATAAATGCACAGATTAAGAGAAATATAAAGGAACATTATGAATCCTGATTCTTGTTCAGCATTTGCCAGAGACTTATATCAATTGAAATACAGTGATGAGCAACCTCCATTGCCCTCTATTTAAACGCCTGTGATGCTTCTGTTGCTGAAGACTGCAGTTGCCAAGCGTAAGACCAGATCGACTGAAGATACAAAACACAGTTACTCAGAATCTTCTCCCTCTTCCACTGTAGCACAACAGAACTGCATATGTTCTGCTGTAAGCCTGTCTCTCCTGGGCAAAAGAAAAGGCATAATTTCTTTTGTTTACCTCCCCAGGGTCTTTATTAACACACATACTTGGAAGACATAATGTTATTAGCTGATTAGTGATGCAGGAATAGTTTCCAACATGAACTTGAATTTCACATATGCCAATGATGAGCTTTCATTATTCACTCCTTATGGTCTTGTCTTTTTAGACAGTTGCTTGACAACAGTCATGCTTTCCTTTTGAGAAATACTGGCAATATATTTTGAAGAACTTTCCTGAAAGAAGCAGCAGTGCAGGGAATCAGCACAACAGTGTATTATGGAAATAGAAATCATCTCAGTGACTCCAGAGCCTGCAGACAGGTTTGCATATATTGTTGCCTTCCCGCCACCAACCTGACTTAGCAGCCAGCATTACTAAATTCTCTAATGACTGAGCTAATCTTCATATTACTTCACTTACTGCTGCCAAGGTAAAAGGAGTGACCAATGCAAATACAGACAGCATTGGCCAACACAAAGCTGGTTGCCAGCTGCTGTTTCAGCCCTGGAGGACGTGTGTAGCTTAAGTAAATTAGAGCAGTGTTTTTTTAAACAGGCCTGAACAACTCAGACACCGTTTTTAAAGCAGAACACGTGCAAAGGTGAGCTTTTCTCATTCTCTGTACCTGTTACTACATCTGAATCCTTAACCATAATCAAGGACTCAGCTGTTTATTTATAAATCCTGCGCGACAGAGCAAAAATTCATGGAATCGAACCACACAAGAAACCAGCTCCTGCTTCTGAAACGTTTACCTTCAGAAGCAAGGAAAAAAGGAATATATTGAAAAATTTATACTCAGACAAACAATATCACATCATTAAATCCCAGACTGAGGAACCCCCCAGCGTTCTCTATCTTTAACAAACCCCTTGTTCTACGGTGTGCTAATTCATATCAGTCTGGTTTTTCTTCTCTTGATTTAATGGAACTGTTCCTAGCTGATCCCTATAGAGAAACTACTGCCTCCATGGTACAGATTTTCATTCCTAGAGCAACATCCAATTACTCTGAGTAATTTTTGGTTATTCTATTTACTATCTTTCATCATTGTATGAGTTATTAACTCTGTTTTTTTTAATTATTTGCAAGGATGTCATTCAGTATGGTCATTTAGATTCAGTCTCTTAATTCTTTGTAAGAATAATGAGGTATTTATCTGTTCTTAAAACAGATAGTAGTATACAAAAAAGCCTTTTGAGACAAGTACAAGCATATAATACATAGATGAAATTACCCTTTAAATGATGGGCAGCTCCTACTGAGATGACTGTAGATGACTGACTCCTATTGCAGTCCAACAACCCTCACTTTAGGGACGATTCAGTTGGAGGCTATGGCAGTGCTGAATGTAGGACTATCCATGATGAGGAGACAATGGATATCTAATCCTATATCTTTTTCAAGTGAAAGTATAATCCTAAATTTTGTTCATGCTTTAAATTAACCATTTGCAATACCTTCAATTCTATTGGATAAAATAACTTGATACGGATTGTTGAAAAAAAATTCTGTAAGATCTGTAGCTTTATACACCATATTTCCATTTTTTATTAGAGTTTTACAGTTGCATAACTAATATACATTAAGTATTTAGCAATTTTGCATATGGTGTACAAAACTTCATTTATGAATAATGTTTCAGTGACTGGCCTGTATGAGCAAGAAATATGATAGGATATGTTTCTTAGACATGTTACTTAAATGCATTGACTGTTCCTCCCATCTGTCTCTTACCATTTCAAATTTGCCTTTTCATGCTCTATTGATCACTTAGCATCTGATCATTTGATCACAGCTTAGTGAGGTTTCTAGGACAGAATTCAGAATTTTTAAAGTGATTGTGAGCTTGAATTTCCTAATTTTCATGTGTCCCAAGTCTAGCAAGTGTTCCAGATGATCAGAATGCATCTTCCAAGAAATGATCCTTCTTAAGAGTCCCTATGTTCCTAAAACTCCCAAGAGAACCACTACTGACCAGAAATATTTGGTATATTACATTTCTTCACCATTTGTAAAACACAAACCTCAGAGAGAGAAGCAACTATTAATTAATTTAAATTGTAGCTGAATCATATAAACTCATTGTTATGAAATCTGTTATCACCCAAAACAACTTTATCAAGATATTTTAATCATTTTAACCACTACCCTCTTTTTCCTCTTTTAAGCCTTTTTTTTTTTCAGTTTCATGTACCTGAATCACTTAACACAAAAAAAACCCCATGTCTTTCTTCCAAATGGGACTATCCATTCATAAATCTACATCTGCATTAGCAGGTACTAGTAAGCCAGATATCAGTACTTCACCAAAATTGTACTATATATCTTGTAGGCATACACAAAAAGATATTTAATTCCTGTTCTCACTGCCTTCATGTTAATGTTTTTTGCACATCAAATTATTAATGTTGTCTGCCTCATAGCCATCCATGTATATTTGTTGAGGATATCTTGCAAAGCTGATAAATGCTATCAAATTCCAGATGAAGATGATAATAATTTGCTTTCTACAGGATTTATTCGTAAGTTTGTTAAAAGCTAGGCTGTTTTCGTTACTACTAGCTGCTGTCTATCTGTTCACATTTTTATTAAACCTGTAACTTGTAGAATTACTTTTTGTGAGAAAGGTAATTAAAAACATCAGGCAAAATTACAAGTTTTTAAAGTTACTTCTCTGTATTTTCTTAGATGTAAATATCCAATTTTCCATACAACTATTGACTCCCTGAATTTTTATGTGGAATGTAATGTGCAATATAGCATTTCTCTAAGCCTGTACTGCACTACTTCATCACAGCTCCATTTTGTGCATAACACCTAGGGAATATTCCAACTCAGAAAAAGAATGCCTTTTGAGGCCCAGAGCTTCTGCTCCTCAGAGGAGGAACATAAAATCATACAAAGAATGCTGGAAGGGACTTCAAGATATTGCTTAGTCATTCTCCTTTTCCTCTCTCAACCAATTATGTCTGGGGCGAACTTGAAAGATGTTTGTCTAATACTAAAATTTTCAATGTGTAATGTAAATGTCTTCTGCTGCAATGTAAGCCTTTCAGGTTTTTTCTATTGATCATGAACATAAGAAAGGGATTTTCCCTTCCTCTTTGAAGTAGTTTTTATGTACTTGAATGCCATTAACATGATTCTCTTCTCTCTTTGTTTGTAGTCTCTAAAGAACCCAATTAATCCAGTCTTTTCTAAAAATTCATGATTTTTAAACATGCAACCATTCTTGAGGATTTTTTCCGCCTTATCCAATTGGTCCACATTATGCTTGAAGATTACAGCTCCAAGATTACAAATTATATATTTCATATAACATTGAAAATATGTTATTTGGATGCCTTAAGTATAATTTGCTGTCTTACAACAGCATAAAATTGGTCATTCACATGTAACAGGTAAATTTAAACAACAATCCTTTTTTCGATGGGCTAGTAGCATCCTCCCTGAACTGTATTTTTGATCTTAAGTACCACCTAAATGTAGACCACCTGTTTTTACTAAGTATCTTGGCCTCCTTGTGTTTATATGTAAATTTGCTCCCAATCCTATATATAAACAATAAAAGTAGTTCTCATAAATTATAATATTAGCCAGCATATCTCCCGGACTGATCCCTCTTGAAGGTTGATTCACTGCATATATTATTCTATCTTCAACCACTAATAATACTTCCGGATGTGATCGTACAGCTCATTATGAACCCACTACTAAAGAATTTCATTTAGACTATTCTTATTATTAGAAGCCTTGTCAGGTGTTAGTTGTTTTGTTGGTTTTTTTTAAGTATTTCAACATCTTCATAAGAATTTTCAAGGTTATTTTTTTTATCCTTTTGATTTGTCCTTAATTTCACTAATCACTAGTTTTTTTTGGAAGGCTAATTCAAAAGACGCATAAAACTCTTTGATTTCCTCAGCATTATGTAGTCCCCATTTCATGCTTACCCAATTTTTCCTTCTGTTTGTATTATCCTTTTAATTTGTCTTTGCTGTTTGAGATTGAAGACAATGAAAAGCTTGTGATTCAGCTTTTCATTAGTAAATTGATCTCCTATTAAACTCCTATCTTCTCCTTGCAGTTAAATATCAGTTGTCAAGCAGAAAATGTTACTAGGATCTTATGAAGATTTATTGAACTTAATTCAGGTCTGTTTTGAAAATCAAATATTCTGAGTTGGATACTAAAAAATCTTTAGAAATTTTGTGTTCTGAACTGTAAACCAAAAATAGCAAACAGACTTCTGAATGAAACCTGAATGTAGATTCATCTCAAGTAACAAACCTCTTTTCATGAGTTTTCTTGATTTTTTTTTATCTTAAGAAAATATGTTTAACAATTGAGACAATGTCAAAGAAAATTCACTTCATATCTTAATTTTGAGATAGGTGATTATAATTTTTTCATAATGTATGTGATATATTTTAATTAATTTCACAGAGAAAAGAAAACAAAAATCTGTATGTTTAATATGTTGTCTGAAGCTCAAGAAAGCCTTGATAATCCTCAGAAGCAGACATTACAATTTAAGTAGGTAATTTTGAGGGCACTTTCTAATTTAAAAAGTCAGAGAAACACATATTATTGTATTCAGTATGCTGTATACATCCACTTTTCTTCAGTTTCAACTTAGGAATTTTCATTAGGATTTCATTGTCTCTTCTCATCCTATATCAGTTATTTCAAGTATTGCAGTCAATTAATTGTACGATAAAGCTGATATTACCTTCTAGTTTCTAATCTTAACAGCAATGAAGTAATCAAGAACGGTATTGAAGACCGCATTAACAGGGGAATAGCTCTTTAAAACAAACAACAGTACTATCACAGTTCTAAAATGATGATAATGTCCCATCAGGAACAGTGTGCTCAATGCTGATAGCTATCCCACAGGAAGGAAGTTACCTCAGAGAAGGCAAGGCATAATGAAGCACAATACTATATCCCACAAGTCTGATTTTACTTTCCTAGAGTTGGAACTGAGTTTTCAGAATTATAATTCAAAATTATATAAATGAAAAAATATATGTGAATGGCTTGTACATTTTTACTTATTCATTCATTCTAGTAAGAACAGAAGTACTTGTCGTATTAGTAAAGTGTAAGATGGAAGTGAGGTCTCTGATGATCCTATTAGCAAAATTCAGAATTTGCCATATGAGCTAGGAAGAAAAAAAGAAGCTAGAAATCTGTCTAAAAAGATGACTAACAAAATTAAAGACCATGCTGCAGCTCCGTAGGGATAATTACCCTAAAGTGTATATGCTAATGTAAAATTGTTTTTGTTCACAAATAAGGTATAACGCATGGTGTGGGTGAACTCTTCTTGTGAGGTTTCAGTTCAGTATTGTCAGCCACAGGTACTCAAGTTATTTTAGTACCAGACCTCGTGCCCACCACACCCAAAAATGAAATTTGGAAAGAGCATGTGGCAGGGTTAGTGAGTTTGATTGGTTTCATGCCTCATTGGGTATGCTTATCTTCCAATTAATATTCAGTCTGGAAGACTAGAAACACTTTTGATTATAAATGAAGGCTGAGGTTTCTTAGGTAATAATTTGTTTTCAGCAGCTCAAATTTCAAACAATAGAATAAATAAAGAAGACAAATCCAACAAATAAAACTCCACCTATTATGTGACTGATAAGAAAAAAAAAACTTATATGAAAAAAAATGCCAACCAAACTAATGTTTTCCACACAGGCAACAAATAGTGAAAATATATGGATCTTTCAGATTTCACTAAATACATGCAGCAAAGATGATGCTTGCCCTTTTCCCTAAAAGCCCAAGGCATGGCACAATAAGCAAGCTACACAGTTCTTTGAAAATTCTCACAGAAAATAGGTATGTGTGTAAGGATTTCGGCACCAGTTTTACCTCCTCAAAATGGATTTTGAGGAGCTTCTGACAATCCAGAGGGATTCCGCTACATACAGAACAGCAAAGAAAAGAGGGATGAATAATATGTGGGACAAATCTGCTCTGCCTGTTGACTTTTGAGACTTCATTCTGAAGTTCTGTTGCAACTTATGTGTAAGTTGGCTACCCAGCCACAAGTTATAACTTTTACTAAGTGTGCTGTTTTTAGCTGGGGTAGAGTTAATTTTTTTCATAGTAGCTTTTATGATGCTGGTTTTGGATTTGTGACCAAAACAGTGTTAATGTCACAGGGATGTTTTCATTGCTGCTAAGCAGTGCTTACACAGCACCAAGGCCTTTTCTACTCCTTACAGCACCCCACCAGTGAGTGGGCTGAGGGTGCATAAGGAGCTGGGAGAGGACAGAGGACAGCGGGCCCCAGCTGACCAAAAGGATATTTCATACCATATAATATTGTGCTCAAAAATAAAAGCTGGGGAAACTATGGAGGGGACAGAGAGTTTATGGAGCTTGCCTTCCCAAGTAACAGTTACGTGTGATGGAGCCCTACTTTCCCAGAGATGGCTGAACACCCGCCTGAACATGAGAAGCAGTAAATGAATTCCTTAGTTTTGCTTCTGCACACAGGTTTTGCTTTCCCTGTTAAGCTGTATTTGTCTCAAAACAGAAGTTTTCACACTTTTACCCTTCCAATTCTTTCTCCCCTTCCACTTTTGAGGAGCAAGTGAGCAGCCGTGTGGGGCTTGGCTGCCTGCTGGGGGTAATCCTGGCAAGAACAGAGGTATTCAGCTTCCTATGCACAAATACTCAGTGCTATCTTAGAGAATATAGGATATCTGAGAATTCCAGAGGGGGATATGACCTGTGGCCCATCATATATGATCTGCCTTGTAGCAGAAGACAGGGAGAATAGCCAGACCCAAGGTATCTAAAATGTCTCTAAATGTCTATATTTAAGCAGTTGAATTTTAAATCCTGAATTTTAAATCCTGTACATTTTAAGTAAACAAATATTTTTAGTAAGATAGAAGTCTTAGAATGTGATGTGAAGGTAGCTGAAAAACAATCCCGTTGCCTACACCATCCGCATTGCACTACATAAATACCAACATCAGAAGCAGTAACATTAGTTTTGTTGTATTTTAGTACACTCACTTATTATTAGCAGTTTCTGCTTCTAAAGCAAGGGTAATTCATAAGCAGAAAAAGTCCTTTAAACAGAAGATTATATAAAGTTTATCTGACTTTTGTTCCATGCCCACTGAGAGGGTAACGTTAATAAGGTTAAACTAGACATTGCCCAGGAGGACCTGATCTAATTAATTGCCATGGGACTATGTGACATTCAGAGACCCCTTCAAGCCTTGAGTTCTGTGATTCTAATATTAAAGATTAATTCAGAATGACACTAAATCCTCTTGTCTTACTGGCTATTAAGCTTATGTTGAACATAAAACCAAATTAAGTCAATTGGCTACAAAAACATAAGTATGTGCCCCTGTACAGGTACATCCAGGTCATAATTTACATGTATTTTTGAAAACCTTTCTCTCCTGTTCATATAATTTGACATATTAAATTGATTCTATGACTATTTTAACCTGCTGTCCTGATTTCTGGCTAAACAAGCCGTTTCTAGGACTTTGAGCTTTTGACACCACTGCAGCAGAAACAGTATAACATAGAAACCTTTGTCTTGCCTAAAGAAGAGGCAGAAGGAGAAAAGGACCCAGTGCCTAACTTGTGTGTTACAAGAGCCACCAGAGGTCTGTGGGTTGAAGTGTACTCTAGCTCCAGAGCAAGCACAGTTTGAGGTGGAATTGAATCAACTTGCTTTTGTTTCAGCCCTCACCTATTTTTAGAGCAAAGTTGTAAATGAAAGAGCCCTTTGAGTGAGCTGTGGCATGCATTACTTTTAATTTACTTTACCTGTAGAGGCATATACGTTAACATCTAATAGATAGCTTGATGATTCACCTTTGCTGCTGAGGGCAAAAAGATTTTTCATGCAACTGAAGTGCAAACAGCTTGCTTTAAATCTTTTTCTGCCCTAAAAGAGCTATGTTCTTACAGAAATTTTGACATTGTAAGAAATGATCGTGCCGGAATTCAAAAATTCTTTTACAAAGAAATGTAAAATCATCTACCACAGCTGATGCATTAAAGATGAGTGAGGGCAAAACACTACCTGTTATGTTCATTCTTGCCGTTCTTGTAATGAGATGAAATATTCTGCAAGAACCATGAGCAAAATCAATTAACAGAATTTGAAAATTTTTCTTCTGATGAGAGGTCAAACTGACCCATTCTTGAGTCCAGGACCTTTATGGTTAGTCTAGAAGAAAGGTGTATAAAGATAGAAGCAGACTGATCAACTGAATGCTCCAGAAACACCATCAGCTGATTTGAACTTTTCCAGTAAAGCATTTCTTTAATCCATATTGATTTTAACACACTGAAGATTACACAAGATGAGCAGTCAACATTTTCTGTTCCTAAATCACAAACATACCAGGAGGAAATTGGAGATGGGTGCTTTTTGGTTTTTGTTTGTTTGGTTTGGTTGAGTTTTTTATATTTGTTTTTGGTTGTTTTTTTCTGGGCAGGGGGGAAGCTGTGTGTGGTCTTTTGTTTGTTTTTGTTGTTGTTCTTCAAAACGCTGCTCTTTTAATTTTTCTTCAGCATTATTCAAGGAGTGAAAATTTGGATGCGCAGGCAATAGCATGTTTATACCCGTATTCTAATCTGATCTTTCACAGCTTTTAAATATTATCCAGGGTTACGCACACTTGTACATAAGCCTGAAATACTTTGTAAGATATTTCACTGCATCAAAACAGAGAAGCTAATGGGGAGTAGTATTACCCTTGTGTCACTCTTGATGACTATTTAAAAAGAATCTAGATACAGAGATGACTGAAAGAGGTTAAGCCTTTACAAAATTACACATTTATGCTAAAGTTTATAGTTAAGCATGTATTATGTTCACACATTCTCTTTACTAATTCATTATTTTTGTGATTAATTCCAGTTGCAAAGTTGAGGTTTTGTTCCATTTTAAATAAGAAGTCTATTTTATAATATGTTTTATTATTTGTTGTTTATTAACTTCAGTATAACCTTGAGAAAGTACAACTGTCTTGGTCTTTCAGGATTACACAAAAATAAAAGGCAATTATGCAAAATACTGTAGTCTACCCTCTCTCTTTTCAAACAAACCCTGTGTATGTCACATAAAAAGTAGACTTAGCTCTCTTGAATTCAAAAATTATTCTTACAAGTTAAACTTGAACAGTAAATTTCCCTCTTCAAATATGTAATGCTCTATAGTTATACCAGGATAATGTTATTGTATTAAAAACATGGAACTATATAATTGATTAAATGTATTTTCATGCAACAAAGTTAGGGGTTTTTGTAAATTACTATGAAATTTGGCCTAGTTGATATAAAGGTCTAGATTCCACCAAAGAATTCCACAAACTCAAATCATACATACAACAGCAAGAGTGCAAGAGAAATAAATCACTGCATAACATAAATATCAAGATCTTGTTATTGCAAAGAGAAACTTAAAAGGAAAAATACGGCACTTTAGGCCCAACAACCTGCAAGTAAACTTCCATGTTTTCTCAAGACCAGGCATCAAGTGACAGTGGTAAACCAGTTTTGTCTTTATTTCTAGCCTCAAAATAAAAAAGCAGCCTCAAGTATCTTCTGAATTGAGCAAACTTTCAATAACTGTCCATGTTTTTCTATGCCAAGCATATTTCCAGCATATTCTTTATTATGACCTCATCTCTTACAATGGACAGGAGGCAAAGCAGACAGAACATATCACACACATATTAAATTCAGAACAGCTAAAATGACTATTCACCCTTTTTGGGTCAGATATCCTAAGAGGCCACTTTCATTCTCCCTTCTCTATCCTGTTTAAGCATCATAGAGAGGCAGTAAACAACAGTCACATCCTTTTTTACCAAATGACCTTAGATATGAACAAGTGAGGACAGGAATTTCATATTTCTTGTTCCATTGCAAAGAAAAATAGAATTACTTTTGTTCATTGGGTTCTATCTATAGGTGTGCAGTTTCATAAGTTCTTTGAAGGAAGTTATAGTTACCTTACAATTATGTGGTAGTAAGGATATTTGGACTTCTAAAATTATACCGAGGTGTGTATGCATATGCACATATGTGTGTGAAGCTGCAGGCAGATATCTTGTTATCAACTGATTTAGTATGTTTAAGAAGAGAATTTCAAAGGTGTTCTATATGGCAATACTCTGAAGTTCTGAAGACTGGCCTTTTCAGCACAGACATATAAAAAAAGTTTATTCTTACTTTTAAACAAATCTTGACAGTGTTTCATAAAGTTATCTGTTATAAGCACTGCCAGAATAAGTGAGAATAATGGTCCAAAACTAAGAAAAAAAGTAAATTTAGGCTGAGCATCAGAACAAATGAATGGTGAGGAAATAACTAGAAGTCCCAGTTGGAGAGGATAAAGCACTTTCATTTGAGTGATTTAAAACTTGGAAATTCACTTTACTGAAAAATCCAGCACTTGGCAAAGAATGACCCAGATAAGTATTGGTTGCTTAGAGTCCTTTTTAAGCTGTGTGATTCACATGATAGATTATCATTCTATCTATTTACTTCTTACTGCTTCTTTATGATAATGTAGTTGATACCATATAATGTTACAGATTCATCTCTGTAGCATTTTTATAGAACTACTCAGGCAGACAGTTTTTAACAGGGCTATAATCCTTGCTGAAGAGAAACTCATGTGATCATTACTCAAAGGGTAAAAGGAATCTGTGAATTATTTATACAAGTTTCAATATTTATTGGGATCATGTATCAGAGAACATTTATACTAAACTATATCAGTGCAATAACTAAATATATACTTAAAATTAAAGTTGCATGAAACATTTATCTACTTTTCATTTTAAAATGGTAGTATTACTTATGGCTGATTTTATTAAAATAATCTGTAATGAAATTTAATACCCCACATATCTACACGCAAATCAAGCAAGCATTCAGAGTCTTTGTTTGTTATTTTGATGTTTTGTATTCATACTGAGGATCCAATACTCTGAAATTGCTCAGAGCTTCTAAGATAATGCTTTGGTTATGTTTCGGAGGATAACAAATACACACATGCATACTTTATCTGAAGATTTTATAAATAGCCTTTTATTTGTCAAAAAATGGTACACAGATCAAAAGATGAACTGAAAATTTATGGCAAGACAAATTCTTTTCCAGAGTAGTTGGGATGTTACTATGGAAAGCTGGTGTTCAACAGACAGGACTCTGACAGAGTTTTCTGCATTGCAGTTTCATTTGTTATCTCAAGAATTCCACTTTCCCCAGTGAGATCTCAATGCGCTCTGCAACCATTTGAAATTCTTAAAAAGGACCTCCATCTTTCTCTCTCTCCTTGTGTACCAGTACTCAACTCTCTAGCCGTTGGGAACTGTGAGGTAAACTGAAAAATGTGCCATAGTATCATATAGTTAGCTTTCCAAATTAAAACCAACTCAAACAAACAACCCAGAAGTGAAGAGTTGCAAACAGAGGATGGAAAGCATGTGAGCTGGCTTGTAGATATGTTGTAATATTCAAATATTTTTCTTTCTTCCAAGAAACTATGTCAGCTTGATAATCACAGCCATAATTAACATTATTTTTCTCATATTTTTTCAGCATTTTTCCCTTGTATAGTCAGTCTGTATTCCTTTTTTTTCCAAAAAGTATTATCCAACAGCAGAGAAGAAGAATATCTTCAGAACCTGAAAAATCAAAGTTTAAATAAATTTATAACTCTGACTTGGTATATCTAGAACTTTGGAAGAAAAAAATTGACAGAAGTAAAGTGATTTTCTAAAGCTATTCTCTTCACAGGACAAAAGCAAGGATGAAAAAATATCACAGAATCACAGAATATTCTGAGTTGGAAGGAACCCACAAAGATCATCAAGTCCAGCTCTTAAGTAAATGGCCCATACAAGGATCAAATCCGCAACCATAACATTATTAGCACCAGGGTTTAACCAATTGAGCTAATCTCAGAGTGATAACTGTGACTTTGAAAGCTTTTGGACCCACTGACAATCAGGAATACTGAATGTTCTGTCAGTTAAAATCAATTTGATAAGTAATTTCTTCAAGCACCGGTAACAGATGCTTAAATGTATGTTGGGAGTGAAAAAAATTACATTCTCATTTGCATATTTCTGTGTAATCAACAGATTTTTTTCAAGATTTCTGGGTGCTCTCTGATATGTTTTTCCACACTCTCTCATGCTATGGCTTGATAACAGTACTTAACACTGATGAAGAAATAGTTGCTTTAAAGGCTAAGCCTTGTTCACCTTAATTTTAAAGCCCTTGACTCATCTTTCTCAGAACATCTCCTGAATTAGAGGATTACTAATGCAAAGCCATGGTTTAGTTACCGTTTTTCATCTCCTACCGATCTCTTTCATACTACTTTATTTTCACAGATATTATTTTCCAATTATTTTAGCTTTACTGATTAATCCTTATGATATGGATATTGATGCAGGTACAACAATTTTCCAGGCTCAGACTACAGCTGAATTTAGTAAAGCATGAAAATACCTGAAATGTACATAACTATATTCATCTTTAAATTCTGTGGAATAATAGCAGCAATAATTGCTGTTTGGACTGATGACATGTATTAGTTTTTTTCAATAAACTGTTCATTAATACAGTGCTTTCATAAGATATTAATAGGAGAGATCTGAACAAATGAAAATGGATTACCAATGAAATGTAACAGGAGAACTCAAACTATGTCTTTATTAATTTTTTTCAGTAATGTAAAATTTGAGTAAACAATGTTAAAAAGCTAAAAATCTTTCTAATCTCATTCATCTTTTGATGAATGGAAATTAAAAGGAAAGGTTTGTCCCTTTGAACTAGTCATCAGATAAATAATACAATACTGAACAGGAAGCAAAGAATTAGAATCAATGGAGTGTAACCACCTCTATCCCTTTAGTAGGGTAGTTCCTAAGTGTTCTTATTTAGAAGAAAGTATGTATTAGCTACATTTTCAATGCTTTAGAGCATCAACCAGCTTCCTATACCTCAAAGGTGTATATATATATATATATTTCATGTTAGCAACTTATTTTCTTATTGAATCTTTTACATTGAAGGGTGAGAATAACAAGACAAAAATAGATGACATTTCAGACTTACCACAATTTTTTTATAGGCTTATTCCAGGAGAAAAAATGTCTGACTGCCATGTGAATGCTTTCACAGTGAGATTCTCTAAAAAGCCCTCAAACTGATCAGGAAAAGAATAATGACACTTCTCTCGAGAAATTGTGCCTCATTCTAAGATGGTTAAAGCGGCCACGGACACAGGGACACCAGCGGGAAGCAAAGAAAAATCCAACAGGGATCACTCCAGGTAACTTTGCATAAGCTTTCATATTTGTCCTTCAGACTGCCTTGGTTGCTCTATACTTTCCAGAACTTTACTGATGTTTTCTGAAAGCTGCAAATTATGAGATCAAATGCCCTTTTAGGGCATGATCTTAGATTCTAGGCTTTTTTTATGAGCTGTTGATTTTTGGATATTAGCACAATATGAATCTCTCTTTATACAGTATGTTGCCTACCAACAAACTGTCAGGATATGTTAGCTCCAGAGCCATCCATTGCTTTGAGATGAAATTCTCTTTTCACGTCAGTTTCCCTGACTGTCTGTATTTTTCTGTAGAAAAACATAAATTTAACTACATCAAATAAATAGGGGGAAAAAAAGATCTGAGTGGGACAAGATTGAAGACTTTAAAGGATTCAACCTCTTCTTCCTTCCCTCTTTCTGTCCCTCCCTCTGCAACCACTGTGTCTTCATCCTTTTCGCAAGTAATCTTTTAATTACTTCTGACATTGTTGCAAATCCTGTTTGAAGACTCCTCTCACATTAGGGAATTCTTCCTTGCTCTGTGTCTTAGTTACTTAGCTTTTGTCTGCATTGCAGAAATTTTTCCTAGCTGAGCATAATCACTTGTTCTCAGAGTATTTTTCCCTATCTCTAGGAGACTGTATTGCCCACCCACAGCAGGAACACACAACCTGGCAGTCCTCCCCTCCTGCTGCCCAGCCACACCTTCTCAAACAAAGCGTACAGGAAACTACACATACACAATGGATCAAGAACAAACAGATTTAAAATTTCTGCCATCTTTCACACAGTTCACACCCTCTTTTAAGTTAATTGCTGTATCTGGGTTTGTGCCAGCCTGGGGTGGATTTTAAAGAACGTGAAATAAATAGCATGAAATTGGAAGATTCTTTGTTTATTTGTTTCTTATCCTCTCTGGGGATATAGGCAACAGATTTAAAAAACCTGGCATATTATAGTGAGACTGGTTGGATTACTAGAGTAAAATTAATAGTTTATAAAATTACAGTCACTTCAGTCTGTCTCTTTTTGTTTCCAAGTCTACACTGAGGAAAGTAGATCAATATTTACCCCTTTGAAAAAAAAAGTTTAAAGGATATATTTTTGTCCATTGAATCTTATCACTTCATTCCAACTCAAAAGTAAATAAAATTATACTCAAGAAGACTTGATTGCTCTCCAAAATTTTTGAAGATTGCCTGTGAGGCTGGTTGTTTTGCTTCAGACTTTGCTTTGAAAGCTTTAAAGATCATATTTCAAAAGTTCTGAACATTTAAATAAAAAATGGGCACTTTCCCAAATGTAAAAGGTACCTGTTGCTTCTGATTAGGATAGATTTTTGGCAACTGCTAACACTTGTTACACTTGTTACCTACAGGTGATATCATAACTTTGTTGAGCTGACATTTTCAGGTCAATTAAATTGTACCACCAGAAAAAAAGAAAAAAAGATGATTACCTACAGGAAGCCGAATGGAATACCTGATTAAAACCATTTGGAACATTTTGTGAAAGAAACCTTTGGTGAAACACAGGATTATATCAAAGTTGAAAAAATTTACAGGCATACATCTGTTCCATTCAGGTTCTTAATAAGAAAACTCTAGATTTGAAACACATCTAGAAAATGAAGAAGTGATGCTTGCTCTCTCAGAATTTCTGAATATAGAACAATTTCCCATCCACAAAAGGTTTATAGAGACAAGAAAAATATACAAGCAAACAATGATTTTTTTATCACTATATTGTGACACAGAAAAAAGAAAAGTAAACTTTGAAAGCTGCTCACAAAATAAATTATTTGTTATTGTAGAACAATCTTCCTGTCCTGCAGGTCACTAACTCAAAGGAACAAAGGAAATCAGTTACAGTTTTGAAATGTTTTTATTATAGCAATAGTTAGGTTTCAATTCTACCTAAGTATGTTTTTATGTTTTCATAAGAAAAAACCATTTTGTCTACTTTAGTTTCAATTTGTTTTCCCTGGGACACAAATATTTATTAATAATTTAATTTAATAATTTAATATATTTAATTAACAATTTAGTATCTGAAATTAATGGATAAAATTTGTGTGGTATAAAGTGGAAAAGCTTATTTGTCATTTTCAGTTTAGTTTAAATCACATTAGCAGGTATTTTTTAATTATGCTGGAAGAAGCTTATTCCAAAACTAGTGCCCTCCTGGAAAGCTATGTTCTTATGACTTGAGCAGCTGAACAGCGTGGAATCATTTTACTGTTCTAACTTTCTTGGAAACATTGGAGATTCAAGAGATTAAAAGTATTGTTTCTCTTACATTCCATTGCTTTCACTGTGGACAAGTAATTCAATTCCATTTTGTAGTTTGCCCCATGTAAAGTATGTAAAAGTGTATTCAACTTTCCCGTCTTGTCTAGTTGTCTTGGAAAGTATCACAGGAAGTAATTGGCTCTGATTTTTTGTATCTATTTTGCTTTTCAGAATTCTATAGTTTAGATATCAAGTGAATTACTGAGCACTACTAAAATACTAAAACAAAAATCCCCACTGGTAGGCAAAAACTGGGGGTCTTTTGCAAGTTGGTAATGAAAAGCAAGAAATAAAGAATCAAAAGAAAACTTGGATGTATTGTGACTGCACTGTTTTGTTAACGGGTATGAGTTTGTATGTCTGATTTTGCTGTTTCAATGGAGATTTAATTAGTAGTGCTAATTAATTAAAATAAACGAGATTCTCACATATACAACCAGGGAAGCTTCACAATCAAATTTTCATTATAAAGTACACTTTTGAAAAGTTTGGTCACAGTCTGGTATTTTTAGCAAATGTGTTTTCTAATTTAAAAAACACAAATGTTCAATTTCTTGAACAAAGTAAAATATATGGTCAAAATCTAGATCACCTACTGTACTGTTTATTTCCATGTTCTCCATTTATGATTGCCAAGTGGGATAGCATAAATTGTAAAATGATGCAGAATTTGACATTTTGCTATCCATTCTGGTGTCTTCCTCTCTCCACTGTCATCACCGAGTCTGGCAAGTTTACTAGCATAGAAGAGATAATTACCCACATTAGGTGTCTTTCATTTAATTATGCTAAATGCTATAGTTAAAAGTAAATTGTGAGTAACATCACCAAAATAAATGTTTCTCCAGAAGACATTGCAAGTTAAAATATAATTATTTATCCCCTTTTTGAGTGTCAGGCTAGTGAAGACAAAAAAAGAAAATAAGGGTTGGCAACGGAGCTGAATGGCACCAGTAAATGTGTTTGCAGTCCTTGCCCAGCCTAGACATTTTGGAAGAAGTGACTCATGTATATTATGGCTGTGCTGCGAAGGGATAGGGGAAGAAATACGTCTTGAACTCTGTCAGTGTTCGTCAGTAGAGGACATCAAAGTCTTATCACGGTGACATAGCACTTACTTTAAGTGGTCACAGCTTCTGCCCTTTTCCTGAAGTCCAGCATTGAACTAATTTTGGATCTTTTAAATAACAGTGAGAATTTGGGAGCCACTGTGCTCAGTATATCACCTCAGTTAAACACTCCAGCTTTTCATTCTGTAATGAAATCTGACAGGTAACAAGCTTTACCAATAAATATATTTGAAGTCTGAAAGATTACTGAAGTCTGAAAGATTTTTAACTTATGAATCAGAAAGTTCAACATGTTTTCATAAATATGATCATATTTCACACAGATGCATTCACAAAAATGAACGCAATTACTAGCACATGAACATGTTCTATTCTGGCTGTCTCTTCCTTTATATGAAAGATAGTATTACCAATTCCAGTATTTCCCAGATTCATGGGAAATATTTAAGCAAAGATGATTCAAGCACATTTGCATTTCCCCTTCTCAGATGAGGAAGCATGTTTTCCTGAAATTTATAAATATTCTTTTGGAAACTGCACTTGAAGAATCCCCTTCCTGCTGACTGGGGTATTGGTAACCCAAGAGCAGACCATGGAAGTAAGAGCTATAAGAGCAGGTCCTTCAGAAGACTGAAGGTGGAATAAGGAAAAATAAGAGATCAAAACCAGCAGTCTCATGTTCTGAGAGAAAAGATCCAGATGCAGAGAAATACTGTGCTAGTACAAAACTGATCTAGCGGACTGTAATATTTGCCTCTTACTTTGTCCTGGTTCCAGCCAGGACAGAGTTAATTTTTGCAGTGGTCATGAGGGGACAGAGCCTTGAGCTGATGGGACATAGATAGGGATGTTATTCTATGCCACCTTACATCATTACCAGGGGCAGGAGTAAGGGACTCTCACTTCTGAGAAGAAGGACGTTCCTTCTGGTGGGGAGAAAATGTGGTGGGGAAGAACTGATTGGCATTGTCGTGGACATTCTTTGTAAATTGTTTCTTTGTTTTATACCCTTTACTATTAATATTGTTGCTGTTATTGTTCATTTTCTTATTTCATTGCTGTTTCCAGTAGATTGTTCTTGTCTCAACCTGTGATCTTTGCCTTTTGTTGGAGAGGGAGGGGGAGTGAGTGGTGGTGTGGTTTTAGTGGGACTACTAAATTGGAGAATACCATTCCTAAACCATGACAACTTCCATTAGGATGTTCTCGATAAAAGACTTAGTTTTAATTTATGCAAACTGCTTGAATTTTCTTATAAATATAATAAACACATAACATCAGCAATCATTTCCCTTTGTATGTTTTCATCAAGACTACATAAATGTCAGATTCATCTATATTGTCCTATACACTTGCACTGTGCTAGCATGACCAGAGAGATACAAATTATTGAAAGAGAGCAGAATTCAAACACACTCCAAGTATGTTTGTATATCTCACTCCATAAGAGTGAGATCTGACCTGACAATATGGCTAATTGGCTTTAGGAGAATTGTAATGGTTTTTTCACATAAAAGCAAAAAATAAGAAAAGAGGAAAGCCATGCACTGTTGAAAAATAAGGAGATTTTAAGAGCCCTATATAATTTTCTCTAGTGTGTTTATAAATTGATTGTCTATGAAAGAAAGACACTTGGTTGCCTGACTCAGTGCAAAGTATTGCATCCACTAGTGGTCAATAGTTTTCCCATCTCACAGTTTTATTACAGTCTGATTATTAGAGTGATTTATTATTTCCATTTGTGTCACTTTTCTTGTAGGAAAACTAATCCCTAGGTTGACCAATTCTGTGTGACAGGACAGGCAATCATCTTTGCTGCTCAAATTTCTGCACAGGCTTTTGGTCACTGTTTTTTCTAGTAGTAAGTTACTTGTAATAAGTAGTAAAAACATTGATTAGACAGTAACCTGGGCAGTCCACAAACAGAGAGTGGGTCACATACTGGATAATCAGAGATTCACATTGTGCTTGTTTCCAAAAAGACAACAACAGGTCAAACAGGTAGAATTGGTTTGAAAACCTAATATAGAAAAGATGTGGGAAAAGAAACATGGATATTCTAGTTGCATTCTTGAGAGTGATAGAACAGGTTAGTTGAAGATCTAATAGTAAAAGATGATACTTTTGAACCCCAGTTCAAAACCATATATCTATTGGATCAGAACCACAGAGCGATTGATATTGGAAGAAATCTAGAGGTCACCTGGTCCAACCTCCCTGCTCAAGCAGGGCCACTTACAGCCAGTAGCTCAGGCATTTAGATGTCTCTAAGGAGGGACTTTGCACTTCTCCTTGTTGAATGTCATGAGATTCCTTTCAGCCCATTTTTCCAGCCTGTCAAAGTCCCTTTGAATGGTAGCACAATCTTCTGGTGCATCAGCCACTCTGCTCAGTTTTGTGTGTCATTTGCACACATAATAGTACACTCTGTTCTACAATCCAGACCATTAAAGAAGAACTGAACAGGACCAGACCCTGTGTTGTTCCTTGGTGTACACTGCTAGCTACTGGCCTCCAACTAGACTTTATCCTACTCATCATCACTCTCTGGATCTGATCATTCAGTTTTCAGTCCACTTCACCATCTGCTCATCCAACCCATACTTCATCAGCTCCTCTATGAAGATCTTGTGAAAGACACCGTTGAAAGTCAAAGTAGCTAATAACCTTTGCTCTCCCCTCATTTATCATCAAGTTGAGCAAACATGATATAAGAGTATTTCTTAAGGCTTTGTTAAGTAAACACTGTGACTGGAACCTGATTCTGATGTACATAAACCAGAGTTTTCAGGTTTGTGAGTTCCGTCAGTACATCAGTAATCTCAAGCCATAATATCTCAATAATATTTCAAGTATGGAATTTTTTTTTCTTGGCTTCTTATTTCTCCCCAGATGATTCACTGATTGATCCCCACTGTTCAACAACAAACATATTCTTAAGCTTGAATGATACTGCTTGACGTGAATGTTCATTGCTGTTCTCTGTCCTTTCATATCTACACTTAAGGCAAACCTTATTTTTTTCCCTAAATATCATTTCAGGGTTGAGCGCTCCTTTGATCAATAGTACTGCTGTCTGCAGCACCATGAGTTCAAAGTATAAATTCAGTAATGGAGAAATGAAATACAGTTGTCTTGGTAAGATTGCAGACAATGAGAGATAAATGGAGAAAGGAGATAGGTGGAAAGCAAAACAAAACAAAAATCTCACAGCTGTACTCAGTGTTTTTATGCTACACTGTTTTTTCTCTTAGTTATGTATGTATGGCAGGCCATGTATGTATATACATGAATATCTGATTTCAGTTATCTAAAAAGTTTTACATATGAAGCAGAGTTTTGTTTACAGTCATTCTAGTTGGTGATGTACTTATTGAGTTTTATCACATATCATGCACATATTTTTGGAAAATGAGTCAGTCCTTGCAATTGCCCAAAATTCTGTCTTTCGTTCATTCAGTTCATTCTTGTGTGCTCTGTGTTATCGTAACCATTGCTTTTTTCAGCGTACTCTATGTTCCCTTCGTCATAATCAAATCGGGAAAGAGATGATCAAGATGACTCCTACTTAGGAGACTTACAATCCTTTCTCAAAAACTTATAAAAGTAGTGGCTGTAGATGTCAGACTACAGTTAACAGCACTTATTTTATATCTTTATTTTTTTATATTTTATGTAATGATAGAATTTTTTTCCAGGCGTGTTCTGCTCATTACTGTACTTGACTTTGAAACTGTTTTATATATGAGGAAGGAGAACGGGAAAAACAGTCTTACTGGGAGCTTTCAAGAAAATAGGAAATCAAGCCTGTCTTTCCCAGGTCATAGGCCAAGATCCTAGCAACTTGGGGCACTTTAACAGAGAGACTCAATGATCTTAAAGGTCTTTGACTTTATGATTCTATACTTGTCATTCCATTTATTTAAAAAAATACAATTCTCAAGACTTTGTCTTCATCGTGAGTTTTTTGTATTATCCATTTCTAAACAGTGTTATAAGAAACACATAGTTAGTGTTACTGTGTATTGGTGGTGGTGTTAGATCATCAAAGTAACACAAGGCGAAGTATACAGGATACAGCCCTTCCCACTGTATCAGATACTGTCTCAGCCGTTCTATCCAGTGAAAGCTAGGCATTCTTTGCCCGATACTTCTTTCTATAAACATGCATTCCCTGAGACAGTGAAGTAGTGTTAGTCTTCTCTAACATATTTCAGCTCACCTTGTAATTTAGAGGGTTCATTTAATACCCTTTAGTCACCACTGAAACCTTTCATTACATGTCTGAAGTGCTGAGGTCAACAGTATTCTTTTAAGTTGCACAGCAGCATTGTTATTTGTGGTGATCAATGAAGTCAACACCAGTAAAAATGTTTTGCATCATTTTGTCAACTCTTAATTTAATATATCTTTTTCTTTTTCCATTTAAGAAGCTTTTAAAGTGGCCACAGCTTATAGCAGACATCTGTTTCTGTTTATCTGCAAATAAGGAAAACCTCCTCTACCATATCCAGCAAAGGGACTTTATAGTGTACTAGGGATTTTGTATTTTGACCAATGGAGTTGCTTAAAATTGCTTTCTTTTCCTGAATCAAGTATTTCAGGTATTTCCACCTAGTATTTTTAGTGATAATTCCCTTTAAAGAAAGTCTGAAAGAAAAATCAAAACTATATAGGTAGCAACTGCACAGTAGGATTAAATCATCTCCAAATGCTGTTGAAAAGTTCAATGTGATAATATTTGGAGGCAACAAAATGGGAAAGTATCTACTAACAAGGTAAATCCTACATATGAGGAGGGAATATAAAAAAATAAAATACAAATCTAAGAAATAAACAACCCACTCCAGCGATTAGATCATACATTAACATTTAGGGTTCTTTTTCATAGTTTCATTTCTTTCACAAAGAACTCATAATTATAATTTTTTTTCATAAAATAAGAGCTCACATTTGTTATCTGTTAGAACAATCATGGCTGCCTTTCTATTAAATTTATGTTGATTAGAGCTGCAGTTCACCAACTTCCATGGACTCAGATTTGTAGTTGAGTTCTATCTATCTGCATACATGTTCATAAGACATAAAATAAGAGAAATTTCTACCAAATTGTGTTATCCTCTGTTTGCCGCAGGCTAAAAGGATACCTGCAGTCAGATACTGTGATTCAGATGACATGTGATAACTTTTGCATTATTCTCACCAAATTAAAAATAAAATTTCACTTGATGGGTCTGAAAATTTCTTTAAGTACTCTTAAGTAAGTACTTAAAGTACTCTAAGTACTTAGACTCCATTTAAAGAATTTGTTTGGAACACCATCTGAGCTCTTCAATACTTATACTCTAAACATTCAAAAGCTGAACGAAAACTGTGAATTTTCAAATTTTCATACAGTAAGTGGAAAATCAAGAGTTTTAGAATGAAATTTGAAGTAATAACAACACAAAGAATGGTAATACAGATTTCAACTGGGATTATTAAAAACCTTTGTGTCCCTTAAATCCAGCACTGTGTACAAGTGGTGAAGGTATTTGAGATACATTTTTTCTCAAATACCTTAAACCAAAAGTTTGTCTTTCAGAACATAGTCCTTTATTACTCTCTTTCAAAAATGACAGTGGCCACTCTTTCTTTCAAGGCACCTCAGCACAACATTTCAACACGTGGTATACTGAGGTAGTGGGAGATACAGATTCAGAAGGTGTTTGTCTTATGAATGTTTGTGGCAGAAAGAAAATAATGTTACATAGAATAATCACAGCCTTCCCAGTTGAATATCTCCAGCATTAAAAACCATACAGTCTGGTGGTGAAACTACTCCTGAAAAAGGGAGATGTGTTAATCTCAAATATCTCAGGCCAAAGAAGATGTTGAATTTAGATGGTGGATACCTTCAGCACCAGGCTTTATCCTCCAGTCCTCTACAGATACAACAATGTTATCATATATAACGTAATATCTTCTGGCTGATGTGAATAATCTAACAAGACCATTTTTATTTTTTGTGTGCAGTCTAAAACCATAATGAATAAGGCATTGACAGAATCTATGAGAAGGTAAGATGCAAGCACTGTGTGGCCAGTAATTGGACACTCAGATGTGGATCACAAAGATCCTTTTGATTTGCATAGTTCTCTGTTCTAGTTTCCACCAGTGACCTATTTAAATAAGGAGAAAAGAACATTAGGACAGTACCGTATTTAATATGGTAATCATAGAAGATATTACAAAGGCCTTTCATTAGTATATAAGTCACCGCCCAGCACTACCCACCTCATGATTAGTTTACAAGCATCTTGTTCCAGAAACACAAACAACTCTTCCTGGTTTAAATGTCAATCAAATAATGTTAGTATATAGTCTTCTTTCATACTTAGATGATTCTGCCAGCATTATTGTGGGCACTAGAAACCATTATCTTGGAGAAAATTCCCCTTTGGGTCTCCTACTCAGTTCAAGTATCTTCCACAGCATATCAGTCTATTCCAGTTTCTGGTATTAGTTTGATCGCATGCATAGCAATCATATAGAACTGTACCAGTTTTTCTGCATGACTAACGATCTCAAGTGGGCTGAGAGAGAGAGAGCCACACCGACAACACGCCCACTATCTTTTTGCATAATGTGTACTTTACTCTCACCAATCTGTTCACATACATATACAGGGATTTTTTTTATAGTCATTGTAACAAAGACTTTTAAAGAGATAACATGTAGGGAAAATGACTGGCATAAAAAAAAGAAAACAACAAACTGGACAGAATATCATTAAGCAAATAGAGTGACTCCACATTATGTCTGTTCAGAGCTATTGAAACATTAGTTCAAAAAAGGTGTAGACATTTTTCATGTTCACACAGTTGTGCACATTGCTGACTACACCCATTTTAAGAGCCAACAGCTCATGTACCATAAAACAATATATTCTACTCCATCTAACTGTAATCTTCACAGGTAATTTTAAAAATATGATATATAATATGTCATAGATATATATGTATAATATATATCTATATAGTATATAATCTAAATAATATATGACATATTATATATCATATTTTCATTCGCGAAGCCTAGCCATGATATTTTTATATATAAAATATTTTTTTTATTAACTGAATAAGCACTTGGGCTTCATGAGGCTCATCAGAACACATTCTCTGCCCTGTTTCTGTAATTAAGCACCAAGATACAGGAACTGCATTCACCAGTTATACACATGCTTCCTGGAGCAGGAGTTGTGCTACAACCTGGAGAGATCCATATCACAGAGGAGTTGCTCTGTACAACATGCCAAGGAGCTGGCCAGCATGCATTGGTTCCAGATTGTGACCACTACAGGACAGTGCTGCTATGCTGAGTTACAGCATATGGCTCTGCGAGGAGAAGTCAGAGGGTCGCAAAAGTTTCTTGGGAATCTCACAGCTTCTTTGAACTTTCTTCCAACTACTTTTATTTCATCATTAAAGGAGAGGATCAGAGGGAATCTATTCAGTGGTATAATTAAATGTATATGGAGTTAAACCATGTTTAATTTAGGTAGCATTTACTCTTCCTTTCCTTGTTTTTCCTGGAATACCAGGAAGATAACTTTACCCACTTACCACACTCCCATTGTGCTTCTTGCTTCACGTTCAGCAAATTGAGTCACAGAATTCAGCCACAAAATATTTTTAATTTATCTCAAGGTGAGGAATTTTAAATGTCATTTGAAATATTTCCTTACTTCAGACAGCCAGTATTGCAGTATGTACCTGGGAAGTTGGTGAGGAGAGTGTGAAAAAAAACAACAACAAAAACCAAAAAACCCAACCCAATCAACCAACCAAAAAAAAAAAGTTTTGCAGTGATCAAACATCTACCATAGTTGGTTTTTTGTGGTCTGATTTTTACAGGAGGGATCAAGCTGTGCTCAGCGTGCTAATGGGAGCCATTAAAACTCAAGCCCAAGACAGATCCACTTGTGGGAGGACATAAATCTGTGCTTCAGCCAGGTGAGGTCAGCTTTCATTTACTGCTTGGTCTGTGCTGATCGCAACAGAGGTTACCTTTCTGGATGTGCAGATTGCAAGCAACTGGAAAACTGTTAAGAGACATATTGTTTAAAACTCAGAACTGGAAACTTACTGAGAGGGGTGACTGAGGTCTCTCTATTTAAGTGCCTATTCCCTTCTGAGCTTTCCTGATGAACAGAGATAACCATCTGTGCTCAATTGCTAGTTATGGTTTTGTAACATCAGCATCTGCTGATAAAGAAAATAAGGGAATGTGTGCCTGCAATAGCTGAAGCCTCATTTACCACATCAGAATTCGCTTTCTAATTTTTCAGTTTTATTTTTGTCAGAGTACAGATGTTGTCACTCCTTCTGCCATTGGAAATTACCTAGACTAAGACTCATCCTTAGAATGGTGTAATTGTTAAGGTTTTCTACTTGTTTGGGTCTTGGGGTTTTTTATTTTTAATTTATTCTGGATATTTACAAACAAATAAAAATATAAATGTTGTCCTTCGTGTCTCAAATAAATTAAAAGAAAAAAAGTTTTCTAAAGGTTGTTTTTCTGTGTAACCAGATCCTCTCAGTCAAAAATGATAGTTTGAGACAAAGGAGAGATGAAAGTGAAATCTCCTGGAAGATCACAGAACATATGTTTCTTTTGTTCCGGTTGTAAAATATTAGCTCAGAATTTCTTCCTGTATGCTACTGAGAATTCTTGACAAATTTTAATGTTGCAGCACATGATATATTACGTCTTGAAAAATCAGTCTCACTCAAGAACGGCACATAAGCACACACCTGCACTAAAGACAGTGTGCACCACTTTAATATGACACAGCTATTGAATATGAAATGGAGTATTTCAAACTGTCAAAATCCCTGTTAGGTTTGCAGACAGTAGTATGAATGTAGCAGATAATTTAATAGGGGATGGTGGGATATTTTCTCAGTGCCTGAAGTATCTTCTATTTAGGGAACTTCTGTGCCACTGAAACTGCAATCAGAGCACTTGCATGACTGAGGAGAGTCAGTCTTGGTCTTGTGGGCTTGCTAGCTGGAGCTTATATCCAGCCATACCAGACCAGAGAAGGTCATATATAGAGTGATTTGATTGTCTCTGCATTGTGCTTCCAGGAGCCACAGTTACTGAAACACTATGTGAAAAGGCCTAAATTGACTTATGTAGACTTGTTAGCTAGAGCACCACATGGCAGATGAGAATCTGTAGTTCTTCAGAGTCTGAGCAGTCCTCAGAATGTTGTACCCACACTTGTGCAATGCTACCTATAAGCACCTGTGCCCCTGTGGGCAGTCTACACAGTACAGTGAGTCTGAAACTGAATAAACCATCAATGGGTTACTGCGTATATATAATGAGCATTCTAAAAGGAAATAGGGATACATTTTACAGCAAAAAGAAACTGAAAGAAGTTGAAGAAGGAGCTGGAATCTGTCTCTACAGCGAAGTCACTTCCCATCATTTTTTTTGACAAAACAAATATAAAGAATAAATTGAATAACTTTATGCATGAGGATGCAGCTTCAGTGAAAAGACCAGAAACTAGTCCTTAATTATGCAAAAAATCATTAACTCTAAAATGAATGAAATAATTAGGGGGTTTTGGAGGGGTTAATTTACAAAATGCTTGATGATGTGGTGAAATAGACATGGTGACAATAAAGAAAAAGATAAATAGCGGAAGAATATCTTTGTAAGGGTATCAACAAAGGAGCAACCAAAGTAGTAACCTAAAATATAATTTCATGAGAAGGAGAATTGACGTATGAAAAAGACAGGGCAATTTAGGGCATAACAAGAAAATCCATTTTTTGTATGATGGCAGGAGTAGAGCCATGTGACACTTACTGATGAAAGTGAATATTTTAGCAAATAGTTTGGTCAGTGTTAAAAATGCAAATCTCTTGACACTCTGAGATTTCTGTCCCAAAAAAGAGTTTGAAGAGAAGATTTCAAGTGAAAGAGCTGAATATATTAGGTAATTGTGGCAGACTTTTCACCCTCAGATCTCTGTTTCAAATAACAAAAAAAGTCATTACAGTCTGAAGGCTGAAATAAATTTGCTTTTCTTAGCCCACTTGTTCCAAGTGAACATTTGTCCACATCTCACACTTATTATTCTGAACAGAAAGGACCAAACTGATTTTGGTCCTGGATTTCTTTTTAACTGCAAGAAAATGTTTCCTTTGGTTCAGGATGTGCTTTACCTCTGTGAATAGAACTCTTCACTTAAGAGTTATCATTACATATGATCTTATTAAAAAAATTGGAAAAACTGGAGGGTTACAATGAAAGTTGAAAAGGAGTAGGACTCAATGCAGTTATTTTAACACAAGATAAAAACTTATAGACAAGAATACAATTGGGTTCAGTAGCATCTGTACAAACAGTAAGATTTTGATAGCTGAAAATAAGGACAAAGAAGATCACAGACACCTTAAGGAAATTTTCTACTTTCAAAAATGTCACAGAAAAACGGAACTTCTCATGCAATGATATAGAGAATTGCAGTAGTTTGGAACCTTAGAGTGGTTTTCACCTCTTCTGTATCTTTGTTTTGGTTTTAAATGAAGGTCAGCAACATTTTATCTTGATGCAACTCTTCCCTCCACCTCAATTTAAGATTCAATGATGAGTGTACCAAAAATAAACTAAAACAAAATGTGGCATTGCTGCTCGCATATGTACCGTGTTTAGAAAGTGTTTTTGTTTAAAAGATTTGTTAAACAAAAATGTTTCACTTACTGAAGCAACAGATGAAAACTATGCACAATTTTGCCAGTATTCTTATTTTAACCCCACATATTCTTACAAAAATTTCATGTTGCATGTGCAAAGAAGGGCAATGAGGGTCATGAAGAGTCTAGAATGCAAGTCTTATGAGGAGTGACTGAGGGAACTGAGGTTGTTTAGGTAGGTGAAAAGCAGGATCAGGGGGAACTTTACCCCTCTACAATTGCCTGGAAGGAGGTTGTAGCCAGGTAGGCATTGGTCTCTTCTCCCAAGTAACAAGTGACAGGACAACAGGAAATGGCCTCAAGTTGCTAAAGGGGAAGTTTAGATTGGATGTTAGGAAGAATTTCTTCACTGAAAAGGTGGTCAGGCATTGCAATAGGCCATCCTGGGAAATAGTGGAATCATCATCCCTGTAAGTGTTCGAAAGGCATCTGGATGTGGCACTTGGGAATATGGTTTAGCAATGAACATGGTGATGATGGGTTAATGGTTGGATTTGATGATCTTAGAGATCTTTCCCAAGCTTCACAATTCTATGATTCTATGTTTTAACTATATATATCCTCTTAATCCCTAGAAAGATTTGGTATTATGAAAAAAAGACTGCATACTCAGAAACAGAAGGTACATATCTAATTTTACTGTAAGGTAACAGGGTTAAAGAAATACATTTCAATTTGAGTAAGTAGAGAACTCAGCTATGAAATCCAGAATGATTTAAGTTAATGTGAAAGGGTAGTCCTGGTACACAAATAGGAATTTTAATAGGAATTAATTAAACAAAATCAAAAGAGCATCAGAGAATCCCCAATGTAACTGGAAAGACATTGAAGAATAATAGAAGTTCTGACTGATGGAATATATAGAATTTTCAAAATGCAGTTCAAGAATCTTTAGATAGGGTTATTTACAAGATGACCGCAATAAGTCTTTCCCATGTGCACAATGCGTTTCGTGTAAATCACCTCATACATCTTCAACAAATATGTTCATAGTACATATGTTTGCTGGTTTAGATCAAATGATCTGTTTATCTCCTGTGCTGAAAAAATGCTTTCATGTCCCTTAAGCTAGGCCTCTGGTGAAAGCATGCTACTCTTTGTGTTTCAGGATATACATATTCTTACACAAGCACTGGACCACCATTCCTTGTCAGGTCTAAATCTCTACATGAAGGGGCAACTGCTATGCTGTGTTCTGAGAATGCGACCTTACACTGTGTCCCCACTATGGCTCCTCTCTGAACTGCAAATGCAACCATAGCTCCATCAAGGTGTGATGAGATTGTGATGAACACCGCTGAGAACAGACGTACACAGGACATACCAAGGCAAGGTCAAACCTTTCGCTTTCGTTTTTAAGGCAGAGACAGCTGAACAGTTTTGACTGACTTTCTGTACAGAAAAAAATATACCAAGGACAGAGTTTTGTCTGAGAAGACCTTCAGCTACAACCTAAGAATAATTAGTGTATATCCCTATATCTGCAGGAAGAGATTGGACCACAGGCCCTATGAGGAGAGGTTGAGGGAGCTGGGGCTGTTTAGCCTGGAGAAGAGGAAGCTCAGGGGAGACCTCATCACTCTAAAGGAGATTGTAGCTAGGTGGGCGTCGATCTCTTCTCCCAGGCAACCAGCAGTAGGACAAGAGGGTACAGTCTTAAGCTGGGCCAGGGGAGGTTTAAGTTAGACATTAGAAAGAAATTCTTTACATAGAGAGTGATTAGACATCGGAATGAGCTGCCCTGGGAGGTGGTGGGTTCACCATCCCTAGAGGTATTTAAGAAGAGACTTGACATGGCACTTAGTGCCGTGGTCTAGTTGACAGGGTGGTGCTGGATCACGGGTTGGACTCGATGATCTCAGAGGTCTTTTCCAAACTGATTGATTCTGTGATTCTGTGATTCTGTGAGTTCAAGCTACTTGCAAGAATATACTGTCTTCCTTAAAGCAGGCAATAACAAGCATTAGAAACACGTACCCAGCTGCAGGAATGTTACAAGCTTAGTCTTTATCCAAGGGACCTCAGTGCCACAGCTGCCCAACTCAGCCACATTTAAAGGACTTGCAAACACCACCCACAAACACACATAATCCTAGAAAGGCATTTCGAGGAGACGAGATTCAAATGTATAGTGAGAATGCTTCAAAATCAAAGAAACAAATTTTATAAGAATTGTAGTTTAGATACATACTGAGATTAAGACCTCTTGTCTCTGATGAGAGGAAGTGTGGAAAAATTAGAACCCAACACAGGGAAAAAAAATCTAAAGAAATTAGCCTGGAATTGTGGTCCAAATTTGAAAATTAGGAACTTAGTGTGAATATAGAAATGCTAATACTCACCTCTGGTCCTCAATCTATGGAGATACACATTTGTTATAATTTACACTATAAAACAGTCTGTAAATAAGAGATTCTGAGATATAAGGGACCTGTGGGGTTGTAAAATTTGAGCATGGACTGCTGAATTTGTGTGCATATAGACGTGCACGCTTAGCTGAAATTTTGTACTATTGCAAAATATGTTTTCTAAGGATACTGAAAAGTATCAGAGAATACTTACAGTGCCCTTCTCTATCATTTACCATAATCTAAAATCTAAACCTAACCTCAGTTTGAGTTTATGAGCTATTTTAAATTGTCCAGTAGTCCCTGGAAATGTTGATAAATGCTTTCCTTCACAGCAATCTGAAAAACTCCTGATTATTCTCTTGCCTTTCCCCTGCCACCTTTTTAAATGCATTTATAGAATTTACAGATTTGGTTTTGTTCCAAGAAATAGGAATCTGACTATTGACCAAAAAAAAAAGGCTAATAATTTATCATGAATCACAGTTATTACAACTGTCTTTCTCCATATAGTTATTTGACAATTAAATGTAATTCAATTTATTACATTTCAAATGGTAAGAAAATTTTTCTCAAAAAGTTTTTATAACCCTCTGCTGTTCAAAAATTTAGCAGCTTCACTGTATTTTTCTCTGCAAATATTTAGCTTTTGTTTCATGAAAAACCAAAACAGTACAAAAGGTGTTTTGCCAAAGTTCTGCATTTTGTTTGCAAAGTTTGGTTAAAATTAGTTTAACTGTCAATAATAGTACAAATATGTCTAAGATGAAGGAATGTGTGTAGTTACTATATTACTATAGCACTATCTTACTACTATAGCTAGTAAAAGTTACATGTTCTAGACACTGATGAGAAAGTCTTACTCTGGGGATGATGGCATAGTTTAACTCAGAGAAAAACAGCTTTAAACACATTTCAGCACAAGTAGATCTGAGAATTAAACATGTGCTTACAAGACATCTTAAGCAGCGCCTGAGCTTTTTATATGGTGTCTGTCCTATTTTTCTCCACCTTTTTAATGTCCTCAAAAATGCCCACAAAAATATTTTTGTAGAACGTTGATAGATATCATCAATAACCACAAAGTAAAATATACTTGCAAATGAGCATGATGAAAGCAAAATCGTACTTTTCTGTATGATTTGCATTGGGACATATTTATAGGACTCTGGAATTCAGACGACTATCACAATACTTTTTGGCAAGGCTGAGGAACAAGCATGAATAATAAAGGTAATATTTTCAAGTAATGCTTTTTCACCTCTGCTGTTTTAAGTAATAGATATAGGCCCAGATAAAGACCTGTGTTTATGCCCTGAGTACATTTTTGTGTGGACACTGTGATACTAGATGCCACAGTATCTAATAGTTTGAAAACATATGAAGGAGTGAGATCATAAATATCCAGATCCTGAGGTGTGCTACACGGAAAAGCACACTGATATAAGAGGATTTTTAAAGTGAGAATTTGGGACTTTAAGGCTGTTACAGTGCCAAATGATAATATAGGGCTTCTGGAGATTAGAAACCTCCAGGTCCCTTTCTGGAATTTACCACTCCCAACTACTATGGCTCTGCAATCAGTTGGAGTTAGGCATATATGTAGGTAATATAAATATGAAAGTCCTTGGATAAGGCACCCTAAAAAATGCTGCACTATTAACTACTAAGATAGTGCCTTCCCCTCATTTTACCTGTAACAAAAAAACCCCATACAAATAACCAAAAAACAACAAAGTACAGATATTCCAACACTATATTTTGATGGGAAAATCACATATAAAGCAAAGTAGCATCAATACTCTTAGTGTGGATATTCTCCATAATTCAGTAATGTAGCCTGGTAATCTAATTATTGCATCTTGCCTTTTGTTCGGTCTGAAGTTCATGTTTGAAATAATCAGACACCTAGCAAGTATGCTACTGTAATGTAGGATGTAAATGAATTCCAAACTCATTCTGCCTGCAGTGATCTCTTGAGCTAACTTATGGTAAATGTCAACTGAAACTTCAGGGTAAAATAAGATTTTCATTATAAGCAATATGTTCCACTCTATTCTTCTCAATACACTGATTTTATATCAATCTTGTTTTGCATTAATCTTACTTGTCTAAGTAATTTGCCAACACATTGGACACCTTGCTTTTGGTGTAGTGAATAGACATATAGACAACCCTCCCTTCAAAAAAAAAAAAAATCAGTCCCTTATCGATTTTTTTGGTTTAAAGGGAAGAGCTGGAGCAGAATAGCAACCTCTTCCTCAAAATTCCACAGTAGTCATTACATTTACTACCCTAAAGCTGAAAAATCCATGTGAAGACTGAAAATATATTTGCATCTGTCAACAATCTTTGTTAAATATTTGTTCTTAATTTTTCTTTCCACAATGAAAGAGCAAGTTATAAGCATTGTGCAACATCTGTGATCATTGTGCAACAAATTTAGGTTTTTTAACAGTCCGTAACAGCAAATAATTAAAAATTTCTACCAGAGTTATAATTACAAGTGAGAGGTGGAGCTATGCCCACCACAGATTGCTAAAGAGATTGTGGAAATTAAGCAATATGGACTTCTGAATGGGGGTTTCACTCCTAGACTAAGTCTTATTGTAAGTATTTGGAAATGTACCAGGAAAGATGTTTAGTCTGTGTCTGCTTTGGATGCAAGGTTTAGTCCAACAGGAATGCTTTGAAACAGTTTTGTGATTGGAAAGGAGAGCTCATAATTAGTGGAACAAACATACAATTTATTGAAGAGAGAGAGGATGCACGAGGAAGCAGCATGAACAAATAAGATATTCAAGTGCAAAAGGGATTGGGGAGTGATGAAATTTTGCCAGACACAGTAGCAGGTAAAGTTAATTATTTAAAAATAGTCAGCAGATCTACATGCTAAAAAACATATGAGTAATCTACACACCTGAGGTTTTAGTTTAGTAGTCCTTAGTAACAGACTCAATCTATGTTAATCTCATTTTCTTAGTCAAATGCCTCAGGCTTTCACTTAATCCAAAATTCTAATTAGTCTAAAACACCATGAGATAACATCAGGGTGGGAAAAGCTTGACAGGGATCTAGTTTAACGTGATACGAGCTGCATACATTAATGAGTCAGCGGCAAACTTACCAGCTTGATAAAACATGTAATACTGACAGGTAGAGAAATGGAAAATGGGTTGTGGATCTCCTCCTTAGTGTATTATCACAAATTACTGATTTAGCTCAGGAAATGGCCAAATCATTTCACAAAGTGAGGAATACAGTAGCTTCCTTGAAATCTTTATAGAGAGATGATGGAAAACATCCCCATCACACACACACCATCACAACCCCCAGTTTAAGAGTTGTTAATGCAGATATGGACTATATTGTAATTATTGGAAGGCAAACAAAGATAAGAAAATATTCAAAACTGTTCCCCTAGAGAGAGGCTGAAGGAAGATGGAAGAGGAAATAGACTGTGCTATACATAGGGGCCATGGTGAAAGAATATCTGAAGGTAAGTGTGATAGAAGAAGAATAGAGGAGCAATCAATTTTGCAAGACAACCTCAACATGATAGTAAAAAGCATATGTTACCCAGTATTGCAACAAACAAACATATAAAACCTACAAAATAAGAACATAGTGAAGTCAAAACTTCAGTATAATTTTCAGTGTATATATATATCAGTAAAACAGTATAAACTATCATCTTTCTCATAATCCACCCCTTGGAACTGTTCTACTTGGTTTGAATTGGTAATTTTGGTCCATAGAAACACCTATAGGAAGTCTATCTAAATCTTCAAGGAAAGATGGGATCTTACAGTGACCTGTAACTTTACAACAATCTGCACTTGAGATTCAACAAAAGCTGTTTGGCAAGTACACCTAAAGAGCTGAAGGACAGACAGAATGATCTTTTCTGGGTCTTTGTAACCACCTCTAAGAGGTGATTAAAGATGTTACAGTGCTAAAAGTGCTTTTGTAAAGGAGATGTGATTGAAAAGTGATTTGGTCTAGTATGTAAATATAAACATTTTGATGTATGAGAAATACAAAAGAGGAGTTTGGGGATTTTTTAATTTTTTCAACCAGTGTAAAGCCAGACAAATAACATTCCTTCTCATTGCAGCTGCTCTGGACAATAGGAAGAACTTTTGGTGTGAACATTTACAGCAGTGTTTTTACATGTACTCTCTTTCCTGCAGGAATAATGGCAGGGGTTTGCTAGGCCCAGTTTTCCTTGGTGCCATGGCTACAGCAAAAGCGCGTCACAGCTATGTCTACTGGTCTTGGTTGAAAGGAAGTCAAGCAGTGACATAGCTCCAGCATTGCCCGGCTGGAGCTGAGCTATCATGGAATAAAGCTTGGAGACCTACCAGTTAAACAGCCCTTCCCTCATGCTGACTGCAGATAGCACTGGCAGGGAGAAACGGGGCAGGACATCTACCGGAACAGGGAGCTGGCAAAGGGTGCTGAATTACACAACCTTATTCTTAAAGCATAGTCCTTGTCCTTTCCTGACTATCCTTTGGTGATGAAGCAGAAATCATCACCGCAAGATCCTCACCAGAGCTCAAGATTTGGTGGAAGTTGTGGGCAGGGAGAAGCACTGGAGGATCTGTCAAAGGATGGTCTGTCAAATATTTTATCAATCTTAACCTCAGATAACAATGAAAACAATGTTGAAACAAGAATCATAATATTAGAAGATATATACCCTATATTAACAGAATATCGGGATCATGGCATTCTGGCAGAAACACTGATTCAGCTAGACATGGTATTAACACACTGGGTAAACTGACTGGTTCTTAGGCTTCATACAGGTGGCCTTAGATTTCCTCAGGTCCTGTTTTACGCGGTAGTGGCATTCTGCTCACGAAAGTCATGATCCTGTGGTGACAAATTCTTCAAGCAGCAAAACACTGTGTTCTCTCCTAGTGTAGCCAGTTCAGAACTACAGGGTCCTCAGCTCCCAAGGTCATCCATCTGTATTGCAATTTCCTTCTCTTCATGATAGGAAGGAATGGTAAAACACACAAGAATAGGGTCTAAAATTATGAAAGAGCTACTTCAGAAAATGTGAGACTGGGGACTTTGCAGCAGTTCCTATGAAAGGTGAGATTATTCTGAAGCTTGATTTGGTGGGAGAGGTCAGGACAACTTTCTTGAGGAAGGTAGGAGGAGAAACACCTGTTGCAATATTCATCCACATCACCTTCAGGACCACTGCACAGATTAAATTTTTTAATTTTTGCTATATGGAGAATAAAATTCATTTTCACACCCCAGATAATTGAATTTTATTGGTCATTGCCACTCACTGATGGACTGATTTATGTTCCTTTATTTGGTCTGTCTCAACTGACTACATAGCATTGGATGAATTTAAGCAATTAATTTTGGAAAACATTTTTTATATTATATGTTTCACTTCACCAACTGCGGTAAAATAATCCATTATTTTTTCTCTTGTCTACAATACCACAGGAATGCTCTTTTGCCTAGCTAAATGGTTATATTTGCATAGCTGCAGTTTGAAAATGGGGCCTCTTGGGATTTTATTAAGAACAATATGATGCAGAAGTAGATATCACATTTTTCAGTAAAACCGTATTTTGGGTAATAATTTCAGATAAATTAATTTCTTATAATAACTGATGCTTAGTTAAACTCTTTGTTTTATATTCTTTACTTTCTTATAATTTGTCATGCATATAAACAGTACTAGGCAGCTCTGTCATATCTTCTAAGAAAAATTTAGTTTCTGAAATGCTTCAATAATCAGGGATGATCTTTTATCTTTTGAAAATTAAATGCAAATTTGAAACTATTATCACATCCCAGAGCGACAATTGAACTACTATTAAACTAATGAACTAAGCCTGAAAATCAGACTTTTAGACAAAAGTCACCTTTGTTTTCACTGAAACTAACAAAAAATATTTAAAAATAGTTTAAGACTTTTATATCATCTTTGTTTTAGGAATAATGTACTGATAATGAAAAACATGCTATATTAGATCACAAAATATAATGGAAATTAATGAGTCAAGAAACATAAAGTAATTAGTACAATATTCCAAAAGTTTGTAAAGATACACTGCTTTCTGCTGGATTTTCTTTGCTAGTTACTTGTGTAATTTCACCTGCAAGTGTAGAATGTAATATTTCCCAGGGGAAACCCTAACCTTAGCTAGGAAATGGTCAGAGGACTGATTTCAAAACAACCATCATCATTATTAATACATACCTAAATCACTAAAGCTTCAGATCAGATTGCTTTTCACTTCACCCAGGCTACTTCAGGCACCCAGAAGACAAAAGGTCAGCAAGAGAGCACAAACTCAGCAGGCAGAACTTCCACTGCCTTGTGCACAGCACTTTTTCTAATTAGAGTTTTCCACCATGGCTAGGCTTCGTGAACGAAGATTTGGGAAAGACTCTATCCACATTTGTTACAAGCGCGTTGGTGGCTAATAAGGCCCATACAAGATAGACATTCCGATTGCAAAAGGTACAGCAGAAAGGCTCCTTAGGTGGTATATTCTGCAAGGCATGATTCTTTCTGTGTTGTCTTTTCTCCTTGAGAGTGATCCTGCGTGCATTCTCAAAGGAAGCAGCAGCATTATAGATGGTGTGTCTCCAGGCCTCCTGATTTAAGGTCGGAGTAGACCAGTTATGGTGGTCAATATGGCCAAGACTGAGATGTTGCTTCAGGGAGTCCTTGTATCTTTTCTTCAGGGCTCCTCTCATGCGGCAGCCAGTGGTAAGTTCACCATAAAGCAAGATCTTAGGGAAGCGGTGGTCCTTCATCCTTGAGACATGTCCTGCCCAACGCAGCTGTGTTCTCAGCAACATGGCCTCAATACTTGTGACTGCTGCTTGTTCTAGAACAGATGTATTGGTCACACAATCTGACCAGTGGATGTTTAGGATTGTATGGAGGCAGCGTTGATGGAAGCGTTCTATATGCCTTTGCTAACCTGTTGTCTATCTCTCCGCCAATCTTACCATCCGAGGAGATGAAGCTACCTAGGTAATTAAACTGCTGGACTGATTTGAGCACTGCTTCGCCAATGGTGATATGGGGATGATGGAAGACTTCCTGAGGTGCCAGTTGATAGAGAACTTCTGTCTTCTTTAAGCTGACTTCCAGCCCAAAGAGCTCAGCAGCCTCTGCAAAGCAGGATGTTAAACGCTGCAGAGCTGCTTCTGTGTGGGCAACAAGGGCGGCATCATCAGCATAGAGTAGCTCCCGGACAAGATGATTTAAGGTCTTAGTGTGGGCCTTCAGTTGCCTTAGGTTGAATAGGCTTCCATCAGTACAGTATCGAATGTAGATACCGTCCTGATCATCGAGGTCTGCTGTGGTTCTTTGGAGCATCATGCTGAAAAAGATTGTGAATAGGGTTGGTGCGAGAACACAGCCTTGTTTCACACCATTGGTAATTAGAAAAGGCTCGGAAAGTGCATCCCCATATCTGACTTGGCCACGCTGATCCTCATGAGGTGAGATGATCATTTTAAGGAACCTGGGGGGACATCCTAAACGTTCCAAAATCTACCATAGACCTTTTCTGCTCACAGTATCAAAAGCCTTGGTGAGATCAACAAAGGTTACATAGAGACCTTTATTCTGTTCCCTACACTTCTCTTACAGTTGTCTGAGAACAAATACCATGTCTGTGGTACTCCTGTTGGCTCTGAAACCACATTGGCTTTCAGGAAGAATTCCTTCTGCTATAGCAGGTATTAGTCTGTTCAAGAGTATTCTTGCCAGGATTTTGCCAGCAATGGAGAGCAGAGTAATACCACCATAATTTGAACAGTCTGATTTAACTCCTTTTTTCTTATACAAAGTGATGACGACTGCATCACGAAAGTTTGATGGTAGTTCACCTGGTTCCCAACAGCGTAGTACGAACTCGTGAAATTTAGCATGGAGTGCAAGGTCCCCATGTTTCCAGACTTCAGGTGGAATTCCATCAACCCCAGCTGCCTTGCCGATTTTCACCTGCTGTATGGCCTTAATAGTTTCTCCCAAAGTGGGGGCAATATTCAATTCATTCTTCACTGGTTGTTGTGAGATGGACTGAATTGCTGAGTCTTGAACTACATGGTTGGTACTGAGAAGAGTCTGAAAGTGTTCAGACCAACGATTCAGAATGAAGGTTTTATCTGTCAGAAGCATTTAACCATCTGCGCTGAGTAGAGGGCTTTGGACCTGGTATATAGGCCCGTATGCTGTTTTCAAGGCCTCATAGAATCCTCTGTGATCACCCGTATCTGCGCATAATTGTGTTTTTTCAGCTAGACTGATCCACCACTTGTTCTGGATGTCATGGAGTTTCTGTTGGAGCTTGCTGCATGCAAGACGAAAGGCTGCCTCTCTTACGTGACAGGAAGGCAGTGCAAGGTGTGCTTGATGAGCAGTTCTCTTCTTCCTCAACAATTCCTGGATCTCTTGATTGTTTTCATCAAACCAGTCCTTGTTCTTCTTGAAGGAGAACCCTAAGGATTCTTCAGAGGACTGCTGGATGCTGTTTTTAATATGGTGCCAGAGTGCTTCAGGAGAGGGATCTATAGAATCTATAGAAAGATTTTCGAGCCTAGTTTGAAGATTTGCCTGGAATCTGTCTCTCACTGTGGCTGATTGGAGATTGTTAACTTGGAGTGTCCTCCTTGGGATACTGCCCCTTTTAGGTTTGAATTTAAGATTGAGGTTAAGTTTGCAGCGCAAAGTCGATGGTCTGTTTGGCATTCTGTGCTAGGCATCAAGCGGGTGTGATGGACATCACGAACATCTCTCCGATGCACCAAGACATAATCAATGAGGTGCCAATGCTTAGATCTAGGATGCATACAGATTGTCTTCAGACTATTTTTCTGTTGAAAGATAGTATTAGTGATGGTGAACTGTTGCTCTGCACAGAATTCTAGCAGAAGGCAACCATTATCACTGCAGCTTCCAATACCATGCTTGCCTAATACTCCTTTCCAGGCTTCAAAGTTCTTTCCTACTCTGGCATTGAAATCACCAAGGATAATGATCTTATCATCTGCAGGGACCTTTTGGGTAAGACGGCGCAGGTCAGTGTAAAATTTTTCTTTTTTGGCAGGGACAGCTTGGAGAGTTGGGGCATATATACTAAAGAGGACAACATGTTGCTTGTTGTGTAGTGGAAGGCATAGGGAGATAATGCGGTCAGAATGACCTGTCGGCAGATTTTCAAGTTTAGAAACAATAGAGTTTTTGATCATGAAGCCGACTCCGGAGAGATGCCTTTCGGTTCTGGGTTTACCTGACCAAAAGAGTGTGTAACCGGCACCGTGTTCTCTAAGGCTGCCTTCCTCATGGAGACGGACTTCACTGAGAGCAGCTATGTCGATGTTGAGGCGTGATAGTTCGTGGGCAATTAGGGCAGAGCGACGCTCAGGGTGTCCACTATTCGCAGAATCAAGCATGATTCTGATGTTCCAGCATGCTACAGTCAGTTTGGTTACACCTTTGGAGGCAGGTGTATGCCTTTGTCTCTTGATCTTTGTGTGAATGCACTAGCAGAAGATGCCCATTGGCTGCGGTTAACCAACCAGGTGAAATGTGGAGATGAGCTTTGTTTAGGTCACCTTTTCTAGGTCCCTCTCCAAGTGGAGCAAGCAGTGCTGTCCTTGAAAAGGCTGCTTGGTTGTTCAGGGTGCTGCCCAAGAGACTGTCATCTCCGGTCAGTCTCAAATGACCAATATCCTGAACCGCCTACATGTAGAGTTGGGTCTGCGGCTTCCAGTGCACCTTTCACCTGCCGCTTCGACCCTCACCTGTCACAACAGGGCTTTGTGAATGTGGGTAAAGCCTTTGAGCCTGCGCAGTGGATTTTTTAGGTGAGATGCAGTATGCGCGGAACTGGGCCCACCCTTTAATCCTAAGGTTCATCTGCCAGGGTTGAGCGAGCTTGGACAGTGGCAGCGGGGTCCTCAGGATGAGGATTTGATTAGAGTGACCTTCTCGTAGATGGATGGCCTTACAGGGCTAAGCGAGCTCCATCTGCCCCGGTTTGAGATTGGAGTTGTCCTTCTCCTAGGATGACTGCCAGAAGGCTAACGAGCTCATCCTGCCCAAGGGTGTATTGTATCTGACCCTACAGTTTTGACCTGTCTGGCATAGGCGACCCTACCGAAGGCATGTACCATCGCCAGCATAGCTCACAACCACATAGGGTTACACAGGCTACATTCCTATTGAAACAATTAGGCCAAGTCTTTCACTTCCTACTTTTCTGCCACCTATCTATATTCAATCCCAAGGAAATACCCAGGAACAATCCTTTGTCCTGACCACCCTTGCAGGATGTAACAAATATATCCAGAACATACTGAGCCTGAGCAGTAGCTGCAGGTGAGCCAAAAACAAACAAAGGAACAAAACCGTTCCAACCCCTGTACCCTCCCAGGGCTCGAGTATCTCTCAAGGCCCTAGCCCGGCCGATACCCCCAACCCCCAGAAGAAACCATTATCCACCCTGACCTTGTCCTCCCTCCACCGTGTTACCTCATATCTTCCCATGCACCACTTACCTGTGACACTTCATGCAGGGCTGCCCCATCCGCCCTCCCGCCCACCCGCCAGTCCGAAGGACCCCATGGTCCACCCACAGCCCACACGGCACCCTTCCCCTCCCCTGAACCGGGCCGGCAAACCTCTGTGTGCTGCGAGGCTTCCCCTCTCCTCTCCTACGAGGGTGCTAGTGAGGCTCCCCCTCACCTTTCCCGCGCCGGAGGGGACCCTGCGTGGGCCCGGGGGTGGCCCCAGGCCACACGGTTCCAATGGGGGGGGACCCCTCTGCGGCTGTGTGCGCTTCCGGCAGGGGGGGAACCCCTCCGCGGCCAAGAGTTTTCCACAAACAGTTAAATCAATATGTACTATGTCCATATGCTAGAACTAAACAAGGTGCAAACTTCTAGCAAAATCTGTAAACATGCATGCCATCAATAATGCCAGCATTATTTTTATGACTTTTTGAGAAGCCTACTGATGTTGGTTAACATCCTTTCTATCAAGTTACTTTTCATTTCCAGAAGCGTTTTTGGAAACACGACTACTTGCACTTATACATTATACTCATGCCTTTTGAGCCTTGAAGAAGATCGGATTCGTAAAGAGAGTTAGAAGGATGGTTACTTGGAAACACCACCAACCCTTTTTCAGATGAGGCCTTGTGATTTTCTCTGTATTATTTTAGAAAATTATTTCAGGCAGCTGAAAATTTCCATTCTCTCACTGAAGAAAGGAACCACAGTGGGTTTTGGGGTGCACATTTACCCCTGCATTTATCTTGCACAGGAGATAGGAGTCTTAGGTCATCTAGTCACTTCCACTTGCAATATTACAGCACTGTATTTGTCCCTTAACACAGACATACAAGCTCACTGTCGTGTTTAAGAGTTCCTGGATCTGACACTTAGTCTTCTGGGAGAATATCTCGAAAATTTGAATGCCTCACTAAACAAAACATTCATGTGCTGGTGCACAAAGACATTGAGTGGTAGCATGTCTGCTCTTCCCAGTCTGATAAAAGGTTTTGGATCATTGCTGCTTATATCTCAGGCACTCCCAGCTCTGAATACAGAGATAAAAAGATTGTATCCTCTGGAGAATAGTTCTTTGAGTCTGATTTGTATATGGAATTAGTGTGTTAATTGATTAAAGGCTAATCTCCATGAAAACTAAGAGCTAGATGAACACAGACAGGCAGAACCACAGAAATATCACCCTGGAGATTTATTCAACAGTGCCAAATGGACTTTGCCAGCAGAAGATAGGAGTAGCTACCTCTGAAACAGAGGTCAGCTCATGGAGAAGGGGTTTTCCAGCCTGAAGGAAGGTCAGCAGCAGCACAACTACCAGTGATCCTCTGTTCACCCACGTAATTCTAACAAGACAATATTAATTTCAAAGGATATTTGCAATCACTTTGCATGAAAGACCTGTTGTGAAAATTTGTAAAATTTGCTACGGAGGGATACATAAAACTAGTCTGACCAAACCAATCTTTTTATAACGGTTCAGCAAGAAAATACTGTAATATAATTATCAATCCAATTTTTGAGACACAACCACTCTCTCTCATGCCTTAGCAAAGCAAACTAAACTATGTTCTTTAAGCATCTGGCAGGCTCCAGATTAACAATCAGAAGACAGTGATGATGTGCTTTTCACATGTGAAGGAAAACTAGAGACTTTCAAACAAAGTGAGGTGTATCACCTTTACTCAATGTGCCCTGGACAGCTAAATATGGTAATTTCACACAAGCCGGTATCAAGACACTGCTGACAGCAACCCTAGTCCCTATGATCAGAAAATGCTGAAATAAAACCAGACTTACCATGGAGAGGAGAGTGATTTTCTGTATTTATGACTACCTTACAAGATGATATAATTAAAAAAATTGGAGAATTTTTAATTAAAAAAAAAACAAATGCATGAGTATAATACATTAACCAAATCACTACAGGCTGATCATTTTACAATGCTTAGAAACAGTATAAGCAAGCTAGACTGTCACATTCCATTACTGTTCACAACCTTGAAAGACAGAAATTATGAACATGTAGAATATGCTTTATATATTCTTAAAGAAAAAAAGACACCATTCATGTTTCGCTACAAGATTAAGGCCATAGTTTAATACATTGATTAATTTTGTATAATACTCTCCTGTGTACCATTTTGCATCCAAATTTTTTAGTATTTACAGATCAAAGAGAAGTGTGTTTCACAATATATTTACGTATATATATACATATACTATCATGGCTAGGCTTCGCAAACGAAGATTTGGGGAGGGCTCTAACCACAATTGTTACTGGCTGGTGGCTAAAAAGGCCAACACGAGATAGGCATATCCGGATGCAAAAGGCACAGCAGAAAGACCCCTTAGGTGGTATATTCTGCAAGGCACGATTCTTTCTGCATTGTCTCTTCTCCTCGATAGTGATCCTGCTTGCTTTATGTATATATATATACATATACATAAACTGTTCATACATGCAATTACAATAAAAATATCTGCAACTACTGTTAGACATTGTTTCAACATCATTTTAGTCAGATCAATTCCTGAAATGTTAATCTACATGCAATGTAAGAAAAGGAGATTTTTCATTTTCTGGGGCATCAGGTAGGGTGAAAAGCTTTTCGGATAGCACAAAATGAAGATGAGTCATGTCAAGAGACAATATCTTCTGTGTTTACATTCTTGCCTCACACTGACTTGGCTGATGAACAAGGGCAGGTCAGGTTGGTAAAAGGAAATATAAAATATTCAGTTTCAACGTACACGTCTTTCAGTGGTAGCAGTCCTGGGACCTTCCTTCACTGAGAGACCTCCTGGGTAACCACACTGTACTGTCTGAGAATGGCCCCTGCTGCCAGGGATGACCAGTGGCTAGAACATGGTTGTTCTGGACCAGGGGAAATCATGCTGATGATCCTTCTGGAAGGAAGTGTAGGTAGCCCTACTTTTATTGCCTCTACAAGATTTCATGATGATTAGGGATGGAGCTCACAAATCAGGATTGTTCTTTATACCTTGAAATCCTAAACTGAGAATTCAGTTTTAGACACAACACATTTCTAGCTGTACATTTGAGTCTGGTGTACAAATAGGGATGTGGTACAGACAACACACACACAAAATCTGTAAGAACAAGACCCGGCAGTGTTTCCTCCTGGTACTCATTTTTTAGAATTAGGCCTGACATTGTAAACCCTGTGTCCTTAAAGCCAGGACCATAGATATCAAAGAAAGGGACTTGATTTTCAAAAAATAAAGAAAAACAAAAAAAATTGAGAATTCTTTTTAAAATCTCAGCTCCCCAGGAGTTCCCAAATTAGACTATATTAAAGTCAAGGCTAGGTCATAGTCTTCTGTTTCACTTTCACATTGAAAAAGCTTTTTGTTTTTATTGTGTTCTGGAGGAAACTAATCGCCTTTCTAAGCTTTGACTGGGGGAGGAATTGGAGACAAAGCCAGATGTCCTTCCATAATGACTAAAAGTAAAGTTTTTGATCCTGTGATCAGGATGCAAGGTTGAAAGTCTAGTATTGCTTGTAAACAAATAGCAAGTTCTGGAAGTTTGAAAATGTATTTTTAGAAGAAACATATGCTAATCAGGATATGCCCCACATAGTTGAAACAGCATGATTCACAAGGGAACTTCATTAGCCTCAGGGATTAATAGTGTTACAACTCCTGGGAGATCCAATAGGTGATTTTTTAAAAAGAACTTCATTCTCCTAGTTAATCCCCATGAGATTCCAAGAGGGGTTTTTTTTGTTCTGTTGTTCTCCATTACTATTTTGCTGTCACACAGAAGATAGATTGCCACCTAGGTAAAAAGCAGCAGTACTCTCCATTCTGCCTAGAATGGACAGACAGATCATTAATGCTATATCGCAGCAGGTTCAGTATGTCGTGTCTTTAGCAAAACAGACAGGTGAGCAACTCATCATCCAAAGGGGACTAGACAGGTAGGGTCATACAATGCATCTTAACCATAACCCCAGTAGATTAACTGGAATAAAATTAATCATTAATTTGTAGGTAATTTCTAATATATTGCCTTGATAAAATTATGCCTGCTATCCCTGAACAATGATAAATAGAAAAAAAAAGTGAAAATGTAGAATATTAAGATTAATTTTGTTCAGAATCCATTTTAAAAAGAGCAATGATTGATATTTTATGTGATGCAACAGCTATTGTATTCTTGTTAACACATGATAGCAGTTATGAGTGACATTTTAAAATATTATTTCTACTTTTTTTTCCATTTAAGAGACTATTTTTAGAAAATGGAAGTGTAACAGAAAGGAATGTCAGCCAGAAAAATTTCAACATTGTGCCAGACTTTGTTCTGCCTATGAGTTTTTTCTTGAACAAAGAAGCCAAAGGGCAAAGCTGCTGCTGACAACTTGCAGGTTTCATTTAAATCCTTAATCAGCCCCTGTGACAGGAACAAATTCTGAGATACCAGAGCAAATTCACTTCTGGAGAAGTTTCACGGAAAAGCCTCGGGGCTCTTGTGATATTGCATTCCTACACCTGAACTGTAAGTTAGAACACATGAAAGCTATTTGGGAATGACTGGGAGTAGGAGGAGGTCACAGTGTCTTCATTGTCAGGTCTGAAGTCAAACTCACTGACTGTCCATTATCCATTTACCTTGCAGAGCTCTCTAAGGCCAAGCTGAGAATATTGACAACACCTAGCTTCCTCAAGCATATGCCTGTGCCATAACAAAGGGTTTGATCTGAAAGCTCTTGTTCTCATGAGAGGCTGGTAGAGCTGGCTGCTTGCTGGGCTTGAGGCCAGGATCACCCAGTGAAGGAATGCTACAGCTGAAGCCAGTTTGGCTTCTGGCAGCAAGAAATTAGCATGCATCCATGGACCATTAGTCTCATTAATCCCATTCTCCTTAGCACTAACTGAAAGACTCCTCTATTCTTAGACAGAAAGGTAGCTTTTCTGTGTTTCTACTAGGGAATTAGCAAGGTCTTTCCCTTTAAAATAATTAGTAGGACCTATAGAAAGGATTTTAAGTTTCCACATGGCTGCTTCTTCAAATGTATGTGGACATTTTTCCATGAAAACAGTTTGCAGCTGGAACCCAAACTGAAGGCTATTCACTAATGCTGGACAACTTTTCTTGCACTTGTTCTCCAGAGCTCTGTGATTTCCATCTTTTCATCTATATCCAGCTTATATTATATTTTGAATTTAGAGGTGGACAGCCATGTTATTTCTTTATTCTATCTCTTTTTTTGGCAATCAGATGATTGCAGAATAAAACTTCTCTTGTACATTTTGCTTATAAAGGTTAGAAAATTATAGTTTATGCTGTGCTTTGCTCTTCACCTGAGAGTTATATTGCAGTGTTACACACATGTTTTCTTGTACAGTGACACCAAAAATTTCTCACTAACATTCCATTTCAACTGACTTTGACATGTCTAGTTCCTATTGGTCTTCATCTTGACTGTGTTTTCAGCTCCTCTATACCACCTCATCTCCAGTGGTGTGGACTTCAGAAGGAGTGCTTATTAAAAATAAACATTACATTTTAGACCCAAAACTAAATGGACTTTAAAATAGTAAAATGTTACAAATACAATAAGTATTCTCAACCCTTTAACCTGGTTATTTCACGTGGAGATATTTTTGATACATCACGTTACTAATACAGTATCTCTTGCAAGTATTTTTCATTTTCCCATTCAAAAATCATTTCAAGTAACATTGATAACAAAGAATGGCAAAATCATTCCATGTGAACACTTGTTAAAAATGTAGGACCAAGAGAGGATGCTTTCTATTTCTTACAGCATTGAAACTTGAAAAAGAACTTGTAAGAACAATAAAACTTGTTGGTAAAATTCAGCCACATTGCAGTGTGTTAGAGCTCTATGGTTTGAAGAACTTTTCTCAAGAATCAGGCTGTTTGTAATCAGAAAATCTCTTAATCACAAATACTTCTTGATATAAAATTAATAAATGCAACTTAGTCCACAGAGTATAACTTCTAACCATCCATGTTACTAGGGGTTGAAGTAGTTGTAAAACAGAGCAGAAATCACCAACTTTATTGGTTTCTTTTTAGTAATATTAATCTTTTTCTCACAGTACTATTTTCATTATTATTACTGTGTGATTGAAGATTTGTTTGGAAAATTTTGGATTAAAAGACTGTTGAAAAGGTAGCACCATAAGTTGCACAGCAACCACTGCTCTGTTTACATGTGCATTAAAATGAAGGACAGAGCTTCCTGCTGTAGATTATGTAAAGTCCAGCCATTGTTAATCAAAGGAAGCTCCTTTCCCTGATATCTCAGTTGAGATCTGATCAAAATATTTCAGTCGCTTGGACACAGTTTTAATGACCGTCATTTCTGGCAGATTTCCTCAGGGGCTTCTGAAAATGTTAATCTTCAAGGAGCAGAGTATACAAAGCCTACAGAGGTCACAACTCACTAAGAATGTCACAATTCTCTTGCTCTGTGCAGCTTCTCTGAGCACCATCTGAGCACCATCAACTTACAGCTCCCTACGGGGAAGCCAGAGAACACCAAGGCATCTGCATCTGGGCTGCTCTCTCCTGTGGAAAAGACCACAGCTACCAGCTCCTCTTCAGTAGTAGTAATAATAATAATAACAAGAGCAACATTGTTTATATATTTATATTTAAATAAAGAAATACTTATTTATATATATTTACTTTATTTTATCTAGAAGAGGAAGTATTGATTGTTTTTCTCCATATTTATACAGGCAATAGGCATCTTGCAACCCAGTATTATGAAACTGCATGTGCTACTTCTCACTCTTTTATACAAGAACATCACAGGAAGGGAGAAACACTGTCAGAGTGGTCTGAATTTAATCAACTGGTTTTCCAGGAATTCTTCAGCTGCAACACAGATGAAAACACAATTCTAAAACAGGTTTTTTTCCTTTCTGTTTTAGTTACTGAAATTGGATATTAAGTTTGTGATAATGATAACTCAAGAAAAATAGAATCACATGACACTGATTTTAGGTTTTTTAAGTTGAGAAGACACACTTCAGGTTACAACAAAACTTTTATGACCTTCAAATATAATAAATACAGTATAAAAACAGTGTAATTATTCATATCAAACCATACAGTTATGATGGTGTTTAATATCCCTTTAACCTTATTCTTGAATGATGAACTGTGAGGGTAATTTTTGGATTTATATCAAGAGAAATGATTCACTGTTAGACTCTGGATCCATTTGGCCAATTGTTAAAACAGCTATTGAACAACTTAACTGCATACTGCCAATTCCTGTTTTATTTTAAATAGCTTGGATGAAATTAATTTCATCTGGAAGTCCATTTTTCTCTTAATATAGATTTCTTAATACTTCAGCTTTTTCTTCTTTTTTGCAGTTTATTCTGGCAGTATACATACATTCATGACACTTTCATTCAGTATATATCTCTCCCTTTCAACTGTTTCAGCTTCAGACATTTCACTGTAACAGCAGAATATAATACCTAGGACTAGTGGTATGCTCTGTATATTGACATGCAATAAATAACTTCATTCAAACTAAGAGCTTTATTGCCAACATTTTTTTAATTAAACAGGAGGCTCAGAAGCTTATTTTGTTTTTTTTTTCATCTGAAATCCCAATGACTGGCTTATAGAACATTCTAAAAAAACAGGCCTATCAAGTAAATGAGCTGAATAAATGCTACAAGAGATAGCAGCACAGGGGCCCTACAGATAAAAAAGAGTGCGATCTCTGAGGACGGAATACACATATAAACCCTTTACTTTTTCTCACTAAAGAATTTTAAACTTGCTTCTTTTTCCCTTGGTTTTCTGCCCATAGTACCTTTTCAACTCTTAGAATGTTTCTGGATTAGTTATATATTTGTTTTTCAGTCTGTATTGCTTTTTATTCCTGAGAGATAACCAACATCGAACAAGGTCTAAACCCAATTTTGTATCCTCTCTACATGCTACATATTCATTACATCATTAAAGTGACTTACCAATTTACAAATTTAAAGCAAAAAATTATTTTTAAAGCTCAGCTAACTGATGGAAACAGTTTGGGGTTGGGTTTTTTGATTCATTTTTTGTTTGTTTGTGTTTGTGTTTGTTTGTTTGCTTGCTTGCTTGATTTTGGTTTGTTTCACCTGTGGTTTTTTTCCCCTCACAAGAAATCTGAATGTATTTCAAGTTCCCATAGAGAAAAAAAAGCAAAATTATGCAGATGTTTCTGTTTTCACCTGAATGACAATTACTTTAATGCTTTCAGTGTTCATCTTTGCATACATCAGTGTTGTCCCACTAAAACTGGAAGCTTCCAAAGGATGTGCTCTCTCTCAGCCTGCATTTCATAGTTCTGCCTGTCTGACAAGTCTGAATGTATCTTGTTATAGATAACTGTCCATTAGAAAACTGCTTGGAAATGTAGGACCTGTAGTCCTGACTTCTTAGAGGTACTTGCACAGGAGTTGAAACTGGAGGCAGCTGGGTATGTCAGCATCTGGTAGTTAGCCTAAACAGTATTTCAGGACCTAACTTCCATCAATTTAAGTCTCAAAATATTTTTCTGGATCTGGATTTAAACATTTTAATTTTTTCTCCTTACTGTCTTAAAATCTTAGTTGCACGACTACCGTGACATCAAGTTTCCTGGTTTTGCAAGTAATAAATATATTTTTAGTAGGCTTTACCGTAGTCAGTAATTTACTAGAGGATTTATATTAATTTCTACCTTTTTAAAATTCTAATATTAAATATAGTCTTAGAGTGATCTGTATCTGCCATGTTGGGCCTGCTTTTGCTTCTGGAGAAGTGAATTTAAGAACCTTGGTTGACTTCATTAGATGTTAGAGCAGTTCTATAGTAGTGTGCATGTATAGCAGGTCGAAGGGAAGGTACCACTGCAGTATCTGTCACAGAGTAGGTATTGTCTGCCTAATGGCACTGCAATAACTGTCTTACAAGTTAACAAGACACTAGCATATGAAATAAATTTCTATATGTTTGCCATCATCCCTGTTACTGTGTTTTGATATTAGTAATGTTTCCTCATTGTTATGTTGTGTAATATTGTATAAGATTTTCATTAAAAATTGCCATGAGAATGAATTCTTTGTATTTATCTTTTATTTGGACAAGCTTTCCCTAAAAGGTATAAGAAGCATTTATGTTTCCCCTACATGCTATCTGTTTCCATTATGAATCACTTAATCAAATGCCATATAAAAGCATAAGAAAGGTAGGTCTCTTTCTATGCAGGAAAAGATACATGGAGAATCACAGAAATATGAGAAGATCATGATGCCTGAGAAAAAGCTTCAGGGCAAAAGAAATGGGTGGAGAGAGGAGGGAGGAAAGAAATGAACTGGCAAGGCTTTAGGGTTTTGGTTTGAGGTTTTTTTAAAATATTTTATTTAATTCTACCACAGAAGCAAATGATGACTGAAAAAAACTTCCCAAAAATCTACTGCTGTCTAAACAGTGGTAGCATTGTTGGGAATAATGTTGAAAGTGAGGACTTTTGAATTTCAATAGGGCCTTTCCAAAGAAGAGAATAACATTGTGTAACTTCGGACCAGATAGCTTATGAATGGAGCTACTACACAGCTAGGAAAATAATTTGAAGCCTATTACAGAACAAGAGAGCAATTGTTTGTGGGAATATGAAAGTACTGACTATAAAAAAAAAACACAACAAAACCCAATACCAAACCCTCCCCCCAAAAAAACCCAGGCCCCCAAAAACCCAAACCAAATAATCCAGAAGGGAGAAAATAATATTTTTAAAAAAGCAACAAGGAAATTTACATATATTAAAAAAATATGCAAATGTAAGATCAGCTGGTCATTTTAGAGAAGTTAGGCAGTATTTCAATTTGTACCCTGATACCTGAGAAACTGGAATGAGAAAATTAATTAACTATTTGTCTAATATGATGAGGTCAATTTAACCTGGAAACAATTTCATTTGGCAAAAAAAATGAACCAATATTTTATTGAGAGCTCTGAAGAAGATTGTGTTCCGATTAATGAGAAACTTTGACACTACAACAAGCAGAAAAGGCTTTGGACCTAGTTATGATTTTAATTACACTCTTTCTAATGAGTTTTCCAGTGTAAAAGACACATCACAAACATGTCATTCAACCTTCAAGATCTACCTGGTAAAGTTTAACACTGAGTATCAAAGAAAATGACTTATACATCATGCTACTCAGAAGAGTCACTATGGGATTTGGAATAAACAAAAAAGGCAGTTTATTATTTCCAAAAAGCATCAGAGAAACTGAATTTTCTATCAGGGAAAAATAAAATAAGTTTTTAGGTATTATTTATACTGTTTCCATGCTCATGTAATTTATTTCTTATGATGACCTTGATTATGGAATGTTAACTTACATAAATTAAAAAATTATTTCTGAGGTAAATGTGATAGAAGAAAAATTAAGATGATGTTTGTCTTATTTATTTTTTAAATTGGAATGTTGCAAAGCATCCTGAAGTGATGTGGCTCACAGGATGATTTTCTAGGTAATACAGCACAAACTCTATAGATAGCACAGCTAGAGATCTCACCACTGTATTAAAAAGGGGGAAATTTTGACTGTTATTGTTCATGGCCTCTGAATTAGTTTGGGAAATAAGATGTGTACAGAGGATTGTAGGATTTGAGGGGCTTATCATCAAAAGGAGACTGCATCTATGTAATCCGTAAGACCCACACAGGTCTACTTTCATTGTTTTGAACTCTGAGTAGCCTGGATGCCACAACTTCGCGGCATGTTGCCATTGTCTTTTTCTTTTTTTTTTTCCCCAGCCTCATCAAATATTTTATTCGTATTTGGTTTTTTCTGTGAGGTCTTGTATCCTGGCCATATTGCCAAAGGCTGCTAGACTGTAACATTCCCCGCATAAGAATTTCAAAAGCACTGCACTCCATAGGAAAACTTGAAAGAGTCCTTCATGTTCTTTGGAATAATAAATGAAAACAAAGGCAAAAGATCATATTCCTCTCTCCCATGCTACTTTGAACACATGCTCAAAATGCTTACAGACTGAAATACTGCTAACCAAAACAGCCACAACAAAGAGCTGCACTTTTTATAGTGTAGTGGAACATTTACAGTGTTATATGCAGAAATATCAGTTTATTGATTTTATTTTCCATGGATTTGGAAGTCTAACCCCTGTTGGACATTACTCAATGAGTAATTTCAAAGAGAAATTTTACAGATTTCATTGGATACATTCATAAAATGGAAGTGACAGTGGTAAATGCAAATAATGTATTCACATTCATAGTAACTAGAGGTTCATTCTCATTTTTAATTGCTGTCCAATCCACAAAAGCAGTTTAAGCATGTACTAACTTGCTTATTGTATTAAAGTCCCATTGGGACTTTTACCATTGACTTCAAAGGGAACCAGATTAGGATTTATACATATTTGGCTAGTGATGCTGCTTATTATTAAAACCCTTCTTTTATGTTGCATAAAACTTTGACAAACTTTAACCATTTAAGCTGAAATTCCATGTGCTTCATAACTGCCTCAAGCTAAGTGCTTCTGGAAAAATCCAAACAAAGCTATTCAGCTCTTTTCAAGAGCAAGAACTGACTTGGCAAGAAGACTGGGACAGGTAAACCAGGGAATGTAAGTGGCCAAAATGATCTAGGACAAGTAAAAGCTAACAGAGACAATCAAGAAATACATTTTAAAAAAGGACAAGCCTAGGGAGCTGGGGATAAAGTATTATGGACAGGACAATATGACTGGTACAAGAAACCATGAGTGGGAAAGATGCAGAACTGGGAAAGAGGCATTTTCTTAGGGAAGCTTGAAAATGAGGATGGCCTATAATGCTGGACAATCTGTGCTTTTGCAGCACCACCCTCTCTGGAGCTTGGAGCAGAACCCTGAGCTCTGTAATCTCATTGTTCAATCCTCCTGTGGGCAAATAGCCATAAAAGCCAATAGCAAAATTGCTTTTTCTCCTCTGTGTCTTGCCCATGAAGAGATTTCATTAGCTTTGATAAGCTTAAAACCTGTCTTTTATTCCACTGGTTTAAATAAAGGGTATAAATATTTCAACTTGAGTGACCCATGCATATGTCAATAGGAAACCACATCACAGGACTCGATTTTCCCACCATTTCTTCTTCAAAAATTTATCATTGCCCTCTTGACTTCCTTGATAAAAAGAACATTATTTTGTCTGTGAAATATCAGATTTAGGGTCAGATCTCAGAAACTGTTCCCTCGTGACCATGTGACTCCTGCTGCTAGCTAAACTTTTTCTGGTGAGGAGTAGGCATTATATATTAATAAGAGACCAACAATGAAGCAAATAAAAGAGATCTGTTGCAAACCAAACAGCAAAGAATAGAGAATTGAAATTTTAGACCGTAACCCAGACCATTCCTAGAAGTTCCTAACGACTTTGAAGAAAAGTGTGTGTGTTGTTTATTTGCTTTCAACTTTCATGCTATCTTCCCTATCACAGAGAGTGAGTGAGACCGCAGAGAAAAGCAGAATAGGAAAGAGAAACAACAGTAAGGAGTTAGGAGCACAAACCACTGTTAAAGATCAGGGAATGAACAGGAATGCTTCTAGGATAATGGATGGAGAAAACACTTAGAAATCGGCAGGGACGGTGTCATTTACTGTATGATTGACTGGAAGAAAGCCAGGACCACAGTGAAAAAAACAAGTGTGGTGTTTTAAATTTATGTTATTTTTTTTAACTGCATTGTAATATCTAATCAAAAAATAACTAGAGATTTGATAGGGTTGGTTTGAGTTTTTTATTTAGTTAGGTTTGGGGTTTTTTAACTTTAAAAACCTTGGGTTGCTCACCATAAGCAAAAGGTCTCAGCAGTCAGCTAAAAGACAAGTAAATCAGGGGTTCTAACATGATGATGAAACAGATGTTTCAAGGACAGCTACTGATCTTGCATTCCTTGCCTCCTAAACAGACAGAGATTCCATAGGAAGAAGTTTGATATGTCTTCTCTCTCCCTGACCAACAGTACCATCCCATGTAGTCTCTAGTCCCTGTGCTGTGCATCATGCAGTTGCAGGGCTGTAGCTGCATCGCTTTTCTCCTCCTCTAGCTGGACCATTTTTGCTTCTGAGAACCCAGTGTCTGAGACTCAATGAAATGTAAATTAAATCACTGGTAGCCAGGATTTTGAACTTGTGCCATTGAGGACTGTACATTAATGCTGTGAGATAAGTGCTAAAGAACTCTTGTTTAACATGTGGAAATGTATGACCTTAAGCTCCTTCTGCTTCAGCTTCTCCTATTCCAAGAGTGACTTTTAACAAGAAATTTGTAAGTCTTTGTGAATCTTTTGTGTCTGTGATTTCATGGATGCATTCCACAATGAAAAGAAAGGGAATTAATAAGTTTTCTTAATGTCTGCATAGTGTGCAATGCATAGAGCAGGCAGCTACACAGGGAACAGTAGAGAATAATACCTGAAACATTGGTACATTATGTGATAAAAGCTTTACCTGCATTTCATAAAGGAAAGTCCTGCTGAAAAATAACATATGCTAATATGATTGGTGCCTACATATAATGCATGAAGTCAAAGGAATTGAATTCATTTTGTGAAAGAAACTAACCCTGACATTTGAGTGCTTAACATTGCAGTAAAATTTCATGGTTTTGAAATACTTTTCTTGAATAGTATATTTTAAAATAAAAACTATGCCTCTGAAATCCCCATGCAGATATAACAGAAATATGAAAAAATTAGGAAACTATTTAAATACACCACATATTATTGATCGAAGAACTATTTTCATTATGTTACTTGAAAAGTTACAAATCTTTTTAGATATACAGCACCTGTGCATTGACAAAGGGAAAAGGTAGCACTGTGTTTATTTTGTTCTTCCATATCAAAGCCATAAATTATCATTTAACATAGGTTTGTTCCCAAAAATGCACAAAATAATTTTACTGTTAAAAAAATTAAGTTTTGTGTTTGAAATTCTGGATTTCTTTACAAGTAACTATTTACTATTTTATATAATCCCAGAATTCCTGAAAAAGCTACTGTTTTATTTGCTGTTAACTCCATTCTCTAGATTAGAAGGAAAAAAATCCTTTACAAAGAAAGCAGAGTTAAAAACCTCTGGTCCCAGTGATAAATTCTACCATGGGTCTTTTCATTCACTGAAGTGGGAACAGGTAAAAAAATGATGGGCAGAGGACTATTCTAGGACTAAGTGTTCTCACTAAAAATCCCAATTCTATCATTGACTGACTGGCTAAACAATCTTGGCCAACTCCATTTTTTTCTTCTGCCTATCTTTACCCTGTAAATAGTAATACTAACATGTTTCATACAGTGTTGTAAGGTCTCAAAATGAAAACCATTAGAAGAGCTATGCTTTCCTAAAAGCTGTTACTGAAATGGTCAGGTATAATCAAAATGTTACTGCATCTTATGTTGAAATTCAGGCATTTTCATTTTTATGTTTGTTTTTTTTTTCTTATCCATTCCCCTCAATATACACCTACACGTAATTTTTTTGTGTCTAAAACCATGTTTATGAATCCCGTGCATACTCTTGTGGGTCCAATGGTCTCACCAGTATGTACCTACAAAAGACCTCAGCTCTCTAAGCAGGCACTTGAACATGGCTTTTCTGTTCAGCTAGAATATGAGAAGGAAAGTTTTCAGAACATATCCCCTAGAGTCACTGCTTAATAGACCCAAGTCATGGTCAGGGGCAGTGACTCTAACTCTAGCACCTTTGTCTCTTGCGTTTGCTTTGAAAGTGTTTCAAGATGTGATCCTATGGTGATAACAAACATCATGAGACCCTATTACATTTGGAAACAATTGTAGATTCTATGTCATTTGTTGCCATAGTAGGAAAATCCTAACCATGCCCCAGATGACGCATCATAAGGTAGAAAATTTAAAGTGAAGCCTACATACTATTCCTTCCTCATACACAAAGCATGCCCTTTGCAGTGCAAAACTAAGCAGTCTTACAAACACAGTAAAAAGGCTGTTGCATAACTCCTGTGCACTTGGCAAAAACCCTGCTATTGTGTTTGGAAAACAACAGTTGGTAAACCATGAAATTTTTTGTGCAATAGAGCCTTCAACATGAGAAAGCAACAACTGGCTATAAATCTGAGGGTTGTTTTATTCCGTATGTAGTCCATACTCAATGAACAGCTTTTCAGGGGCCCTTGATCAGCCATGGTGCAGGTACAAGACTCCCCACATGGAGAAATGCCAGCTTGAGCTCTAGAAAGAAGTCGTACCAGAGTGATTCTTCTTCCTGGGCATTGGCATTTCCAACCACATTGCACAGAAGTGTCATTCACAGTTTTCCAGCCTCTTGTGAGCTGAGAGAGCCCTTTTCTCTCTTCCTCCCCCACATCCTGCACTGGCAAGGGAGTATGGAGGGAATTTCACTACTGGTACATCTTCCCTTATCTCTACTCATTTCTTCTTTGTGGTACAAAATCCACTCTCAAACAAAGAGTCCAAAAGAGGCCTGCTCTGCTGGATGTCTGGATTACAACTGACCCAGATTTTGTAACATAAATCTTTGCACAGTGTCTTGTTATTAAACAATTTCCTTCTATGAGTTTATATTCATATGTCCCAAATGAGTAGCAACTGAAGAATCTAGGCAGATTTTAAACTAAGATTTAGTATTTTTCAGTATCTTACCATTTTTGCTTCTCTCCCTTGTGAAATGTTTTTTCTTATGCATTGCCATAACTAGTTTTGAATAGTTATTCCAGGATCAATTTTATCCCTTTGATGTATTTATAAAATACCGTATGCTCCCTAATTCTTTTGCCTGGCAGAAATAGTTTTCTACAAATGACTTCACTGTCAATGTTCCTGTAAAATTTTACACTTCTGTCACATGCAAATTTTCTGAGATTTATTAAAAAAAACACTAACAGTCTATGCAAATAGAAGGACCTCATTATTGAAAAAAAACCCACAGAATTTTCCATTTGTAGCAAAAGGTGCATAGCATAGGCCTGCAAATGACACTACACAGTTTCATAAATTACTCGCTCTGCATTACTTGCATTCTAAAATGAGAGCATTATGTTGCATCTTGAATAAACACATGATACTTTCACACAGAATAGCAGAGAAATTGCTTCTTTGGTGTTTGTAGCATCACATAGCATTCATCATTACTGTATTTACTGTATCAGCCTTGAAATTGCTTGAAGATGCAGCATAATCTTTGCTGAAGATTCTATCCTGTCTATTTGAGAACCAAATGTACCAAATTCCCTACCAGCTGTGTGAAGTCAGACCACTATTTCTACACTGACAACGCTTGAGCAATTCTTTCTTTTTTTTTCCCAATATCTCATGGGTTTTGCAGGCTTCATGGTACAGTTTCCAAATACATCTAGGCTTTGAGAGACTATCAAAACAGCAATCCCAGTTCTTCTTTTGGTCTCTACCTCTATTTTCCCAAGAACATTGTATCATTTGCCAACTTAGGTATGGAAAGGTGTATTTAACTTGCTAGCAAGGAAAGTCATGCAACTCTGTATGAAATAGCTATTCTTTTAAAGAATAAATTGATCTTAAATTGCAGATGTTCTTAGGCTTTCACGTGTAATTTGCTGCTCAGCATGGGTGTGTATATTCAGAGATCCACACAGTTCTGCAGGAAAGCAGGCTGTTTTCAAATAATTTTATTTAATAAAGGGCTATTTGAAAAATTACTTTCCAAAGACTGCTATCAAAAAAGCACATTTGCACCAATAATCTATCAATTTTGTTGTATAGTAAATTATCCAATTTCCATTGCAACTGATGTAGTGCAGCAATTAGATGATGTCTTATATGGGACCATACGAATTTTATTAGTTGATGTCTTTTCTGAAATTAAAGCCGAAAAATGCACAGGAGCATTTCTACTTATTGTGACCTCACACCTTAAATGATATTCCTCATATTACTTTTGTCAGTAGGAGTAAATGCAGTTATACTGAACTTTCTGAGATTGAACTGCCATTGTATTGAGTCCTTCATGCTTTAAAACATGAACAATACATGATAAATTGAAGTTCAAAGCACCTGAATCTGCTGTCCCAATGAAGTTCTGTTGATAATTTAAAGACGGATAGACTCTGGTAACACCTGTTTCTTGAGCTGAAAGAAGTGATACTTTGATGGAAAAGCTTTTGCTTTATTTTGCTTCACTTTGACTCTTTGCTTTCAATACAGATATTAGAATTATCAGTAGAGAAGACAAAGAAAGTGAGATCAGGTATTGATGCAAAATGAGTCTCAGTTGAATAACTGCTGGTGAAATAATTTTCATGAAATGCTTTGCAAACCATTTATGAGGAATACCACATAGGACAGAATATTTTTTTTAAATATTAAGAGAGATCAATCCTTCTCAATCTTTTCCTTTTATTGGCTAACATGCATTGCTCATAGTCCTACCAAGCATCTTAAAGGATGATTTTTGGGGGTGTTAAAATTTCATGCTTTGGCAAATGGAGATTATCAAACACCCCAGATTCCTCATCCTTTATTACTTTTTCCAGTTTTTGCTTCACCCAGGTGTTAGATCAGATACATTATCTTTTAAGTGTTGTGATCTGCCACTTTTCTTATTCAGAGATCAGTTTTCAGTTGCTGTTCTTCTGAAAAATAACTTAGATGCTTTTCCAGCCATGACCAGTTTGTGATATAGAGAGAGCTGAAAGAAAAGGAAAAGGAGTCAGAAGAATGTTTTTTCTACAGTTTTCTGGGGTGGGATCATCTGAAGGATCCATTGTGTATAAACTTCTGGAAACATTCTGAAAAAGATGAAAAACTCATTTTCCCTTGCTGGCACAAGGTTTCTTTTTTTTCCATGCAAGCTCAAGAGAGAAGATCAATACTTTATGACTTGAAAGGGTATGAAAGGGTATACATCAATACCATGACACTGTGTGCTCATGTTTTTGACATTTGCTCCAAGTACATGTAATGTACCTGTTATTCTATTGTCTTACAAACAACTTCTGAGAATTTACTAAGCTATGTATCTGGCAACACAAGCCAAACATAATTACAACATTTCTGTTTGTTTGCTTCCTGATTTACAATGAACATATAAAGAAAAGAATGCAGAAGTCATCTTTGCAGCTATAGTTTTTTAGGAATAATTTAAAGCAACTTGACTGTGATTACATGATGGAAAGTTTAAATAGCCTAAAACAGGTCAGGTTTTAACCTTGTCCAAAGCCTAAATTAAAAATAGTGAATGGAGAAGTTAGTATTAAAGTTGCATTTGTTTGAAAATCTACAATTCATTCTAAAAAGCTTGAGGTATACAGCTAAAAGCTAAAGCAGAAGATACAATTAATAGCTTTGTGTGACAGACTAATGAAGCACGGGCAATTCATTAGCAAGCAAAAAGCCCTTTATTCAAAGCAAGCTCATTTTTTATAGTCTTTTTCTCTGTCCACGCTCATATATCTTCTTTCTGTTGGTAACTCGCTCTTGTTCACGTGCCTTAGCTCATTTCTTGATAGGTAGCTGGTAGTTCTTCTCGTGCTGCTAAATGTCAAACCACATCCTGATTTCTGCTGCTGTCTTTCCTCTTATCTCACTCCTTCTTCCTTAATGATGCTTACTTGTCCTTTTCAAGGTTACAGCTGTATTCGCTCAAGGTCAAAGCTGCCCACACCCCAACCGTCCTCTACAGCTTTGGGCTTTGGTATCTTCCTTCTCTGTCTTTTGCATCAGTGAAAAAAAGAATCATAAATTGCTTCCTTTCTTTTATTTTATACGGCAAATTATTTTCCCTTTACATTCATCCATTCTCCCCATCTTCTTTTCATCTCTTGTCAAGTGTTGCACACAGAGTACTACTGCTCTTTGAGCCCTCTGTAGTAGCACAGTTTCAGTAGCAGGAAGCAGAAAGATTTACTGTGTGTCAGGACTTCGTCAGTCTAATTCACTAGGACCTTTTTTCTTCTCTTCCTTTGTTAAAGTGCTCCATGATGTGAGAGAGAATGGTAAAAATGATATAGGAAGGAAAGTCTTAGCTTTAGTAGCATGATAGATTCATGCCTAATTCTATTTATTCCCTGGCTCTGACTGAAATTTCACAACTTTGAGTGACTCAGTCATTCTGAACTTATTTTCTCACATGTAAGAAGACACTATTTCTTTGTCTCCTTAGACAGTCATTGCACAGGCAGGTAAATCTCTACATGGCTTGACATGAGTGATGCACACTGCGGAGGTGTAGGCAATATTTCTTTCAACAGTCCAGAAGAGAAGGTAGTAGGGAACTCACAGTTAGCTTTTTTGTGTGTATGATATTTTCAGTTAGGCCATGACTAAGAACAAGTCTGGGGATGAAATGATTCCAGAACAAACAGATTTGCCCATTCTGGAAACAATGGTGCTTTATTGTAAGGAACACATTTTAGACTGGTGTTTCAGACCTCCTCTTTCCCTTCATCATTTTGCTTACAAGGTTTTTTTTGAGGTGTTGTAAATTTTAAAGGCAGATTTTAAGACACAAGGATCATCTGGTTTGATCTTTGCCTAACACAGGCCATAAGATTTCATCAATAATTCCTGTAATGAAACAGATCATCTTTCCTTAAATTGTAGGTGAATACTGGCAAGCCCAATAACTTGGGCTTTACTACAGCATAAAAATATCCTGTATCAATTTAAGGAATCCTGGAGATGATGAATTTCCTTCTTCCTTGGCAGTGGATGATTGCTATCCCTGCAGAACAGTTGTTTCTAATTTTGTTTTGAACCAGAAACGAATACAGGGCTGCCATATGATATGGGTGAATACGGCCTAAGCATTTGTCACACCCACAACAAGGGACAAAATATTCTACTTCATATCTCTGCATATGTCCTTTGTCTGCTGGCCTTTTATAACTAAGTTTTAAGGGTTTTATACTGCGGTTAGCTCAGTTCAACCTTCCCTTTACTTTTATCCTATTTCATGCTAAACCTCATTTAAATTCATTCCTTTCTCAGGCCTCACAAAAGCTATGCCAGATCACAGAAAAGAGAAGACAGAAATTATCTGTTATGTCATGGGAAGTAACAGAGCATTGTCTGATGATGCTGCTTTTTACTCATATAAGATTATGTGTTAGGAGAAAAATTATAGTCACACAATTCAGCTGTGAAACTCAGAGCTATCTGCCTTGTAAGCCAAACATCTGTTAATCACAAACTTACCGACTTATGCATAAATCACATTGGGACTTCAACTACCAGATGCAACTGGTCATTTCTAAGTCTGCCTGACTGCATCAGGTACATGGGATCATGGAGTAGCAGTGTCAGTATAGCGAATTCCAGAAATATTAGTGTTATCAGAGGGAAACTTCAAATTGAAGGAAGATACATACATATACATTAGTCATAACAAGCCCATTCCCAATGTATTTTCATACTCTCTTGACTTAAAAAACTCCAAAACCAAACAAATCCACTAACCTCTCCCACAGTGAAATTCTACAGATAAAGTTCCTTTATGTTGTTTATGTGTTGGTGATTTTCCATTTTCATTGTTAATCCACACTGTAATTGGCAAAATCATGTATTTGCCTTATAAATAGATGTCAAATCATTGCTACAAAGTCTATATCAATAGCGTAGTAGCTGCAATAAAAACTCAAAGCATTTGAATCTGTGTGCTATTTTGGGAGAGTCGAAGTCTAAAAACAAAGGAAAAGCAAATGTTAATTAACAAAGTATAGATATAAACAAACTGTAAGATTCTTACTTAGCAACACAAAAAATTAGTTAATATATAGTCTATAAAACCCCATATTATGTTTACAAAAAGCAAATGGAAGTAAGGTAGATAATGCTATTAAATTGTGGAAAATTTAGAAGAAATCACAACAAACTGTTGTGCTTTTATGCAGAAACATCAGGATGGACAGGGATCAACTCTTAGAAAACAGATGAGAGTATTCTTTCCTTCTTTTAGTCCACTCAATTTACTTACAGCACAAATGGGAACTACTGTATCACTCATTCAATATACAAAGGAGTGCAACATTTACTGAGGAATTTACAGCAACGAAACAGTTACACAAGCACAGGACTTAGCCTTTCTCTGAATGCCTATGTTGCATAGTTCAAATATTGACTTAACTACAAACACTCTCAGCCTGAAATTTTAGACATCAAACCCAAATATATGAAATATGTCTTGGAAAAGAGCACTAAAAGCAGCAATAGTGCACAAGTGACTAATCTGTGCTGAAAAAAATAAAATTTTTCTTTTTGATGCCTATGGATTTTTTTTATTTTTAGCTTTTCGTAGATTTTAGAAGTAGTTGTGTAATAAATGTAGATTTTAATACAGCTGTGTAATCCCATACACTTTAGCGCAGTAGTTTCCACTTACCTAAACCCTTTTCCCCATTTCATATTGAACCTTCTAAATCCTTAGCTTGTTTAGACTCCTTTTGAGGAAGGCCTACATGCTGTTTAAGAACATTTGCACTCTTGGCTGAACAACAAGATACATCATAGTCAAAGCAACCTTCAAAACCTGGTACCTTGGAATTGCTCCAAGCACTGTATATGCTGTGAAGAAGAGGAAGATGAGGAAGAGGGGGTTGTAAGAGACCCCTGACTCAGTTTGCAGAGGGTTGTGCCGGGCACAGAACTGGGGAGGATCTTGGGGGGTGGATAGATCTGGGATTGGATGGACAATACCCAAAACTGTAGAACCCCTGGACACATGGCACACGTGCGTCTCTGTACTCCCGTGGTAGAAGACCTTCATTAAAGACCTGCTCTCTATCTTATCTCTCCTAATAATTGCATGCTGAGTTTCTTTTTTGACATCCGATTCTTTAAGGTATCTTTTTTTTTTTAAGAACACTTAAGCTAAAATTTATTTATATCATTCTACTTTTGCAAAAAGAAAGAAATTAAAAGAACTAAAGATCTGCTTGCTAATACTGAGTCCTTCCTAAAGAAAGGGAAGGATCAAATTATAGAACAAAATTGTTTGCATAGGAAAATAATCATCCAGATGGCAAAAACAAGCCTCCCTGAAAATAGTTTATGTTAAGATGAAGGCTATGCTTCTTGAGGTCATTATCAGTAACAGTTTCATAACAACTCTTTCAAGCTCTCAGCTTTAAGGATACCAGAACAGTTCAGTGAACATTAGCCAAACTGTGTATTACTAATCTATTATTCTAGAAATGTGTGACTGCAATACAGTCCTGGGTTTATGATTGACCTGGCCCTGTTTGACATGAAAATACCAGAAAAGAAATAGCAGTTCACTTTTTTTAATGTAACTTCTCTGCTCTCAGAATTCATTGCAAATATAAATAACATAGGAAATATTTTAATGAAGACATTCCTGTGTTACATAAAACCATCTTCCGATCCACTTATTTTTTTTCATACATAAAGAAGAGCAAAAGTAAGGGTAATTTACCACATGTAAACTATTGACAGGCTAATCAGCTAGGTGAACTGAGATTTAAGCAGTGGCTTCCTTCTCCAAGAAAGTATGTACATCTATTTTGGAAATATTTAAGCAAAATGAAATATGAAGCAGTAGCTACTTAATTTGTAGTTTAAAATAGATACATTAGCTCAGAAATAAGAACTTGGAATGCAGCTGTTCTGAAGCAAGATAGGAATGAGCATAAAATAAGCAAGCATGATATTTGACGTTGGAAGAAATTATTAACAAAATCCAGTCTAAGAATTGAATAACTCAAAACATTGCAGACATGAACATAGTACATGGAGCTGAAAATACATAAGGCAGGTAATTATTTAGGCAAGTTATGGAGAAGAGTCAAATAGGAATTGGGAAAAATGGTCAGATAAGCTTTACGCTCACACTGTCCGTGGCAGCCTGCAAAAGAATTAACATTACCATGTATATTTTCTGTCCCTATAGTCTAATACGAAAAGACTCCACACTACTTCTAGGTCATGAATGACAAAAGCGTTCTAAATCAAAAAGTCCTTCTTTGTGCCTAGCAAAATATCTGAATACAGATAGGAAGGAATTAACAACTACTTCATCATGCAAATTACTCTCTCCCTCTATAATCTATAACAGAGTTACTGACATATTATTCTCAGGAATGCACTGGTAAAGAACTCAGATACTTTTGGAACTTGTGTACTCCTCTGAATCTTTGCACTGTGGAACAACACCAGTTTTTTTTTTTATCATAGCAAGTGACTGCATGACTTTCCCACAGTCAACATTATATGATCTACCCTGCCTCAGTACTGCACAGGATTAAACTGGACTTCTAACTGACAGTGAACTTTTTTTACCAGCTAAGCTTTTTATCTTATCTTAACTGTATCCTAGCAAGATGATCACTGTATTGTTCTTAACAAAATAATTCCTCTCTCCTCATAAAGAATTATTAATTCCTGAAAAATGGATGTTGCAGAATGGCTTGACGGATTGAACATCAAAAGTTGTCAAATATTTGGGTGCATTAAAATTTCAACTAACAAGCTAGTTGAGCAAAATATGCATATAGTCACTGCATAAGCAAAAACCTGCATTTGCGTGCACAAAGACAACATTTTCCCACCCTTAGGTGGGTTTCAGTTAACAAGGGTAGCAAATTCAAAATTCTTTCTTTAAATATTTTTGAAAATGCAGCTTTTCAATGAATCATTGTTTAAACCCCTTTAAATTCCAGGTGAATAATAGAACACTGGCATGAATTCTAGTCAGAATTTTTTAACCTGAAAACTACATATAGGATAAAATGTAAGGATTTAACTAATAACTCAGAAAAAGTGATATACTGCCCAAACATAAGTAATGATAGGTTCTTCTGATTGTTTCTTGAAGTAAACCTGAAGATTTGCAAAACATTATGCACAGCTCCCGTTGAAATCAGCAACTGGATTCCAGTTGAACTTGATCTGCCAGCGATGCAAGGAAGTCGCAAATCTAATTGCAGAAAACCAACCTGTAATCATCTGCCTGAAAAGCTGAATTTGTTGTAAGGTTTATTAACTAAATATTGGAATCTGTTAAGTATTAGAAAGAAAATCTTGATTGTACCTTATACACCAAGTCTTCTCTTTAGAAGATAGTAATTTCAGTCATGGAGAATTTTGTTTCAGAAATGACTGAGATTTTGACATAGTATAATATATTCTGAGTTGCATATTAAATTTAAGAAAAAAGCAAACAACAACAGCAAACTTTGGAATGAGACTATTACATTTTACAAAACACTATATCACAAAGGTAGTATAACATTAAAAATACCCTATACTCATTCAAAAGACTTTCAGGAAAAATAATGGGTTTAATATATGAAAAAATCATTCTGTTATAAATACCGAAAATTTAGTCATATTTGTATTGAACTGTGTTTATTTTGTGAGATGGAGCCCTGAGAAAGATAGCAACTAGTAATTTTTTTTCAGAGGTTATAAAAGGCAAAATGGTATAGTAAAACATCCAGAAGGATAAACACCACAGCTCTAGGAAAATAAAAATACTATGCGTGTAATAATTTTGAGAATGCTACTGTTGGAAAAAACCCAGTCATTTGTGTTCAAGCTATTTAAACTGGTAAGACAGGGAGAGACGGTCCAAGGTAAATTTAGAAGAAAAGCCCTTTGGATTAGAGATTTCTGTACTAAAATGCATATTCCTCTTGTGCTGTTAATGAAAATGCTTACCATTACCAAAGATATTTTATTACAAAAGCAGTGTTTCACAGTATGAAAATGGAAAATAACATGTTTCATTTTTTTAGGTTTTTTTAACAGAACAGACAGTCACAAGTATACTAAAAATTTAACAAGGAATGCTCAGATAGTATTAAAGAAAATATATGCAACATTGTGTTGGGTTGACACTGACTGGATGCTAGATGCCCAAAGTTGCTCTATCCCTCCTCTCCTCAGCTGGGCTGGGAAGAGAAAATACAATCAAAGGCTCTTGGGTTGAGAGAAGTACAGGGAGAGCTTCCATCATGGGCAAAACAGACTCAGGGAAATTAATTTCATTTATTAATTAAAATATTCATATATTAATCAAATCCTATCAGGGAAATGTGAAATAAAACCTAAACTTTAAAACCCCTACCCCCCACCCCTCCCTTCTTCTCAAGCCCAACTTCACTCCTGATTTTGCTCCACCCCCTTCCTGATCAGTACAAGGGGATAGGGAATGGCGGTTGCAATCAGTTTATCACATGTTGTTTCTGCTCGTCCTTTCTTCTCTTATTCTTCCTCTGCTTCAGCATGGGGTCCCTCCACAAACTTCTCTGGCTTGGGTTCCTTCCATAGGTTGCAGTCATCGAGAAACAGACTGTTCCAGCATGGGTTCTCCATGGGGTCACAAGTCCTTCCAGACTACAGCTCCAGCATGGGCTCCTCTCTCCATGGGGTCACAGGTCCTGCCAGAAGGCTGATCCACTGTGGGCTTCCCAGGGGTTTACAGCCTCATTTGGATATCCACCTGCTCCATTGTGGACCTCCAGGGACTGCACAGGCACGGCTGCCTCACCATGGGCTGAATCACCAGCTGTAGAGGAATCTCTGCTCCGGCACCCGGAGTAGCTCCTTCCTCTCCTTCTTCACTGACCCCAGTGTCTGCAGAGGTGTTTCTCTCATATGTTATCACTCCTTTCTCCAGTCACAAGTTTTTTTCCATTCTTGAATTTGTTATCCCTGAGGCCTTGGCCAGCAGTGAGTTTGTCTTGGAGCTGCCTGGAATTGGCTTTGTCGGACATGGGGGGAAGCTTCTGGCAGCTTGTCACAGAAGCCACCCCTGTAGTCACACCATTGTCAAAGTCATGCCATGTAAACCCAATGCAATCACACACAAAATCATTCAAATTACTATTTGCTTAGCATTAGAATATATCAGTACTTTGCTGGATTAGGTGCATGGATCTAAATCATTCTCCAAAGTAAAGATTAGGTAATCAGAAATAGAAATTATATGATTTTGTAATATTTGTTATATTGCATCTATTTAAGTCTTTACACAATCAGAGATATGTAGAAAACAATAAATGATTCTAAGCATGTAGACAAATGTAAAACCTATCATAGCAGTTTGCAAGTCAAAGCTCTAACCTCTGTGATTTTCAGTCTGTCAATATCATACAGTTGAATACTCATGTTAGAAATATGTGTGTATGTATGTATAGAGCACATACATACAGCCAGTAGAAAAATTGCTGAATGCTCAATCTCAAGACAAATACATAGTCTATGTTTGAACTGATAAAATCTCTTCAGGAGTGCAGGAAAAAAAGGCAATAATTTTCTAATTACATGGTAATTTTTAAGAATATAAATGGATGGTAAATACTGTAAATTTCTATATGACCAAATTATAATTATGTTTTCATTTGAAAGAGTCATCAAGGAACTGAAGCAGGTAATTAAATTGACTCATCTACTTTCATCAAATTTGTGAAAGTACGCAATAAAGTCAGTCAGAAACATGAGTTTGGGGTATATGCTGTTCCCTGGAAATTGCTGGAGCTATATTGGTTACAACTGTATATGTGAGACTATTTACGTATGTAGGGTCCAAAGAACTTTATATTAGGCAAGTCCATTCATTTGAGCGATGTTAGTCCAGATGACAGTCGTTGAAGATCTCTGACTAGTTTCATATTGGGCGCTAACCTATCCCACCCAAAACCAGGCATAATACAGGCTGAGTCTGGCACCTATTCACCATGCTGTTCCTCTAGCTCTGAAGAAAACTAGGAACACTGTGACCAGGGTAGACAAACAGGGCGTGGCATCGTCGTGTGTGTGGAAAGGTGCCTCTCTGAAGGAGGAACATTCCACGGTCTGAGTAGAGAGATTTGGAGTCCACATAACCCAGCATTTAGTTACAGCACCCTTCTGTAACCCTCTGTCCAGGGCACTACCTGACCCTTGAAGCTGTGCTCCAGTTGGGAGGGTTCCATGATCTACGTGGCTGATACTTCCCCCTGAGATGGAGCTGCTGAAGGGAGAGGCTGCATTGCAGACCTCACACTGTGGGAAGTGCCTCAACCCTTTTGCTGTGGCAGGGACAGGCTGCAGACCTGCCTGCAAAAGCTGTGCCCAAGTGGGGGACTGCTGTTGTTTCACCAGTGATACAGCCTGGAGCAGTCTGACTATCAATCAAGAAGGATTACAGAGCCCTGAGTGCAGTTGTAAGGGGGTCTGGAGTGCAGGCAGCTTTTTCATTGGTCCTCACAGTCAGAGGGTAAGAATTTGAAAATGCCACTGATATCTGGTGAATTGACAATTCATCATATTATGGTTAGAGGACTGGTGCCATAGCCAGGGGTTCAGCTACTTAGATCATGGGACTTGTTTTGAGAAACTTGGTCTATGGAGGGCTTATGGGGAACATCTGTCAGAGAAGGGAAAGAGCACTTTTTGTTATAGACTTGCCAAGCTGGTGAAGAGGGCTTTAAACTAAAGTTGCTGAGGGAGGGGAACCTCAATCCATCCCACTCCTACCAGTTTGATGCCAGTGCCACCAAGACATGCCCAGAGCCTGGAGAGGGATTACAGGTCAGCAGGAGGGTACCTGAGGAGCAGCACAAAGGCATCCCTCTCACTTTAGTCAACAAATAGTCTTCATCGAGAGCTCAACTTCAATGCCTATATGCAAGTGCACGTAGGGTGGGGAATAAACGAGGAGTTAGAGGTGCACACTAGGATCTTATTGGCATCACAGAGATGTGGTGGGATGGTTCCTAAGACTGGACTGTTGGAATGAAATTATACAGTGTCTGTAGGAAGGACAGGCAGGGGAGACAAGGAGGGGCTGCTGTCCTCTGTGTCAATGACCAGCTGGAGTTCATGGAGCTCTCTCTGCCTGGGGATAGATAAGAAGCTGACCAAAAGACACCAACCTGTGTGGTGCAGTCCTCATTCTGGAGGGAAGGGATGCCATCAGAGGGGACTTGACAGACTTGAGAGTTTGCTCCAAGAGAATCTCATCAAGTTGAACAAGGCCAGGTGCAAGGTCCTACATCCAAGTCGGGGCAATCTCAAACACAAATACAGTCTAGGTGGAGAATGAATCAAGACTAACCCTGGGTAGAAGGATTTGATAGGGATAGTGGATGAGAAGCTCAATGTGACCTGGGAATGTGCACTCATAGCCCAGAAAGCCAACCACATCCTAGTCTGCATTAAAAGAGGTGTGACCAGCAGGTCGAGGAAGGTGATTTTTCCCCTCTGCTCCTGTGAGACCTCACCTGGAGTGCTGCATTCCTCTCCGGGCTGGAGAACCTCTCCTCTGAAGACAGGCTGAAAGCTGGGGTTGCTCATCCTGGAGAAGAGAAGGCTCTGAGGAGACCACTGCACACCTTCCAGTACCTAAAGGGGGCCTACAAGAAAACTAGAGACTTTTTAAAAGGGCATATAGTGAGAGGATAAGGGGGAATGGATTCAAACTGAAAGAGGGTAGCTTTGGATTATATACAAGGAAGAAATTCTTTACTGTGATGGTGGTGAGACACTAGAACAGATTCCCCAGAGAAGCTGTTGATGCCCTGTCCCTGGAAGTGTTCAAGGCCAAGTTGGATGGGTCTTCATACAACCTGGTGTAGTGAAAGGTGTCTCTGCCCGTGGCAGGGAGTGGAACAAGATGATCTTTAAGGCCCCTTCCAACCCAAATAATTTTATGATTCTATGAATCATTTTCCTTTCACTTTACATTGAAATTTCCCATTTCCATTCCCTAGTTAGAATTTGTCTCTCCTCTTATGCAGGACTTACATGTAACATAGTCTATAAAAATTTTATAAAATGAAACAGAATTTGAAGATCAAAAGTCAACTGGCTTAACGGAATGATAGGAAATGATTCAAAGTTTTTGTTTGTGTATTTCCTTATGAGACTTTAAAAGAAAAACAAAATATATATAGCTGGAACAGAGGAGGAAGTAAGGATCATAAATGTCCATAATCCTAAAACCAGGTTGAACAAGCATATGGAAACTGTCGAGGCAGATAGACAGCAAAGAGTGCATACAGTCTTTAATCATCTTATACATTCATCTAAATTCTGAAAGAAAAAAGTTTGAGATATCAAAGTATAAATTTCAAATAAATGCTTCAAAACACTGGATTTTTAATATCCTTTTATTTTTTAAGAAATACTCTCTCCCAATCTATTTTTCCTATTTTCTTCTTAAAACACAGTGATACTCTTAAGTACATGTTGCAAGGGAGGCACAATCAACCACCTAGTGTGGATAAAGATCAGTTGTGAGAATTCACACAAGTTCCTATGAGTGAAAAAAAATCTGGTAGAGTATGAGTGGAAATTAGTTCCCCCATGGGTCTTGTTCTAGCCTGCACAGCTGTGAATATTATTCTGTTTCAATTCTCTACCCTCTAAGTATTTAGATATAAAAAAATGACTCAGTAGAAATAACTGTTAACTAAACTAACAAGAACTCATAGAATACATTAGCCTACTCTCAGCATTTAGAGCTCTGTGCTTACTACTTGTCAGAGTAATACCACAGAGGTCAAAAGATACAGAGTTGCATTAATAAATTATTACAAAGACAAGATAATATATTTGATACATGTGTTTCCATCAGGAGCTGATGAGTCTAAGTGTTACACATTATTATTGAAGCATTAAAATAGCATTGTATGACAAAAATACAACACAAAATACATTAAGGCAACTAGCACACTTTGTTGGAACAAAAACTATTTATAATATCCAGGATTAAAAAAAAATAAAGACAAAAAACAAAAAAAGCCAAAAAAAAAAAACAAAAACAAAAAAACCCAAGCCACAGTAGCAACAACAAAAAAGAAAAAGAAAAATTTCCTTTTTAGAAATTTTTTTTCTTTTTTTTGTTTTGTTTCTCTGCATCAAATATGTGCTAATCAGCAGTCCTAGCACTTTGGTCATTTTAGAAAACAGATAGTTGACAGACATTTAAGAGAAGAAAATTACAGAAGGACAAAGCAGTGTATCTGAAAGTATTTTACATTTATACCTTCTAAGTACTGTCCATTTGTTTACTTTGTAGGTTGTTGATTCCAGGATCTGTCTGAATTTTGCAGCTGAACTTTTTTTAAAAACACTGCAATTATTTCTCCATTCAATTCTTTTAATCAGAAGCATTAAACAGTCTGATCTGCAAAACACAAACATGGCAACCCAGAAATTATGCATGTATTCTCTATTAGCAGAGTCTCTAGCTCAGAGTTAGAAATCTTGTTTGGCAACTGAGGAGAGCACCTCAGTTCTACAGCTTTGTTTTGGATTTACAGCAATGTGATGGAGAATGTAAAATTCTCATGCTTTTCATTCCCTCTTTTTTTTTCTAATTTCACCTGCGGCCCAATATTTAATTAGCTATATAAAGTGGATCAGTTTTACCTGTATCCCAAAGTCTTCACTGAGGAAGTAGGATTTACAGGTTCCTGCTCCAAAACATGATGTGGGATTTGACAACCTACCTGCTACGTGAAAATGGTAACTAAGTGGCTATTGGTAAACAGCGTCTAGCCAGAGACAAAAATATCTAGTTCCTGCCTGTCACTTCTGCTATGCTTTTTTTTGGTAACCATTTTTAGAGGTGGCTTAAGACACTGGATCCAACCATTGAGATGGGCAGGAGAAAGCTTTGCTGAAAATGCCCCTGAGGTTAAGCATGAGTTTGGGATTTGAGCATCTTGCATAAGCAGGACATAAGCAGTTCTGACGTGCCTGCTGGCAAAAACTATGTGGACTTAAACATCACTGGGACAACTACAGGGTAGCAGCTGATAAGTAGGGGGTTTAAGGATCTTAAAAGCAGATAAGTGCCACTGAAAGAGAATCAAAATTCAAAACCCATGTATGTAAGGTAATTTTTAAAATGGGACTTAGGAGTTTTTGAAAATATCCTGATGAAACTAAATTTAAAAATACAACATAAGTACAATTATATTTCTTTTGTCCTACAATATCATAAAAACTATTTTTTAACAGATTACATGCTCAGTTATATATTCCTTTACAACAGCTTCATGGCAGGGAAATTCCATCTGAATAAAGCTAATGTAACAGAGCAGAAAATAAAGCTCTCTTGTCTAGTTTGCTCTAGTCTCTACTTCATGTTCCTAATAAGTTAGAGAGATGCAGGAGTGGACCTAAAGATCAAAGGATATCAAATCTCCAAACTTTTGGGCCAAGACAGTCAGAATACTCCTGTTTCACTAATTATGAATATTACAAGATCTAAACAGTCTGTCTTGATGTAGCAAAGCCAACAACTTTGCACCTATCAGCAGTTAACCCATGATACCGCACATGATTTTCAGCACAAGTATACTATTAAAGACATAAATAGACACTGTTTACTTTGCTAAAGTGGTGTCACAGTTTTAACATCTTGAAGAGCATAACTTTTAAGACAAAAAGATTTACTAATCCTTATAAATATCCTCAAAATATGACCTTTCATAAATGCATGACTGTTTTCAACTATGTTGACAACAGTACCACGTCCCCTGAAGTTATTTCAGAGTCCTGACTGTGTGTAGAGCTTATTCCAGTATCAGAGTCTGTATCATTTATGTCCAGATTAGTCACTCTATGAACAAAGTCAGGAACAGCAGTGCTGTTACTGGAGATGCCACTGCCCTTGGATGGCTCTTCATTTGACTGAAGCCTAGTTTCAACGTTGTCTTTAAGATGTAGTAAATTAAATTCCTCTGTAAGAAGTTCGTATTCTTTTTCCTTCTTTTGAAGCAGTGAGTCCCTGTATGTAAGTTCTTTCTGAATGCAGCTCAGGTATGAGTTGATTCTTAGACCATCTTTCATACTTTTTTCCAGCTCATATTTTACACTTTCCAAATTTGAGTTTTCCAATTCAGCATTAGCAGCTACTTCTGTGTGAATATCATCTACATTTTTTTCTGTGCATATACCTTGTACCTCTTTTTCAATTTCAGCACACAGATTCTCTATTAATTGTTTGTGATGTTTCAGTCTCTCTTCAACCTGTAAAATGCCCTCACTTTTGCTCAAATACTCCTGCACCTCTTTTTGATCATCTGGCCTACTCCTTTCCTGCTCAGCCTCAGTAGGATTGATCATTAAGTAGGAGTCCTGCACATAATTTTCTCCATCATTGGCCACACGATCTAGGTGGAATTTCGCTTCACATTTTTCAATTTCCATATCTAGTTCCTTCATTCTAAGGACTTGTTGATGAATGGTATGATCTTGAGAAATTATCAGATGAATTAGTGTCTCCATATTGTCTCTCTCTTGCTGAACACTGTCCTGTTTAAGCTTGGCCAGTTTCCGGAAAGTCTTCCTCACAATTTTCTTTTGCTTGTCTATTGGCAACATCTTCATGTAATTTGCTGGACTGAGGTCCCACTGTTTTTCTACATTTTGTATTACCTTGGCTTCAGCTGTCTTCCACAATGGAAACGAGAGGAAGGCATCTGACTTTACCAATACAAAATGCAAATTAGACTGCTCTTCCCCCCAGGCCTTCCAAAGTCTCAGAATCTTTGTCAAGGGAGGCAGTACTCGCTCCGAGCCTCTCCATTTTTCTACGATGCAGTAATCACTAGGTTTTCCAAAAAGGACCTTTTTCTCTCCAAATGTTGTCTGATGTTCCTCAAGCAGTGCTTGAATCACTTCTGAGCAAGTTGTGCGCTTTGTCAGGCCACATACAATCTTCTCCTCCTGGCAAACCCAAACCACAATCTCTCTTTCATTTGAAGCCATGTCCTTGCTGGGAGACCTGGAGAACAAGAAGAGATCAAGTATAAATTACATATCAATGGCACGGAATAATTACTATAATTCCAATATGACATCACATTGAAAAATCTGTGTACTATTGTACAAGATAATATACTTGTTTAAATTCCATGAAGAAATACCTTTGGATTAAGTAACAGCTTTAATCGGCCACTGCTTTAATATTACTACTAAGTCAGCTGGTAATCTCACACAAAATGGCAATCTCACACAAAATGCCTTTTATCAAATTTAGTTTTTGTTCACATAGTAAGTACGTATTAACAATCAGTGATAAAGTTTGGCAATCTGTATTACATATCCAGACTGTCCTAGGACAACACAATTTCCTCATCACATAGACACTGCACAAACATTTCTAAGCTCTTAATATCATCAAGGCTTCTGAAGAGAAGAGTGCACTGAACATAGATGGACTGAGGAAAGCTGACTGAACACCATCAAAGTTAAAAGAATTTGACAATAAGACAAATCTATAGTTCTTTTGCCACACAAGCATAAACACCATTGTTTTCCAGTGTTATTTTTCACTAACAAGCCTCAAGAAATTTGTTGCTTTTCCTGAAGTACCAAATAGCATGAACTCCAGTGAGTTGTGAAAGAATACCAACTGCAAGAAAACACATATATGGGTCTGTATTTTATAACGTTTGAAATTATACAAAAATGCAAGAAAAGCAAAAAAGTTAATTTATTTATTTATTTGTTTGCTTATGAATTGCAATGAAAGTGCTATTAAATTGGTATCTCCTTACACTGAGATACTTGAGGTGTCTGATATCCCTTTATGGCTACTGTAACTGTCTAATCAGTACAATCAGTAGTGCCTAGAGAGCAATTCAGCTGACCAAAGGTAGAAATTCACTTTACAGCTAACTCTTCAGTTCATCCCCATCTGAGTGGTCCTATGGGTCTATGTTGGCAAAGTTACCAGGATATTCATGTCCTCAGGGCTCCCCATGCATAATTTACTGCTTGTCCAGACTTGATAATTTGACCTCTTTTATCATAAAATGATAAAACAGTAAATTCCCTGAGGAAAAATGCCCTTCTTTTGATTTTCTAGTATCTCTTGCAGTTGGTTTGAATGAATGAGATTTAACCCGGTCTGACAGAGAAAACTGGCAAATGAAAATAACTATTCAGACAATATTCAAAGTGCTCAATAAACATTTGCTTCTGTCTGGCACTACTTATTTGGAGACCTTTTCTAGTCTTCTGAGATGTAGGAGGAATGGAGTTTTATTTGACTTGATTATGGTTATACCCTATGATTATTAAAGCAATACAACTTGTTTCTTTTTCTTAATTATTACACAACATGACAGACACACTGCAGTCTAATAAATTGAACTATGATTGACTCAACTCTAGGTGCCACTCTGACCAGGAGGCAATAATCCTCAAAAGACAGGAGAGTGCAAATGAATACTACTAAAACCAACAAGAGTGAGCTTATTAATATCATCACAGAGGAGAGATTTGTCCAACTACATTGCTTCAGGTCTTGGAACATCCTCTGTAAAATCTGTGTTTTGGTAGATTACTCTGAGTAATGACATAATTTTCCCACTTCAATAGCTCCCCCTTACAGGCCAGCATTTTACAGTAATTATTTTTTGAAGCTGGTGCTCAGAAGGTTAATAATGTTTTCATAGACTACTTCTCAAAATAAGAAAGTATTTGTCACAGACATAGAAAATGGCAAAGCGACACAAAGAAAGAGTAATATTCAAGTTTAAATGGGGGAGAGGAAGTGAAAATGATACTAGATTAAATGGCATTACTGTTTAGTGTTTCACATGCTAAAAAGTCAACATCTGTAAGTGCTTTTAGATTTAAAAAAAACAGGATGCTATAGAATTTTTTTCTGTTGACAGATCAGGAGTTAAGTGAAACGAAGGTAAATAACAAATTGCAACATGAGTCAGCTGTGACTATAAAATAACTCAGGTTTGTTTTTTTTTCCACCACAGATATGAGAAGAAATACCATATTAGGAACTCTGAGGCAGTAAATTCAGTGTTTGCTCTTCCTGGTTTCTTTTGTAATCAAGAAATACATTTCAAGGAATGAGTATTATCTCTTCTGGCATTCTTCCAAGTGCATCTTATGCAATTTGTTTTCATATTGAAACTCTTCCTATTAATTTTTTTTTATTCTTGTTTTTGGTTGATTGCCACATTTTTTCCTGGTCAATATTTTAAGTATGTAGCGGATTATGTGAATTAAGAAGCTTACAGTCTCTTCTTCTCCTGGCTCCTTTAAAGTCTTCTTATGAAAACAATTTCTTTCTGCGATTTTAGTAAAACTACAGATAAAATCTGAAAAACCTTAAACACCTTATCTTTATTGTACTGATAAATACTTCTGCTATACCCATTTTTATACAAACTTTCCACAGAGTTCAGCAGAAGTTAAGCAAAATTCTAATGGCAACACACTGTTTATTGTAAAGCAATCTCTACAGAATGCTTGAAACAATATGGGTGTAAAATAACATCTTTAAATTACTGTTTTCAATCCTTTTTTAGACATTTATCACCCCCTGTTATTTTTTCAGTTATGATCCACCTGTCTACACAGAATTTACATTAAGATTTTTGGGAAGGATTGTTCTTTGTTTTGCCTATAGCATATAACTAGTACTAGCACTGCAAAATTGTATAATGTATGCACATACAGGTACACAAAGAACTCAAGTAGCTTAAACATGAAAATATATACTTATAAATATATATGTATGTATCTAATGTATGTAATCTATACCTTTTAATTATATTGTCACCTTTTATGGAAAAGGAGAGAAGAAATTAAAAAGAAATTCTGAACATCTCTGTAATTCTTGGGTCAAAACAAAACTGTAAAGTACAAATTCTTTCATTATGTTTCCTATGTGTTTGTTACAACATATATTATCTTAAATTTTATTGTCGCCTCACTAAAATTTTGATCTTTCTTTTTAATCAAAAAGAATTAGCAAATAATTCATGATCTTACATTTCCATCACATTCTAATATCTTCTAAAATATCAAAAGAGGTTCATTATTTTCTTCCACTAAAAAATGGTAAACTGTTGCAATTTACTATGGACATTATACGTAAAATTTATTGTATAATTCTTTTATCATAGTTAATTCAGATAGTTCCAAAAAAAATGAAACATCATTGTGTCAGTCAGAAAAGAATAATTATTAAAGACTTGCTTTCAGGATGCAGGAAGATGTTAGTACAAGGAGACATCTTCTGTTAAACTCTACTTTCCTCATAGAAAGCGAAGCACAGATTCTCCATATACAAAGAGGGATTCATCTCACTTAGACATCTGAAAATTAAAATTTCAGTATAAATTCACCATCAGAAGTTCCTCTTTGTCAAGAGAAGAGAGTGGACCACCAAGGAGAAATCACCATTGCCTATTCCATCTATGATCATTGGAATGAATTCTCAAATGAAGCTATTTCTCTCTTTCATTAACTATAAGAGACCTATGTGGCCACCTTCAATTAAATAGCTCATTTTCAGGTAGCTGGCTTCAAATGAGATTAATCCAATCAGATTATAGTTTATTGTCTGAGAGAAATGTAACAAAAATGTTACAGCAGCAGTAGATTTAGTAAAGATAACTAAAAGATAACATATTACAACTTCTTAGTTTAGTTTAGACCTTGACTGTTCCATTCACTGTTGAATTTATTACTGTAAATTATAAGGAAATCCATTAATTCATTCCAATACTAAGGAAGATATCTTGAATAAATATTGATAATTGAGAATAATTTTTTTTCTGAAATGCAATATTATAAGTTATAATCTTCAGCAACAAGATCTTCTTTTAAACAGTCATTTTAAGGGAGAGGCAAGCTTCTCAGGTTTACAGGTTGCTTGCCTTCCACGGTCTGGAATTTTGTAAAGGACATAAAAGAACGACTGTTTTTAATGGTGTATCAGTTAATGAGAGTGTAAGAGTGAAAGCGTTTTTCCAGTTTAAATGGTTAGTTTTCCTGAAAACCACAACAGCAACTTTCTCAAAAGTAGCTAAGCAACTAATTTTTTTTTCAACAATGCATTGCTGCTGCTGTAAACGGGCTTTGAAGCTTTCAGTTACGGCTTGAATTCTGTTTCTTTGAATTGATCATTGAAATGTTCTACTTATCCATCTATGATTTTAAAGTCTTTATGATAACAACAACATGATGACCCAAAAAAACATTCTAATCATGTTATAGACCTCACACAGTCTTAATTATGTCAGTACAAACTGATTGTTGCCTGTCAGATATACACTTTGTTAATTTATTCTTCAGGCCTGGGGGAAGATAATACATTCCAGCAATATATAGACAAAACAAAAACATGTATTTACATTGCACAAAGTCAAAATATGAGATAGCTTAAATGCTGGAAGCAACACTTTTGATATTCACTGACTTAAAGGTATGTCTGGAACAAAAATATACATATCAAACACATAATTCTTTGCCTTCCTAAAAATGTTAACATTCTTCTTAAATATGCAATATATATGGTTTTACAACCAATGATGCTAATCAAATAAAGAGTTGCCCCTACTTTTTAGAATTTCATCTTCATGTCTACAGGATGCTTCTTTTCCCTTACTAATTTCTGCAAACGTTCTGTTGGACTAGGTCACTTGCATGTCGTACTGTTAGCAACCCAATGCAATGTTTCTGAACACTAAAAGAAAATCTTATCTCCCTTCACTGTAATAAATTCTTCCTAGACTTTCACAAAACAAAATGGAACTCCTTTTTCAACATTACTGTATTTCTTGACATACCCTCCCCAAAGAAAAATCAAACTGAGAAACTAAAAAATACCTAAGTAGTTGTTAGAAATTTCACAGCCAGGACATTTTTTGTGAACCCCTTGCTAGTTTAAAACTTTACTAATTTTAATTCATCATGAACAGCTGAACCAATTTTATGTCAACATGAGCAACCAACTAAAAGTTTTTGTGTTAGGAAAGGGATTCAAACCTGAGATTATGTTTATGATCAAAAATTTTACTAGTTGTCTCCTCCCAGTAATTGAAATAATTTATAGGGAATAAAAAAATCAGTAGGTGAAAACAGGTGGCACACCAAGCAACACACTAACCTTTTCCTTGAAAATGTGTACAACTGTTAATAATTTATAAATTTACCATCAAAGGGATCATGCTGGAAAGCCATTTGTGTAAAATCTCTCAGTAATTTTCCCCCAATTTATTGGGAAAATCACATTTTATTCTATGACAGCTTAAACCTTCTCAATAGCACATACAGTTTAATCTGCAGCAGATCAGATGATAATTGTGTTTTATAATTGACTGGCTGATGTGATGGGGCCCTCAGCTGACCAGAGTATGTAGGTATGTTGCTGTCCTGACCTCCCCAAGGTAAGACCAAAGTGCTTCTAAACTTCTAAGAAGCAAACTCCTACATTATGTCAAGATGCCACCCAGAACAATTCACTTTCTTCAGTGGAGAAACCAAAAGCCAAAAAGGCTTTAAGAGACAATCCTCTTGATACCTACTGCATCCTTGCAGTGAAGCCCTTGCCTAGAAGTACAGAGTCTGCCATCTCAGGGCAGAGTCCCCTAAAAAATATGAAACTTTTAGGGAAATCCAGGCAGGTTTAGGGAAATCCTGGCAGGTAGCTCCTCGAGTCACTCGTGTCTCTCAGCGCTCTCTAACTTCTTTTTCAAGCTGTACACTGCCAGCTCCTCGGGAAGAGGTTCTAAACCTCATCTCCTACCTGCCACATTGCACAGTGGGTAAAAATCTTCCAATCAAGCCACTTGCTCTCCTCCGAAAATGGTGTGACACAATGTCATATAACACCCTGGGAAAACAAGAGACACTAAATATTTAATTATCTAGTGTTTTCAAGGGGCTGGTTTTGAGCATGCTGCTGGGGCACATGAATATGCCTATTTGGATTTTGGAAAGTATGAGTCTGTGCTATGATCTCTTTGTTCAATGTCCACAGATGTTTCTTCCATGTATAGGGACCTAGAGAGCACTTTTCTTGTTTTTATGCAGTTGCTAAAAACCTTGCTAAAAATTTCTGTGCTGAGATTAATAATCTCTGTTATCTCTCAGAGCTGAGCTGAGCTGAGTCATATAAAAAATATGGCTATCTATCAAAAATAATTTTTTTTTATATATTTCCTTGCTGGAAATAAGAAGCCAATGTTACAGGAATACCTACTTGGCACAAACAACCTACATTTGTAGCATAGATCACATGCTGCATGTCATTTTGAGAGCTTTCAATACCAGTGACATTTACATATCAGGGCTAATTAGTTTATCAGTCATAGAATCATAGAATATCTCAAGTTGAAAGGGACCCACAAGGATCACTGAGTCTAGCTCCGTGCTCCTCACAGGACTACCCCACCCAGAAGCTCCTTGAGCTTTGATAGGCTTGAGGCCATGACAGCTTCCCTGGGGAGCCTGCTCCAGTACCCAACCCCACTCCCAGTGAAGGACCTTTTCCAAACATTCAATCATTTGTGGGAAGGATGTGGGAATGCAGTTTCCACCAGATCTCTGACCTAATATGAAGTCAGAAACCTAATATGAAGTCAAAACATAGCAAATGCATACATAATCTCATTCCATTTAGAAATTATAATATTATATTGCTTTTATTGTTTCTTTTTCAAAATCTCAGGATGTTACTTTATATATATATATAAACATATATGAAACAATAGATGATCATAATGAAAGAAAAAATCAAAACATATTTTGTGTCTGTGTGATTTTTATCTGTGAAATTTGCAAAAAAGTAAAGCTATTGGTGCCATGTGTTGCAGCTCTTGCTTGGAAGAAACTCTAATTTAATTTGATCCAAACAGATTTTTGATTGTGAGTTTAAACATTAAAGCTATAGAGAATACATAGCCCATATGAAAGCTAAGGTCAGAAGTATTTCAACCTTTCATGAATAAATGAATCACATTAAAAGTTCATACTAAGTTTATTCAGACTATCCACATTTAATCCACCTTTTTTCTCAACTTTCTGTCACCTTCTGTAAAGCTTTTCAAAAAGCAATAAAGGCCAAATCTTATACTCAGTATGCCTCCTGCCTAAGTAGATTACACGCTTCTGAGTTTCCTAAGGGCAGCAAGGAGGAAGTAGCTACTCTCTCACCACGCAATGAAGCTGGAATTACTCCAAAACCTTAGGGATTCAAGTTAGCCTATTAACTAACTGCATTCCCACTCCCCTTCACCTGTCCCTAAAAACAATATTAATGTAGGCACAGTTATGTCCACAGAGAAATTCCATACATGGCACGTCAGAAACTTGGTTCTTATTCCCTTCTGCATCACATGAAGGTCAGGGCAAGAACTAGCTGAAAAGAATAATGGCAAGGTAGAACCACTACTTCAACTATAAGAATAAAAACCCTCAGTATGGTCCCGATAGTAGTAGTCCTAATACTGTAGGAAGACTTGGAAAGAACACCACAGAACTTCTGAAAACAAAATAATTATTTCAAAAGGAATAGCTTAAATTTCTCTCTACCGTCTATTTCTATACCCATTTAATGTTGCTCTACAATAAAACTTCCTCCTTTACAGAAATGTATATAGTAATTTACTAAAAATAAAGGAAAATTAGGCATCTTGTGAGTCACGTGATATTTTTCAAACATACACATATACACAACATTTTGGGTGCTCTAATTGAAATATTTCAGATATTTGAAAAAAGAAAACAATTTAAACAAAGTCTATTTTTACAACTAGCTATTTACAACACATTTTTCCTAGTGTAAGTTTATGTTCATTTTACTTTTCCTTTTTAAAAGCATAATTTTTTGACTCAACAAGATACCCATACTGTCAGGAAGCCTTTATGAGGAATTTTAATTAGCAACAGCTGTTGCAAATATGTCCTATATCAATTAAAATTTATGTACTTAAAACTGTGAGTAGTTCCTTAATCTATTCTGCAGAGAAATAGATTAGCAACTTACAAAGAGTTAGCTACTGTACAAAATTGCATATATTATAATTCAGCAATGATCTATAGTTGAAATTTCTCTTCACATAATCACTTTATACTATAGTGGTGCTCTATGACAAATGTCAGTGAAATAATTTTAAATTGCAATGGGATAGTATTATTTTGTCATAGAATAAAACACATGAAAGGCATGACAGTTTAAAGAAAATAATTTTGATAATTATTTTATTGCAAATAACTCTTTCACACCAGAGTTTCTGCTGACTTGAAATGTCAGACTTTCGTAAAAATCCCACAGGAAATCATACGCTTCATTCTAATAAGTGTACTGCTTAGAAACATGTGCCTGAAAAGGAATCAATATTTAAGAAAAATAAAAAGGGAATAAAGCTCTGACAGTACTTAAAACAGATAAAAAAGAATTAAAGTAGTCAACAAAAAAGACCAACAAAGACTGACAGTAATAATTCTATCATCTGTTATGTGTATAGGTACTTCATGGAGTTTGTACTTCATAGAAAATAAGCCAAGAAATTGTAGTAACTCAGGATGTTGCAATAACAGAAAGACAGAAATAAGAGATGTTGTAAAAGGAATTATACACCTTGCTCACTAGATGAGAGTGATAGTTATGGTAGATTATCCTGAACACTCCCCTGTAGCTCCATTTAATGACAGAACTCTGTGTCATTGCCACAGTGGACAATATTGTTTTACAAAATCCCGTTTGCAAGGTCAGAGTGCAGATTTTCAGCAAAGGTGACCAAAATTCTACTAAGTCTTCTCCTTCACCTATTAGCTCTGCCATATACCATGTTTATGCTTCCAATCACTGAACCTACAGGCAAGCAGAAAGGCTGCAGTGGAGACTACATCTACCCCTGTCCTTTCCTCCTGTCATACCTCTGACATTTTCCTCTACCCCTAAGGGCATACATTCTCTATAAATTACATCTATGCTTTAAATCTGCCTTCCTGTCAGACAAATCATCATTTCTCCATGGTATATTCAAAGTCACAAGTTTGGTAAGTGGATGTTAGTCAAAAAAATGTTTGGAATTCCAGCAAGCATGCTATGTCCGCAAAATGCCACAGCAGGTAACATGTTCTTTGTGTCAGGTATGTATTTGTGGTGGCCTGGCACAGTGGAGGTTAGAACAGAGGAGAACTAGCTGTCCACCAAAATATTTTTCCAGTATGAGTAACAACAACATTAACAATTTACTTTACTGGGAAAACATGCTTTGATGTGTATATTGCAACTACTAGTGAGGAAGCAGCTGTTATACAGGGATGGAAAATGCAGGAAAAACTCCAGAGCCAAAACAAACACTGACATATTCGGTGATAATAATTCTTTAGATCATATTAGGGGGAATGGGAAGATGGGCATTTTCAAATTCCTGTGTTAATAAGCAGCATGCAATGTTTAGGAATATCAATACAGCAAATGCTACATCTTGATTTTGGGCAGTGGATAGTTCTTACTAGTGAACAAATGAAAATGTCACTGGTACTTCTTATCTACTACAAGAATTTTGCTACATTACAAAAATACAATTCTATATATTGTTCCTATGTCTACTTAAGCACCTATGCATATTTAAGCACTGGTTACACTATGCAAGCTTTATGGAACTCCTATTAATAATGTACAAAATGTGTCTATAATTCCATCACTTTCAATAATATGGAGCAAGCAGAATCATTTATAGCTCATTTGGAACATAGACTTCAAAATGATAAGAGTTACTATTACAGCTAGTAGAAATTTGGGTTATCTAATTTCTCCCATTAGAATTTTTATAACTGCCTTTCAGAAGCACCCTGGTTGTTTATAAGCTTTTGAGATCAAAGAAGTGAGGGGAATTCCAAGCACTGGGAGCATGAGGGTGTTTTTTTTGTTGTTGTTGTTCCATGAAATTCAGTTCAGCTTTTGTTGAAAGGCAAATGTATGCTACTTCCCTCCTCTGGGTTCGTTGACATTTTGCCCAGTGAAGAAATAAACACAAAGCATTCTGAGGCTGGGTCTCGGCTGGCAAAACATGAAAAAAGTGCACTATATGTAAACTGGTGATAATAAGGTAAGTTGAATAAAGAAAGAAGATACAAACAAGGAAACAATAAGATTTCATGCAACTTTTCCAATACTCCCTAAGCTAAAGAAGGCTGGGATGGTTATCTTCTTATGAACCATTATATGCTGTGCATGTTGTGTACCTCTTCTCTGCTCCTGGTAGCATCATGTGAGACAGATGCTAATCTCATTCACAATAAATAGAAAGAAAAGTCCAGATGGATTTGGTTTCTCTTTGCCAGTCCTCAAGCTAAACTCAGGCTCAGAAAAGAATCTCTTTCCCTTATAGTCTGTTCCTGATGGCTACCTACTGTAACTACTTCTGTAGCTGCTCTAGTAGCAGCCTGTGGCAAATTTCTGTTTGTACATCATGAACATTGTAGGAATGAATATTTTTATCTTCTGTTTTTAAACACTCCAACACTCCTCAAACCTATCCCCAAAACAGACAAAATTATTTACAAAATAAATAACTTACCAAAGTGATTATCCTAAATACTATTTTTAGTGCTAAATCTAGTCTTATAGGTTAACAATATATATGACTTAAAATACCATGAAGTAATTTAGGCAATCTGGTGTCTAGCTGATAGTCCCATCTACTTGCTTGTGCCAGCTGTGTTAGTTCAACCAAAGGGTTTCCAGCTTGTTAAACTTGCAGGAAGCAAACCCAGAAAAATATTAAAAGAAAAATCCAAAACCAAACCAAACCAACCAACCAAAAAAAACAAAAAGAGAGAAGAGAAAAAAATAAGGAAAATATTTATTTGGGTTCTACAGTGTCAGGTAAGAATAGGAGCAATGCAAAGGAAATGGTAGAGTGGCCGGGAACCTGGAAAGGAGGCTTAGCACTGCCCTTTTTACAACACCACGCTGTTAGATCTGTCCAGCCACCTCATCAATCATCACCCTTTCTTAACTTTCTTGAATGTAATGATTTGTCAACACAGCTTTTTTGTATATCATAAAATCTAGTTTAAGTATCTCTTTACAGTTTGCCAGAAGTGAAATACAGGATGGGCTTTAATTTTCTTCTGTATGTATTGCAATAAATTTTGCAGGTGAACCACCTCACTCTGAAAATTATATTGAATGATCTTTGCCATTTCATTTGCTTTCATTAAATCATTTTGAAGAATATCACCTCAAAAGGGGTTCTATCAAGACCTCATTTACAATCAATTCTTTCTCTTCTTTTTTTTCTTCAAATTTCTCCCTCGAACTTTCTGAGAGATAATTCAGTGACAAATGTGTTCCATTACTTACAGTATTTGAAGAGCTGAAAGGAAAAAAAGATGAGATGATGAAGTGGACTCATAAATTTTCATTCTAAAGAGCTAAATTGAGTACTAGATACATAATTAAGCTAACAAGAAGAGTGGACATAAATTTTTTTTAAAAGAAACCTGAAGAATTTTTAGTGTCCATTGTCAGTATGAGAGATTTGTGCAGCTTATGCTTTCAAGTAATTTTCTAAAATTGCCTATCAATGAATGCTTCAATATGTAGTTAGTCAGAGATAGGCTGATAAGGTCTCTGAAATATAACCACATCTTCTCTGAAGAAGCTACTGAACAAATGAAATAAATTGTTAACCTTAACAACTGTGCTCTGTCCTAGCAATGGATATGCTAAGGAGGGCATAGGCGATTGCAAAACTAGCTCTAGACAGATGAGCAATAGAGATAGGAAAGGCAAGAAGGGATGATTTGCTGTCTGGAAGCAAGGTTAATGCTGGATCATAAAGACTACCAAGAGTAACGGGAAAATTATGAGAATAATGCCAAGGAGAAAGTGTAGACAAAAGAGATAGATACAGAGAATGGTGTCCAGTAGCACACTCACATAATTTTTAGCTGTGAGAACAAGGAGGCTAGCTGCAGAGGAAAGACATTTCATGTGATTCATGTAAAAAGCCACGTGAATCCCAAAGTATTTGAATGATGGTGACTTAAGCCCAAAACCTGTTCTATAACAGACATAATGGGTTCAGATAATGAGTTTCCATCTGGGGCCATCTGAAGAGGTTCATACCCATGTCAGTTGTCCATCACAACCCACTGGGGCTGAGCTACTTGTCTGACCTCCAGTGAGTCATGATGAATTAGGCCATAAAGATAAAAGCCTTGTTAAACCAAGATAACCCACTTAAATGTGATGGAACATCTTAGGAAGAAACTGTTCAAAAATTTGATGCAGCTGAAAGGGTAGTAACCTGTGGCATAAGATTTGTGATGAACAGAGAAAGTAGGTATGGGACAAAAACCTGCAGTGGGCACAGCTGAAGGCAAACATGGCTAGGTTACTGCCATGGCAGTAAGACCAAGGCAGACCCAAGAAATAATGGTGCTAGTTTTTTGAGATGCATCTATGGCAGGATAGTGATTATCCCAAGCAAGCTGTGACACCAGAAAGACACTGCAAACTACTTGTCATTAGTTCACAGAAAGTCAGGCTGAGTCAACATTCAAATTAATCTGATGTTTCTTTATTTCACATATCCAAATGTCTTTGCAGGTAGGGATCCTTTCAACATATGAGCAATTCATATGGCTTCATAGCTCAGGGAGGATAAAATGGTAGTTTGCTTTTAACAAGGTACTTCATAAGCTGAATGGTTGCCCACAGTGACAACTGAGTGAAGGCATGCTTCCCTCTGCCATGTGGACAACTCTGTCATGTTTGGAGAAATATACATATTTAGCTTTCTTCCATGACATATGCACATTCTGTTTGTGGTTTCTGACTTTTAAAGACGTCTAGTGTGTACTCAGTTTTGTAATATGTAAATGCATAGGTATGTATTTTTTATTTATTTCCACATACTCTTGTAGGGAAAGAACTCCCTTTTACAAACCAGAGTTCAAAAATATTCAGGCCAAAGCTATCCACTCATTTAAATTCCCACTCTGGCTAATTGAATTGATATCATAGAAATGTGCAAAGTGAGACATCCTTTGCTAAGCCCTTGTGCAAAACAGATTACAGGACACTGAATTAGCAAATAAGGAACACACAGTGAGTAACCACTTCTGTAAACTGTGGTTTATGTGACTTGCCCAAAATCAGGTAGGAATTTTACGGCAGGGTTGAGGAACACATCCATGTTATTAGGATGGTTCTCCCTTAATCATACATTATCCACCTGTAATTCACCTCTACATTCATTACTCCCTTTCTAGTTTTTAAAATGAATGGTGCAAATGATGGTGCTCTACAAAGTCTGAGCATGCTCCATGAAAAGTGATTGGGTGGAGCTCATGTCACCTACCTTAAGCTATTTAAAATGGAGATGTGCAATCAGAGATAATTTTCTGACCTTCCTCTGTAATCAGTGGCATAAAGTAGGCTCCTCCAAAAGGGTGACTAATCACATACTGAAAGCCTGCCTAAGACTGAATGAATTGCCCTCCAGAAGTGTTTAGATGTATCCATTAACTACAAAGAGTACCTAGGTGAGTAGATACCTAAATTTTCAGTGGATCAAGTTGAGTAAGATGGAGCTTGACATTTGTGTTTTCCTGTGTGCTTGAATCTTAGGAACAATACGAGTCTCAGGAGAAGTACTGTGACCATCCACAACCGTAGTTCCAAAAATAACTTAGATCTTTGTCTGATACCTGTAGTGACCTTCATGGGTAAACAAACATGATTAGTTATCTACCTAAACCTTAAAGTATCAGGAATCTGGGAAAGTGCAGTATAGTCAACACCAATCCTAAATTTTTCTTAGAAAACTGGGTTTGTAAAAGCTTTTCATGAAAACAGCATTCTAACAACAAAGTGTCCCTGAGAGACACAGGCAATAATCAAGTTAAACAAGTATACTTAGTACCTCAGCAATCAGTACAGAGGAAGTCTGTCATCAGGTAATATCCAAATGAAACAGCAGTTCAGAACATCAGTTTACCAATTATGAAGCCAACCAAAACAGAAGTAGCTGAACATCTGCGTAAGATCCTGTATTTATAAATATCACTAAGCCACTCTTTGATCAGTGAGCAGAATCTGATAACTTTCTATGGCAAATGAGGTATACTTAAGATCATGGAAACAGTATCCCAACTGTTCCTCTGAAAAACGTTGTAGCTTAAAGGGCTTTCGCAGTGGAAACTACCCTCTGTAGAAATAATCCTTTTCAATTTGGAGGAGGTAGGGGAAAGCAAAGTAAGGTGTTCTACACGGATGATGGAATGTATTAACACAAAGCAAGTTGCATGGTCAAGACCCAAGGGCAGACTCTCTTAAAAATTAGTAGTCTTCACTCAGCTACATTATTCCACTGAGGTCATACATCCTTACAAGCTAAAGTAAGGTAAACATATTTGTACCTGACCAAAACAAAACTTGGTCTAATAGATTATTAAATTTTCATGAACCTGATTGTGTCCTTGAACATGAGAATATTATTATTTTGCATATTTATTTTAAACTTTGATAATTTTGTATTATTAAAAGGAGGAAAAGATAAATATCTTCTGCTTTTCAACAGACATGATTATATTTGCTATTATGATGGGAAATTCATAACTCAGAACTCTTTATATCAATGAAAGAGAACAGATGGGGTGAAGCAACTTAATCAGATTAACAGTTTTGACCTTCAAAATAGAAAAATTATATTTATACTTATATATTTTATTCACAACAAATACCTACCCTCTCTATAAATATATTTTCCTCCCATCATTATTCTACAGTTTACTAATGAATGTGAGGAAAAAAAAAATCATACAAAAACAAACGCAACCCAGGAAAACAGAGACATATATCACTTCTAAGATTACAATATAGGAAATAAGCTTCTTCTAATGCTAATGCTCAAAAAATGTACATCTAGCAACCATCCAAACTACAAATTAAATGGTTCAACCTGATAGAGGCAAATATGTACTCAGGCAGACAGGAGTGAGAATGAAATAGGAAAAAATTGGTGAAAGAGAAACATAACTTTAAATAATGGGCATAAATAAAATGCACGAGAGATGTGCCAAACATGCACTGGAATTTTTTTCTTTAAAGTTTTGTGTCTTTTATTAATTTCTACATGATATCAGAACTTGGGTTTCATAGCATTAAAAAAATAATTACCTGACAACTTTATTATCATTACCATTGAGAACCTTCCTTCCTGTTTTTTGGTTTCCGCAGCTAACTTTCTTTTTATATGTTCACTTCATAAAACCACCTCAAAATCTATTAACATCCACATGGCATTTCTTTCTTTATTTCCCTTTCTAGTACATTGCAACCTTCCTCACAAGTAATTTTTAACATTCTGAAAAATTTTAGACTGATGAAAATTCCTCGGAGAATCATGTGAAATCAAACTTAAACAATCCACAATGTATTCTCATTTCCCTGCATGGCAGCTAGCTCTAGTGGACTGTACAACAATTAGAAATAAAGAGCTCACAGATTTTATTCATACCTCTCCCACTAACTGGCTTTCACATTCTGCATTTCCACAAATTTTACACTGTCTAATCATGTCCTACGTATTTTCCTGAGGCATGTAAATATTAACACCCAAATTACAGCTAAGGAAAACTAAACGAGATTATTGGTTGTCTGAGGTCACAAGCAAGTTGCTATCGTTATCTCTATTGCAACACCTGCAGTTTAAGTGCATTTTTGGATAGGTCAAAACAAGAAAAGGCAACTAGTGGATTATTCTAGAGCCTATTTGAGTCAAGTTCCAGCAAGATGCTCAAGAAAATATTCTTTTGGACAAGGCTCTCTCAAAAACACAACTTCCAAAATCACTAATGAGATCTTGACTTTTATACTTGTGTGTTAAACATAAGCATGAGAAATTGTTTATGAAAATTTGTCATTTTTGCAAGAATTGTACAAGCCCATGGAAAATTTACAGTCCCAGAAGGTAAAATTCCATCACCAGAATTTGCATGAAAACCATGCTGCGTTCTGTTCTAAGTAATTTTTTCTAAAGGAACATGTAGATATAGAATAGTTCATAAAAAAAAAGATCAGATGAAAACTGATCTGAGAGCAATTTTCAGAGAACTTTGCATAACATTATGCTGAACTGTACTTGTTTAGTATCTACCTTCTGTAGAGGATTGTTCTGGCTCTGCTACACAAAAAAATTTTGTAATTTATTTTCCCGTTCAGTTGGTCACTCTTTCTTTCCGTTCATCCTGAAACCATTTGTCTTTTATTTGTTTTGCCCTGTGTGATACCTGAGGAATTGCTAGTATGGAAGCACTGCAGAAGACAGAAAGTCAGCATCTTAAGACTATCATAATACATGAGAGAAACAGTAGAAGTGACAATAATAGACCAGTTACCCATGCACATAACTAGGTACCAGCATGTCCAGCATTTATTTAGTTCTAGGCTTCACTTCATGTGTGCTCTTAAATACAATTTTTATACTGCATCATCCTTTCTGTCACTATTAATAAGGATTTATCAAGATACTAAATATAGAAGCTGGATGAACTAATTAAGGCTTGCACAGCATATGTGATGCTAATGTTTTCAAATAATAATGTTTCAGACCATAGTTTTACATTGTTATTACTAATCATATAAAACAAACAAACCAAAAAGTTTTTCTGAGCAGAGGTCAATCAGGAGGTACTACTCTGTGATTATCACTGACTTTTATTAAAGTTAATAGAGTTTTAAAAAATCCCCATCTCTGAAAACTTATTTCTCTGTATAAAATCATTACACATTTAGGAATGTGACTGAGTTTTTACTCCATGTGTAAAATGCTAATTTTTCAACAGTAAAATAGGAAATGGCCACCGACCAGCAAGATTTTTCCTCTTTTGAATTTTTACTAAAAAATATGGAGGTTTGTGTCTGAAATGTATCTCTCAGCCTGACTTTACATTATATTAGTGTTTCAGATTAGCTTCAACTTAAACTAAGTCATGCTCTTTCCTTAGATGGTGTAGTATTACACACTTCTATTACTCATTTTATTTACTCCTTTGGAATGAAATTGCTGCCTGCCCTCCTGGAATAGTAGATAATTAACTCTTTAGAAATAAATTTAGTGTTTTGCTAGACGAAAAGCTCTTCCTGAAACTGAAGTGAACAAATATGTACAAAGATTATTAGAAAAGGTATGCAACCATTTTGACCCCTGTGGCAAAGCTGACAAGCCAGACCAGAAAATAAATTTTGGTGTATAAAGTCTGGCTCAAAAAGGAACAACTTCTTTGATAGTTCACTAATATGTCTCATACTCAAGGAAAAATAAAAAATATGGAGAAGAATGTATTCTATCATTACCAAACAAGCACCATCTTTTTGATTTAAAAATTTAACACAGAAAACACCACTGATTCTAAATAAGTTTTTATCTACCCCCCTCAAACATACGTACCAAATACCTGGTAGTCTTGTATCAAAAAGCGCCTTTAGAGCTTCATATAGATTTTTATCCGGGCGTGCTCATCCAAGAGAAGTATTAGACATCTCACATGATCCCATGAGACTTACAGTGTGGGTCATGCACAGTTCATTCAGACAAGCAGTTGATCTCCAAGAGCTTTACCAATCCAAACATCAATGCTGAGCATTTTCAGTTTTACTTCATCAAGGTTTAAAATGTACAGCAGTGTACTTAACCATAGAGCAGTAGAGATGTTCAGAGTAATACTCAAATCACTGTGCTAACTAGATGTGATGAGAAACTACTGGAGGGAGGGAGGAAGGGAGGGATCATGGAAATGCTAGGTCAGTATCAGAGAGATGAAGTCGCTAATCTAATTCACTACCCTGCACAGTAATATAAAAACTGAGAGAATCATTGAATGTGTCTCTCACTGAGGAGGGGCCTCTGACTGTCAGAACTGAAAGAACTCCCTCTATATCCATAAGATCGAATGGAGATATATGGTCTTTTTTTCTACCTCTGAACTAGGGACGAACTGCTTAAAGAAAGGAAGAATTAAGAGTAGACAAACTAAGCCTTTGTCTCCTATAGAGAAACACAGTGCTAACTGCCATTGCACTGAGTAAAAGTGGAAAATGGTGGAAAACAGTAAATAATAAAAGGTGGGGGAAAAAAACAGGAAGGAAAAGGAAAACTAATAAATAAATTTAAATAGTAACAGATTTGAAACACAACTGTTTCATCACAAAAAATGTATATTGGATTCAGAATTGTTTTATGTCAACAGAGCATACAAACAGTTGTGGTCAACATAGGGCCAACATGAAGTACACTGGCAAAAAATATTTCTCAGTGTGTTGTGCCTAACAGAACAGCCCTACAGCATCAGGGACAACTGTGTGAAGACGATGGATTGTCTGTATCTTCTGCTTCTCAATGTGCTACTTCCCTGGCTACAACATGCACAGAACAGTAGAGCTTCAACAAGTTTGACTAAGGTTTATGTGTAAAACCCAAAGAAGTAGTCTTCATGAAAGAAATAACACTGAAGTCAGCTTTCTTGATGTGAGATAGATCCAGATATCCTTGAAGTATTTAAATGAACCTAAAGACCCCTTTTCAAAAGGGATCAAATCTAGTACCCAAGGGCAGAGAAGTTCTAATCTTACAGAAAATCAATGCGGCATAAATTCCTGTACTGCTTAGCAACTAGGAAATCCTATACAGTGTGAAACCCTGGTACATAAACACTGCAAGTATATATGCTCTGTATTTGTTTCTCATATTTGGATAGGGAGCTGTTTTGCTCCGTGCAGAGCAACATGTTAGAGTGCAAAGAGCTCAGTGCCTTTTCTCTTCTTCCACCTTCTGCTAAGCATTTCCTGCCATCACCACACTTCTGAAATGTGATGTGAGCTGAGTATTCCTCTCACTCTCAAAGAATGGCATCTTTAAGAGATTTGCATAAAAAAAAATCCCCTTGAGTTTACTCATGTTGCAGAGCCTTAGTCCTGCAGGAAACTCTTTTTTCCATTGTTGCCTTAGAGACTACAGTGTCCCTGCTGCGAACATTTCAGTTTGTAGGTGGGTGGGGCATCTGGGGACTATGCTACTTACAGCTGTTGAAAAAGATATCAAGACATCACTCATTGTCTTTCTGGCCAAGAAATATATGTTGGAGCCACACTGCTAGTGGCTGTTCCCCTGAAATCAAACCAGGGCTTACAGTGATCGAGTAGCTACCTAGGCCTTGTGCTGTCTCTGTCTGAGTGAGATTTCAGCAGCCCAAGAGAGTAATACTGACTGAAGATCTTTCAAATACTGGTAGTAGTTCAGCATGGGTTTTGTCTTCCTGATGGTTAATCTGTTTCTTTCTCTAAAGGCTGGCGACATCATAGGCAACATCCCTCACTTCTTGCTAAAATACCTCATAGACACAGACTCAGAGTAAACACTTTGTTTAAACTCTGGGGTCTTAGATGTAGGGACTGACAATTATGATCTGTATATGAAGAGCCTACTATGAAACAGGGCCCCGATCTGGGACCTCTGGGCAATGCTGCAAGTCAAGCACTAATTACAGTGGTGTCATCTTGTTATCTGAGCAAATGACTGTAACGCCTTCATTTTCCTTCTGGCATTTCTTCCACTTACCTTTATTGCCTCAACTGAGCTTTATGTCCTCATGTAAACATAGATTTTACTCCCTATTTGCTTATCTTATAACTTTCAGGAGTTATATTTGCATGTAGCGAATGCTCATTAAAACATTCCAGAGAAAAAGGAAAAAAAAGTTTCTCAGAAAGGTTGATGAGCACTAGATCTAATGAAAAAAGCAGCAGCAGATTAAAGATCTACTTTTTTGGTCCCTCTTTAAAGGTAATTAAACTAATAAAAGGTAGTGAGCCACAAGTTCCAACTCCCCAACTACTGCCCTAAACATAGTGAAGGATTTCAAGCTCACTTCTTTTCAAGGTTTCAGATGAGTTCACCAAGATACAATTATAATGAAAAAGAATTATTATGTATCTCTTCAATTATACTGCAAAACCGTTTTACTAAATGCATGAGCAAAGTTAAATTCTCAAAATTCAATATCAAAGCTAACATTAAATATGCAGAAATTTAAATATCTGAACAGATAATAGCAACACATCTTAAGAATTACGTAGTTAGCTTTGCTCTTGACCTCCTCCCCCCACATTTCTGTGGTCATACAGCTCCTTCTTATTGCCACAACTACTCTCTGTCGTTAAAAGCATTAATTTTTTGGGGGGGTGGAAGGATGAAGCGAGAAGAAAATGCTAGATGTTCATAGTAATGATTCTTTTGGTATTTGAGTTTCCATTGCCTGTTTAAAGCTTTGCATTCTGAATTTCTTTTCCCGAGGAATAAAATGTCATGTCAGCAAACATAGTGAGATTGATGAAATTAGTGTGAAGATATTATAAATATCCAAAAGAGAAACAGTTTCATGGTTAAACACAATGGAACTGTGCTTTGTGATGTAATGCTTATTCAGGTAAGTGATGACAGTAGCAAAACTTATATTTTAAGAGTAAAAAATTTACAGCTCTATGTAAAAGCAATTTCATAAAAAATTCATGTCCACCTTTCCAGCCCCTCTAAACAAAAAATGGCTACATGAGAAATACATCAAAGTTTTACTGTTTTCAGACACATTAGCAAAACATGCTGTTTAATCTGTAACCTACAATATTAATAATTCTAAAGTAGTACACAATTTTTTAAACATTGGCTGTTAGAATCTTTCTGATTTATATTCCATGTACTATGCTAAGCTAATATTTTCACACAGTCCCAACAAATACAATCCCCCACGAATAATTTTCAGTATATCAAATGTGAAAACCAAAAGCCAAACCCAGAAAAAGGACATATTTATAAGACTTTTTAAGAATTCAATTATATTCCCCCTGGAAGAGATTTTCCCTTGCATTCCTTTAAATACAAATTAAATTTCAGCGAAAAGCACCGGTCAAAATGGGAACGAGATTACAAGTGATTTTTGAGGCAAAATTTCAGTGATCTGTTTCTGTTCAGCTTTAGCTAGATGGGCTTGGCAACTGTACATCCTATAGGGTCCAAGCAGATTTACTCCACTCCAAGAATATTTGCTCTCAGATAATCTAGTACCATCCTAGCACCTAACATGATTACATAACCCTTTTTCTCCTTTTCGCAGCCTGTGTGCGGGGCATGTGGAAGCATGCACAGCTTGAGGGGCAAAGTCCCCATAAAGAAACTTCTCGGCAGCCGACCCAGGGACCGCAGCTGTCCACTTGAAGAATTTTCTAGGCAAAAAAACACATGCAGTACGAGTCCATCCCGGACTAAAGGCCAAACAAAAAAAGCATGCTCCCTCCCCAGGCTGAGCTCGATGCTCTCCTACCTCCCAGGCTTACAGCCAGCGGACAGGATAAAGACGGGGTTGATTCGAAGGGGTTGCCGGCTGCCGCTCTACCTCCCAGGGGAACGTGGCTAAGGCGGGAGCCGAGGAACCCGGAGCTCGGCCCTCCCGTGAGAAACTCAGGGAGTTTTGTCCCGGGGCGGGTGAAGGGCTCCGGGTTCCCCCCGGCCGCCTCCGGGACGCGCACGTCGGGGTTGCAGCCTGTCCTCCCGGCCCCGGCGAGCCTCACCTTGTTAGCCCGGGAGGCCGCCAATGTTCGCCTCGGTTTAGACGGGGCAGGTTGGAAGTCCGGAAGAGCTACTTTCCGCTCATGGAAAATATTGACCAGCAACCAAAAGAGCCAGAGCTAAGAGGGGAATGACAGGTCCGGGGGATGGGGGAGAGGGAAGAGCCCCTTGCCCCTGCACACGCCAGCCCCCTCCGCTCCACTCCCCCCGGCCCGTCTCCCGTTTGCTCCTGAGCCCTGGAGTTCCAGTTGCAGGGAGCGGCATAGTCCGGATAACACATCCTGGCCCCAGATCCAAACAAAAAGTATAAAAAAATTATCCCATATCGCCCTCCCTTTTCCTCCACATACCCACGCATTTTACCTGTTTTTATGCCGGGTTTTTAATAAATTCCTTCCAAAAGGAGCCATGATCCCAGCGGCATAACATCAGCGATCCCCAAACAATTCGAGGGTGTTCCCTTCTCCCCTATTTTTTTTCCCTGAGTGCCTTCCAGCTTGTTAATAGTCACCGAGCGTAGCGATGAGCTGGAAGTTGTGCAATTTACTGCTAACTTTGAACTCCAGCTTGTTGCTGCTGCTGCACCTTTGGAGTCCTGCCCAGCTGCGAACTTGAAGGAGGTGTTTAGGAGCAGGAAGAAGAAAGGGGAGGGGGGGAATACGCACTTGCTCCTGTGATGTGAAGTTATGCACAGAACTTGCTAAACTTTCAGCCTTGTCACCCTCAGGGCAGCAGGCGGCAAATGGGAAAGAAGGGGTTTTGCTGCGATGTGGAACTCTGTAAAGACACACACACACACAAAAGCACTGACAACTTTCCCTGGGAGGCTCCAGCCACTTCAGGTCAAGTCGTTCAGCTTAAACACACGCGTTAATGAAGGGGAAGCAACAGTTGCCACACCAGTTCCCAGTGCATAATAACCTGCCTTTTCACTACCTCGGTAATTCTTTACAAGGTGTTGGACAAGTCAGGGGAAGATGAAGGGAAAAAGAGCTCTGTGGCCCCTCTGCTCTCCCTGGATTTTTAAGTAAATGAGCAATTTGCATGAAAGCCTTTGCAGACTAAATCCACCTTCGAAAAAGTCTAAAGTGTGGCCTAGCAGAGAACAATCGAGGCAGCAACACGAAAGGCTGGGTTCCTACTACACTGTTCCAGGACCTTTTTTGTTATCATTTTAAATTGTCTTCACCAGAAGGGAAGTGAACACACGCTATGGTTCCTGTTAACTGGAACCAGCTGGGAACAAGAGATTTGGAGTTCAGAAAGCTTCAAAAGGATTTATTTTTTTCCCCCTCCTCTAATATGGAGCTAAGCAAGGGAAAAAGGACCCATTGCTCCCCAAAGGCTGATGCTGGTGTGTGAAGGTTCCAGGGCAGGTGGAAAGTCCCCTGCACAGCCCTAGCCCATAGTAGCCCTCTACTAGTCCTTTCTGCAGTTAATTTAACAGGTACATATTAGACATAAATAATTCTTTTTTTTTTCCCCTCACAGGGCAAATTCTTCATGTGACTGCCTAAAGGTGCAGCACAATAGGGAATTGTTTTATTAACCAAGGGTGATGATTAAATAGGAGACTACCACAGTAAGGGCTTATCTGAAAAAAAGGCTTTTTCTTCTTCTAAATTTCTCCTTTCCTCCCTTATTCAAGATAGTCACAGCAACCTGAAGAAAACAAAGGAAAGGCCCATTCCATGGGTTACCTATTACTGGAAGCTCTAGGAATACCCCACATATTTTCAGTTCAATCCCACGCCTCTAAATTCTCTGAGCTGTAACTACAAAGAGAAGGACTGGAGCCTCTTAAAAGCCTTGTTTGTGTAATCATCCAAATAATGCAAAAAAATAGGGAAGCTGAAATGAAATAACTGTCATATTTCTTGTCCTGCTGCCAGGGTAGATTTTAAGTAGTCTGATTTGGGCATTATGATTATAAGCACACATTAAGTCTATAGAAGCCTTTGCTTTTGCTTTGAATTAGGTTATATACGTTACAAAGAGGAAATATTCTTATATCTAAAGGACAAGGAAAATTTTTGGGTCCTTAAGAGATGTTCAAGGTATATTTGGCATAAAAACCAAATCACTGTAGAACTTTCTATAGAATAATTAACATTCAAATATTTATTTACATTGGCAAAGTTAAAATGAAATAGCTTTATCCATAAAATAATATTCACATTTCTCATCATTAGGAAAATAAATGGGAACTTGCTGATATTTGTAGCTGGTTTTATTACTTCTGAATAGTCATCTCACAATTTTAATTTATTTAAAAATTAAAATACTATGTAAATTGTACCTCTTCCTCTAGCAAATTCAAATTAATGTTCAACTAAATATATGTAATGTGGGAACTGGGTCCCTCTACACAAGTAAATCAAAATGTTTGTTAAATTCATGTAGCTATGCAAATAATTGTAGAAAAGACTCCAGCATAACAAGCAGATGTTTCCCCCACAGCTGAGGGAGAAGAGAAGGCTTTCAGTCTATGCACTTTTACAATTAGGGTGGCCAAAACCAGGAAGAAAGTACGTGAGCGTATGATAAAGTCTTACAGAGTAATAAAGGTGAGAATATTAAGAATGACAAATGTTGTGCTTTACTAAAAACAAAACCAAAGGATATTTAGCATACCAGAAAGAAGTGAAGACATGCTGTTTCACCTAATGTTCAATTAATCTGAGTTTATAGAAAATCATACTCAAACCCATAAAAATACATGGATATTTCTCTTAGTAACAGAAGGGACTTGACTTTCCATTCTCCAGCACAAAAACTAGTCTGTGAATAGAGTGGAAATTGCAGCAAAACTTTGCAGAGGGATAAGTTAATTTTGTAGGCAGTGTTGACACAACAGTTCAGTTAGCTTGTCCTTAAACTTCCAAAGTGCCTCAAACTATCTGTATCTGTATGTACACGTCCTTAGTTTTCTTTAAACTCCAGCTCTGATCTTCCAGGAATTTTGAGCCAACAATCCAGACCAGGGCCCTGGCACTTCCCAGCATGCCACAGGAACATAAAAAGCAACTACCACTCAAGTCTTGAATATGATCACCTTCTAATCATTCTTTCTTCATGCAAAAATCTAAAAGTTGCACAGCTGGTAACATCAGATATTTCACTTACAGATTGTGAAGCCCAGCCAAATAGTTCTCTGTCGCAGTACCTTCCCTCTAGGAGAAGAAATGAGTCAATGGCAGATAGTTTGGTTTGCAGAACTCATTTTTTGAAAACATTCTGCAGATATATGGAGGTGGTCTTTCTTCAGAAAGACATGTCAAAGATTCACTCTGGTATTTAAAGGAGAAGGAAGGGGAACTATAAACACTGGAGTGTCACCTACCACCAACTTACCGAACAATAACTATGGATGCCAATATTGGGTGCTTGATCAGAAAGCCTAAGGTTAATAAATTGCAATGTTTCATTTGTGATCTTCCAAAGCAACTCATATTGAGTGTTTTACTCCTGTCTTTGGTAAAAATACTGGAGCATAGCAATGCTTTAAAACCCAGCTTTAACCCAGGTTTGGAACACAGCTTTAACAATATCAGTCTATGGGTATAGTTTCAAATTAACTTTTAAATGCAACAAAGAGGGAGTGTGCTACTGCTCCCTCCTTCCCTTTCTTATCTCTCTTACCCACCACTTAGTTTCAGTGCTTATCTTAAACAGTCTCTGGGGTCTCATCTGACCTCCTTGTAAGCTGACAAAACTTATCCAAATTCCAAAGCAGCAAAAAAAGTTTGTTCCTTCTATTTTGACTGATTGCTGAGATGAGCTGGCTTACCTCTGGATCAGAGAAGATCAGTCAGACAATGTGATTTCCAAAGCTGAATCAAAGGAGGAGAACTAAGAGAAAAAAGAGAGGAAGTAAAAGAGAACTTGGAAGTAGAGGGGATGAGCAAGGCCTCCTTTAGCTGAGTGTCAGGGTAGCTTGGCAGCTTAACCTATTCTAAGAGTGGGTTTACAAGAAATGACTTCATCTAATCTCATGGCTTGCTGTCCTTAAAATTTGGAAGGTCTTACTCCTTTCACCAGCCAAAGACTCCTGACCCTTTCCTTGTGCCAAGTCTGGTTGTCAACAGGCTTTGTGCTCACACTATTCAACTTTTGAAATGGATGGAAAACGGACTTGAAACATGAAAATGAATAGACAGCTTTTTGTGAGCCAGATAGTTAAATTGGCTTATTGAGGTATCAGACAATTGGCAAGACTGGTATGTGAGGAGAGAAACAGGATCATATGGCCAAGAATGTGGGCAGAGAAATGTGGGAGGAAGATGTCTGAGCAGCCTTGAGCAGCTAGATTGGCTCAGCCACATTGTGTTACTTGGTTCTGGCTACAGCAATAAGCAGCTAAATGGAGACAGTAAAAGCCACCTTAGTAACAGGGCAATTTGTTGATTCCTTGCTCTGTGCATAGGCTGCTTCTGATACCTTGGCTCCCTCATTTTAAACCATCATAAATACTTATGTTTGCTTAGGTGCAACCAAGTGTATGAATAAAAGACACTAGAGTAGATGATCCAGTAGAGTAAGAGGGAAAGGTCAGTGTTAGGATTATAACTCATGAAAGGCAGGAAAGTGGGTGATCCATTTTCAGCAAACTTGTGGATTTATCCTGCTCAATTTACTTGAGATTTGCAGAATGAATTCGGAAGACTAGTGGCTGATGATAATATGGCAGGTGAAGGTAATGTTGATGAGTGCAGAGTAATATACTGAGAAGAAAATCTAAACAAACCATTACATTGTCACATCTTGGAAATGTAATTTATTTGGGTCAGTTCATGGGAAGCCTTAGATCAATATTCTATACTGTTAAAACCAAAACTAAACCCAAACAAACAACAAAGAGAGTTAACAATTAATGAGAAAGGAATGCAGAAGGAATTGGAAAAGCTTGTTATGCCACTTTCATTCTGAGTCTACATTTTGAACATCACAGGTAGCCTATCTGAAGAAGGATATGAAGCAAATGGCAGCAAAAGAGTTTTAACATAAAATATACTTTCATATGTGAGGAGAAATTAAGTAGACAGATGAGACCCTTGAATGTAAAGAAAGGGTCTGATTAATCTGATTAATTTAAGAGAGCTCTATGATAATCTACATCACGGAGAAACTAAACAGGAAACAGCTATTTCTCACAATGTAAATATAAGGACCTGCTGAAAAAAATAATCAGACAGCAAAGTTAAAATAAATAGACATAAAAAGATTGTACTTGTGAACAAATGACAGAACTGGCCTCTGACTGCAAATGTTGGGAAGAACAAAAGTAAGAATAGTTATAAAGAGAGATTAGGCAAAACCATGGAGCTTATGGCCAATAGAGATTAGAAAAATCACTGGATTCTTGCATTTTTATCACCTTGGTCCAGTCGTTTCTCGAACTTTTTTTTCTTTTCCCTTTCTTTCCCTACAGTTGACTAGCTACCGGCATAGCCTAAAACACAGTAAACCACACAGGTTACTTTTGACTTGCAGATTGGTTCAAATGTAGCATCACCATGGCTGCAGTGCCCTCTTGTATAGGGCCTCCATGTAAGGATTTTCCTACACTTTAATACAGCAGTGAACAAAACAGTCAGCTTGACTCCCAGTAAGCAGTTTTTTTATTCAGTGTTTCAGATACAGAACTAGTTTTGTATATTCTACAATTACTCCTAAGCGTTGGCAAGGAGAAAATCCCCAGATATGGAGTCAAGTTCTTTGTCTGCACATGAAAATCTCAGTCAACATGTTCTTCATTCAGCCCCAAATCTCTTTCTCTCCTTCCTTTCATGAGGTACTGAGACAATGTCCTGTGACTGAATTTGCCATTTTTCTGTTCCAACACTCTTCTCCCTTATGTATTCTTACTCTTTCTGTAATGGTGTAAATATTTGTCAGTTAGGTACTTGAACAGTCTGCAATAAAAGGCTGAAGCAAATTAAGTGAGGAGAACATCCTTCTGTCTGTCACAGGGTCTGTTAAATATAGTGGTGCAAATAAGCTTTCAGCTCTGAAAATCCTTGAATTGCTGATTACTTCATGATGGGAGTAAAAAAACTACCTCATATTTGCCTTGCTTTTCCACTCTTCCGTAAATGTCTACTAGTGCCCACTATCAGAGACAGGATATTTTTTAAGATGAGATTGGATGCGGCACTTAGTGCCATTGTCTAGTAACCACGACAGTGTTGGATGGAGGGTTGGACCTGATGATCTTGGAGGTCTTTTCCAACCCAGTTGATTCTATGATTCTATGTTTCTATGATATGATGCCAGTAAGGCATTTTATATGATCTGCTAGAGCAGCTCTTCTGTTGATGATTGGATGTAACATGAAAATTGCTCTTCTTCTTGTGTTTTTTCTTCAGCTTTCTAGCAGGTCCTTTTTTCTCACTGTGATTTTGATAAAAATGTGTTAAGAGACATGTACTAAATTCTCAGCTCCTACAGATTTACACGGTTATCTTGGAAACAGTAGATGGGGTTAAATGTTTTACATAATACCTTCCTTTACTATTTTTTTTTTAAATTTTCTTATGAAACATATTATACTATTATTTTTCATAACAACTTTTGCAGCATCCTGTAATAGTATTTTGGAGTTATATTCTTTGGTGTAAATGCCTGACTTGTAATAGCTATGATCATTGTCAAAGAGAGCAGTTTAAATGAACTGTTGTGTCCTAAGCTGCCATACTTGGGTCAACAATGATTGGTGTAGAGGATTTATCACAAAATCTAAAACTCCTTTGTGTACACTTCCAGGAGCCCTAGCTCAAACTGCATCTCTTGAGAAAGACATTTTGAAAACACACCAGGTACATTTAAGAAACTTCCTATTCCTGGAAGGGTTTAGAAGTTGAAGAGACACAAAGAAAATAATTTTCCTTTTTCAAAATTATGACAAAAATACTTTCATGATACAAATATAATAAGGGTTCTGAATATCTTGAATAAAGCTTTTTCTATATAATGCTTTTCCTATATAACGCTTTTCTTTCAAAAGACATATGCTAAATTTGCGTAATGTACTGTTACTGAAAAAAGTTATTTACGCTGCCTACATCCAAAGATAACCAATGGCAGTTCCTGCAGCACTAAATGAGGAAATATAATCATAGGATTTGTAGATAAGCAACTGACAGCATTAATTTCAATTATTTGAAGATTTTTAAAAACATAGAAAACAAAGGAATACAGGAAAAGTCAATTGAAATATTTTTAGGACAGTCCCCTGACTGTAAATCCCCATTCATGGCATTCTTTGCATACCACTATGTGATTAATAAAGGGAATATTAATTGTATGTCTTTTGGTCTGCCACGATAATATCCATTCATTTCACATCTCATGGTTTTCTGAGGTTTACAAATGGTTAGGACTTTCCCAAGATCTTGGTTCACGCAGTAGGAGAATAAATGGTTTCCAGCCACAAACTGGAGAATAACATCATTGTTCCTCCTCTTCCTACCCAAATTTTAATTACACAAGCTTTAAGAAGGACAAGGACCACATGTCTACCAGATAGCCTCCAAGGTAAGGAGCCTTCAGGTCCAATGTATAGTTTACCTCTCTTCTTGATTGCTGTATTTTTAAATTGCTTCTTAGCATTCTCACTGGAATTAAAGAGATACAGCTGATATGTTCACAGTCAGATACGATTCCTGAAATGCACACATATACAGAGGAAATTTTTTTTTTTTCTTGTGGCTGTGTTACAGCAGTCTTTTCTCAATTGAGCTGGATCAATTGATTCATTATTTAACTTTTGGTTATTATTTAATATTTCACAAGAGAATCTCCTTTGCAATTTAAGTAGATTTTATAGTATTTAGAAGAATTGACCTTTACAACTGAAAATTATTTTCATAAAGAAACAAGCCTCTGAGTGTGCTTTTGTCTGTTGAATGAGAACATTTTTTAGAGTCAAACATCTGAAATAAATGTCCCCTGGAGGTGTGCACTATTCCAGTCATTACAGAGGGAGTACTCATGTTCTTATTTAATGCCAGTCCCTGAGATCCTGTCAGTACCTGCACCTATTAAGCCTATCACTTTTCAACTTTACACCAAAATCCTTGATATTGTTTTCCTGATGTAAGATTTCAGCATGCCTGTTCTTGTCTTCTTGTACAGAGAGAGATCTTCTCCAGATGTCAGCTCTCAAATGGGCCAGACGCACATTAAAATACAAGCTCTATTCCCTTGCTAGATTCCAGCCATGCATGGAAAATAAACTCTACTTAATTGGTAGTATACTTCTACCTCTGCTGCCTGTTTTTCAGAAGAACAGAAACAAATGTTTATACTCCCTACCCCCATCTTGTCTTATCTAAGAGAACATGGAAGTATCACTAATAATTCCACAGTGGCAAAAAGCTGCTGTTCGATAATCTTTTAGTGGCACACTGCCAGTTCATTAATTAATTTTAAAGGAAATTAGGGTATCATGAAGAACAAGAAATCTTCTAATACATGACATATGAAAATTTTAGTAGTTTCTAAATCTTTCTCTCACTTCATTTCTTAAAAACCAAAACAAAACAAACCAGCAGGGTAGGAATCTGCATATGATATAATACCTGGAGACAATTAAATTCACATTTCTATGTGCTTTTTTTGAAGCTTTTTCATTGAAACCAGTAGGAGTTTTTCCTGATCAAGGTCTTTTTGCACAAACGGACAACTGCAAATGTGTTAGGAAAGACTGATATCTGGGACAGTGAAGTGGTTTATCTCCCTCAGAAGAAAAAAAGAAAAACCAACAAAAATTTCTTGAGACTGTTCATTTTATATCTAAATTTATATCCAAAAGAATTTCTTACTTTCATCCTAACTGGAAAGTGGATTTATTGCACAGAGCGCTCACTTAGGAATAAACCTGGTGTTAACTTCAGAATGAAGCAATTCAAATAGTACCAATTTGAGACACAGAAGTGAAAAAAAAAACCAAAACAAAACAAAAGCAAACCCAAACAACTGTATTGAGCTTACTCTCCAGATGGGGTAGACTATTTTATATTGTATTTTCTAGCATCTTTGTCTATTTCAACTATAACAATACAATCAAAACTATCTGAGTCCTTCAGAAATGTAAGACACACTTTCTTTGTCACAGATTTAGCAGTAGTTCCAATAAAGAACATAGGTCTCTAATGAAAGTTTTAGGTGGATTTTACATACTGAATGTTTCTGACACAGATGCCAGAGTTGACATTTCAGACCAGCTAACATCAGGAATATTTTCAAAAGGTGGAAAGACATGTGGGATGCATCTGACAGACCAAAAAAAAGAAGGATGAGACGGTTTATACAACAGAGGTACATATGTCAAGACACATACCTTCTGCTGAAGATGTTCTCATGTCTTGAACTGGGGTATAATGCCTCGTAATGAAAGATACTTGGCTCCTTGTAAATGATTGCTCCTGTGAAACTCTTTTGTGCCTCTTGGTCAAGTACATATTTTTTCACAGCTAAATTGTTAATTATTACTTCAGCAAGAATATTGCCTGAGGCCCAGGCACCTAAACTCTAGAGAATAAAAGCAATGTACTTCACTGGTTTCTTCTCCATTCTTCTGGCTGCCAGTAACCTAATTCCTGAAGCAGTATAAAGGAAATATATTTATCTAGTAAAAAGGTATAGAGACTTTGGACCTAGCATTTACTTAGTTCAAATCCACAAAGCTGTTTAAATAATTAACTCCCATTGATCCTGATATGTATGGACACTTTTACTATTTAAGCCTAGATCCTTTGTGCTAGATGTAGCAGTAGAGAGAAAACAGTCAGTCCCTGACTGTGACTATGGCTGACTGTGCAGGCCTGTGTGATAGTTTGAAGGCCTCACTCCAAAAAGATTTAGTTGGTTGGGTGCATAAATCTATGACCAGTACTGCTATACAATCAGCTACATAACCACAAAGGGTATGATCTGTCAAGGAACTGCTGCCATTGAATTGTACATGCAAAAGGGCATTTTCAGCACCGCAACCATGGATGGCAGCTAGCAATAATGAGTGGTGGGGGGGGGCAGCAGGAATGGTTGCTATGTGTGGCAGCGTCCTATTCTCTTCTCTTCTTGCCTCGATTACTGTTAGAAACACATACTGGTACAAGGACTGTAGGCTGCATTCTGATGGTGCTGGTATCTGCACTCTATAAGAATTTTAAAACACAACTACAAGTTCTATTCCATGAAAATGTACAGGATCACCCAGCATGAGCTATCTGATGAAGTCAGCATAATAACTGAACTACCTGTTGTAAAGAAATGTGTAAATGATAGCCAACTCCTGATCTCTAGGTATGCTGATTTTGGTCGAGGTAGAGTTAATTTTCTTCACAGTGGCTAGTATGGGGTTATGCTTTGGATTTGTAATGAACACAGCGTTGATAATAGAGATGTTTTTGTTGTTGCTGCGCAGTGCTTACACAGAGCCAAGGCCTTTTCTGCTTTTGGTACTGCCACGCTGGCAAAGAAGTTGGGGGTGCATGAGAGTTTGGGAGGACACACAGCCAGGACAGGTGACCCAAACTGACCAAAGGGTTATTCCATACCATATGACATCCTGCTCAGTCTATAAATCTGGGGAAAGTAGGAGGAAGGGGGGACATTTGGAATGATGGTGTTTCTCTTCCCAAGTAACCGTTAAGCATGATGGGGCCCTGCTGTCCTGGAGGTGGCTGAACACCTACCTGAATTCCTTGTTTTGCTTTGCTTGCATGCATGACTTTTGCTTTTCCTATTAAACTCTTTATTTCAACCCATAAATTTTCTAGCCTTTTCCCTTCCAATTCTCTCCCCAGTCCTGCTGGTAGGGGAGTGAGTGAGAGGCTGCATGGTGCTTGGCTAACGGCTGGGGTTAAACCATGACACTAGGTTTCCGGTAAACTTTGGAACATTGTAAATTTGGTCAATGTCATCCTGTACTCAACATTGGTGAGGCCACACCTCGAGTACCATGTTCAGTTTTGGCCCCCTCACCACTAAAAGTCATTGAGGTGCTGGAGCTGTCCAGAGAAGGGCAACAAAGCTGGTGAAGGGTTTGGAGCACAAGTCTTATGAGAAGCAGCCGAGGGAGCTGGGCCTGTTTAGCTTGGAGCAAGTGAGACTCAGTGGGGACCTTATTGATCTCTTCAAATAACTGAAAGAAGGTGCAGCCAGATGGGGGGCAGCCTTTTATCCCAGGTAACATGTGATAGGATGAGATGAAAGGGCCTCAGGTTGTGCCAGGGAGGATTTAGGTTGGATACCAACACAAATTTCTTCACTGAAAATGCTTGTCAAGCATTGGAACGGGAGTCACCATCCCTGGAGGTATTTAAAAGATATTTAGATGTGCGACATGGCTTAGTGGTCGACATAGCAGTGCTAGGTTGGCAGCTGGACTTGATCTCAGAGGTCTTTTTCAACCTAAAAGATTCTATGATTCTAGCAAGAGTTGAATCTCTGAAAATCCATAATCGAATGCATCTGCCACTGTAAGTGAAGCATTGTTCTGTGATGCACATCCTTCTTCTGAGGCTTTAGACTGTAGGGAATAGGAGTTACCTATACTTGATGTACCTGTGTAAGCCTGCCAGAGATAACACGTCACACCTGCTTATGTTTTTTAACTCTTTACACCTTCTAACCCCCCTTAGATGTATAGTGATGCTATCTAACATTATTTTTTCTGCAACAATAACTCAGCTGGCTGTTCACACAGCAAAGACATCTCATCTGTGTAAATAAACCCATTCCATTTAGTGATACTCATTGAAATAGAGTCAGAGAAGTTCACTTCCAATGCTTTATCTTACTTATAAAGATATGGCCCTATGGAGAGAGACTGTTGTAGGTATGCAAAGGCATCACTTACTTGTTAGCCCAAACAGTGAATGTTGAGCTGTCTCACCAGTTACAGTGAATACAGCTGGAGCACTTGTTCATCCAGGGGAGACTGGGGACAATGAGGACCAAAACAGGAAGAAATGGAAGTTTTTCTCTGCACCGAACATTTATTCCTGATTTTAAAAAATTTTAGTTTTACCTAAATCAACAATATGAAATGCTACAGAGTACCATCAGGTAAGTGTAATGCTCTTCAAACCTGCTTGTAATCTTTGACTGCTAACATATTTTTAGTTGATGCCCAAAGTATTCCATAGGTATCTCAACTTAAATCAAGAGTTGCAATCCAGGCCTCACTGTTTAAATCAACAATTCATGTTCCTCAGTGTGGTTACATGAAATTTACAGATACAGACAAGCTTAAGTTTTAGCATTTGAGTCATGCTTCTCATCTTCTTAAAATTAGACATGTATGGAGGTGTTTTCAGGACTGGGGCTACATCACCGAGTGATTAGAAAACAGTCCCCTCTGGGTCTCAATTAAACATGGCTCCAGTAGCACAAATCAATGCACCAGGATGGTGGTTTGAAGCTGAGATCATGTCTACAGCACAAGGCATGGCTGACATCAGCGTGTTAATCTGGGGTGTGAGCACTCTGTGCATACTGAATCCCCTAGTTTACCTGCAGTTATAACAGCACAACTGTTCTCTTGCCAGTCTAACATATTTCTGTTGGGAGGGAAAGGGGGGGAGAGAGAGGAGTGAGTACACCAAGGCTTGATGTTGTTATGATGTGGATGGTGATCACAGATGTGGAACTACTGTCATGAAACATATGCAGGAGGATGCACTGCTCTGGATGGTTTTGATAAGGGATAGAGATAAACATAGCAGCATTTCCCATGATAAACCTTAACAGTAAAAACTAGGCTGGTATAGGCTGCACAGATTACAAATATTTTTTTTGAGAACAGTGTGTATTTATCAGCTGCATTCTAGTTTAGACATGGCTATAGTTAATTCATGTTTATAAAGCACTGAAATTGAAAGATGTTATGCAAATGCAAAATATTTCTCAGATGCAAACTCTCTTTATTTTTCAGAAAGGGTGCTTGCTTTCTTTGTCAGTGATGTTTTTGCTTGTGTTGTAAATGATTGGTTGCCTGTGTTTGCTGTTGTAACATGTATTCTTATTACCACTTTGACTGTCTTTATTGGGATGTCTGCTTTTCAATCTCCTAGGAATTTCTTAAATACTATACACGCAAATTTCAGTTCACAGATGTGCAAATTACACAGACACTTTCCATCCCTCATAGGTAAAAAAGCTGGAAGTTGCAGAAGTGCTGTATACTTGGTATGTATGTGCTGGCACAGTACTGAAACCACAGGTCTTTTAATCCATATTTTGTTACTGAGTATTACTCCTAAATCAAAACCAATGAGATTTAACAATGATTTTTAAACAATCTACCCATAAAACCAAGAACCTTGTATATTAATAATAAGTTTAAAACTAGTGCTTTTGCCCTGCTTAATGAAATTTCTGAAGAAGGAAAAATAACTAACAAACTGAAAGAGGGCAGTAAAATAACTAATAAACTAAGTGATTCTTAGTTTTTTCTTATGTTTCAGTAGAAGACTGTGCAAGGCTGCCCATGACTCTCGAGGCTCCCTTTTATTATTAATAAGAAAAGGCTACTAGTTCTTTGGGAACCTCTTAAGGACTCCTAGAGAAGAACTTGTAACTGGTCAAGATGAAGGTCTCAGTATAATCTCACTGATTTACAGTAATAATAACATATTATCTCTTTACTCATATTCCTCAGTATTTTTAATTAAAAATCTTTTCATGGCTGTGTGATTTTAAATAACTAGTTAAGGTTAATTTCTCTTTTGGGTACAAGGAAAATGCACAATTATTTAAGAAATTTGTGAAGGTGGCAGGAAAGGTCATTTCAGAAGTTTCACAGTGAAGAGTCCAATTCCTATTTACATGGCATAATTGAACCAGTGTAATATGACAATGCATATTGTATGTCTTCTGTTACCATGTTCCACGGAACACTGAAGAATAATTGCAGACAAAAACTGAATATCATGGGAAAAAAGAGAGTCAACCCTCCAATTCAGATCAATTTCATTTTGCTCTTTCAGAAATTGTGGATAATCATTGTTATCTGATCAGTCCAACAGTAAGAGTATTAAAAAATAATTTTACATCTTTTAACTACTTCATCTACTTAACAAAAAATTTTAAAGCATGATCAGTCTGATGAGCAGAGGATTACATGAATATGTAATAGTCAACAAAGTTATATAAGGCCTTTCACCCATGTGTATTGTAAATATTAGATCCTGGAACTTAAATTAAAATATTCATAGCTCACTGGAGAGAAATGAAAAATTGATTAACTTAGATATTTGGGGAAAATGTGTAATCAGAGAAATGAGAAAGATGCAGTCTGGCTTGGGAATGAATTGCTGAGAGGTGAGGGTAAGGAGGAGGTGCCCAAAACATAACTCCCATGACACACTGTGGTGGCACTTCTAACTGCACTTGTTGCTTTCTCATATAGAAGGGTTCTAGTAAAAGGAAAAAAATAAAACAGAAATTGAAATTAGGAGTAAGAGTGAAGATTGTTTTCCTACGGCCTTTTTTATCCAAATTGACTTTTCTTAAGCGATTTCCAAACTGTTATATGTATGTCCAAAAAGTTTGCATTTTCAGTTGTTTCAACTGTTGGTGTGTAGATGCATACATGCTGTGTTTGCTTTATAGTAAAGGAAATACAGAATCCGTCTTTTCATTACAACTTAAGAGAATCTCAAAGTTCTGGAAATTTAATGGCCGTGTTTTAATGGAAAAAAGATTAATTTAAAAGATGAAATGATACTTCAGATTATTCTGTTGAGATGATATTTTTAAATTTTCTGTGATTTGAGAATAATGATTCCCTAGGGTACTGAGATGTTGTTGCTGTTTAAAACCTCAGAGCATGAAGAAAAAATCCTCTACCATGCATGTAGACCTTGTGTAGAGGTTACACAGAATGTCACTTTCACAGTTTAAGGCCCCAGAACTTTCAAACACAAAGGGTGAGCTCATTAGTCATCCAAAAAGTTTCTGCTGTTTTGTAGCTCCTTAAAAAATGTTGTAGAAATTTGTTACATATTAAGAAATATTTTTGATTCAGATAATAATGTGGCTGCTTATGTGTTTGAGATTTTTTTTTCTACAGCAGTAAATTCTTTAACACTACTCAGTTGATTTCTGAAGGTTCCCTTAAAGTGTACAACCTCATAAATCTAAAAAATTGAGTCACAGACTGGCTAGAGGAGATTAGGTTTGAAACAGGGAGGATACCTAATGTTTTACTTTAAAATGATGGTGCACTATCTCCCCTTTACTTTTGAATTCTATTCTGATATCCTTTGCAGCACAGGTGGTCTCTGGGACTTTCAGCAGTTGAATACACTATCAATTTTTGAGCATTACTGTCCTGACCAAAAAATTCTAGTCCTATTTTTAAGCTCAGAGAAAGAGATGCTGAGAACTCACAATGCGTGGGAAATTCAGCTTCACTGTCTATGTTAATAATTTAAAAGTACTTTGAATACCCTTTCCTGTCTGCCCTGTTGCTTTGCTTGAGCTTGTCCCTTGACCCAAAATGATAGAAAATGAGTCACTAGTTTTCTTCCCAGCATATTAACCTAAATTGCTGATAGTCAAACTGTTGTAGGAGCAAAGGAGCTTAATCACCACAACTGATTCAAATCTGAAATTGTGAGTGAGCTTGCTGTTCAAAATTTTGTTTTGCTGACCACCCTCCAGAATTAAGATTCCTCTTGAAGTTTTCATACTTCTAGAACTACTTCTAGGTTTTGCTAAAAAACATAAAAAGTTCTTAAACATTAATATATTTAATGACAGGATTGAACATCTTGAACTGCTTTCTATTCATTGCCACTGTGTTTATTTCCATTCCAAAGGCATAAGACTGCTACGTGGAACACTGAGAATTCCTTATAATAATCTCCACTTCTGTCTACTCCAGGATCATTAGCAGAATGGTTCTCTCTTTCTGTTTGGTGATTAAAGCTTTTGTGTTTGGTGTTATCCATATGTTTTGGTACTTTTATGACAAAATAAATAGAGGTTCATCTATCTGTTCTTCCATGAATCTGCCATTTGTGTGATTGTTTCATTATCTTCAGATGCCTTGCAGCTGTAAATTGATCTGATTTATAGGCCTGGACAGGCCATCTAAATCACACATTGAGGGTAAGTAAACTGAGTTTCCCAAACCAACTGACACTAATGAATAGTTATAAATATTCTCTTTAGTTAGGAATGTTTAAAGAGAGAGAGACAGAGAAACAGATCTGCCAAGAGGTTGGTTTTTTTCCATATAAAAGCTTCTCTAAATCACATTTCGCATTAGAAGAAATGTGATATGAAGATGACTTGAGGAAATCAAAGTGATTTAGGGACTTAATTATTGAAAGGGTTAAAATTCATACTATGCAGTTCTTTATGAAGTAGTACAAGGTACAGATGTAGCAAAGAGGTAGAAAAAGTAAATAAAGGAGCTTCTGAGAAACAAGATAGTTGAGTTCTACCAAGAAAAAAATGTAATTGTCCAAGCTCAGTTGTGCCTGATCCGGGAGACCTGAAGATAATATGTCAAGAATAGCATGGTCAGAAAGCAAAGATTTTCAGCACTGAAGTTTCTGCCTTGTCAGTTTCCAAGAAAAAAAAAGTGAAAACAGAGCAATGAAAAATAGATTATGGCTCATAACATACCATACATTTATCCTCTGAAATCACTAGTAATTATTAACTCAGAAAAAAAAAAGAAGCAACAATTAGGTGATCAGAGATTTTAATGGCAGGATAAATGGAAATTACTGTCTTCCTGGCAAAAAAAGTAAAATTCATTCCTTTAAATTCCAGTTACATAAGAATATGGGTAATTAGACTATTGAAGAAATCTGTGACAGAGAGTAGGCACTAGAAAATATCTATGAAATATGATTCTCATTCATAGAGCTTTCTGGACTCTTGAACACCCACAGAGAAAAATCAGCTGCAGATTGGTCTTTCTACATCATAGAAATAATAGAAAATAGGACTAGAGAGAAGTGTGAGTGGCTAGCTAATCTAACCTCAGTGCTAAGGCAGATGAGTGACAGCTGAAACTTTCTGGTAGACTAGCACAGCCCATACAATGTACTAAATGTGTTTTGGGGATTTTGTTTTTTGTTTTTCATTTCTCTCACAGTAGTACAGAAAGATGTACTATATGCAAAAAATGTGTTCTTAAAACAGCTAGTACCATGGCAATGGACTCAACTTCATTTCTGTGTGTATTTATTTGACCATAAACCTAAACAACATTTAAATTTAAATTCTGTTGTGCTGCAAAAGTTGTTTAAATGAAGAAAGAACTCAATTAATTAAACTTTTCTTGCCAGGTGTTCTTTGTGGCAGGATTTTGAAAATTCTGTGTGTTTTCTTTTTCTGCGACACCTATTCAGTCACAGAAGGTGCGAAAGCAACACCCGTCTTTGCTCTTTGCATTTTAAAGGAACCTTTCTGCGGTAAAGAGCACATCCACGACAGAAGAATCTACTCTCGGAGTGTGTTCCTGCCTACGTGTGCCATGTGTATCTGCCCTTAAATGTATTCAAAGAGACCGAAATGTTCTGCATTGTGGTATCTGCATTCAACATATGGAGCATTTGTGTGTATCTGGAGGTAAAAAAAAAAAAAAAAAGGAAAAAAAACAACCAAAAAAACCCCTAAACCAAACCACATAAAACAAAAAAATACCCACAGCAAAAGCAGTAGCGCAATGGAGGCTGACGCCAGTCTTCAGCTTTACGTTTTTATACCCACACGTTAGAGATTACCCTGCCCTCACCTTTGGGTCATTTCCCTGGGCTTTACGGCTCATCTGCTGAGAGCTGGACGGCAGGAGAGCCCGGCTCCGGGGCTCGCACGGAGGGCTGGGCGTGCGGTAGAGAGACGGGGGACCCCGCGCCCCCCAGGACGCGCCCCTCCTGAGGTAGGGCCCTCCCGCCCCGCCGCCACCTGGGGTCCCTGCCCTGACCTCCGGGTGCTCTGCACGGAGCCTGTTCTGTGCGGGTCGTTGAGGAAGGATACCGAGTGTAAAAATCAGCCGGGAAAAGTGCATCTTGAGAGAAACGTCTCCTAGGAGCGCTCGCTCTCTTGAAACCGCAGCGGGTGGCTCTGGCAAGCGCTCTTCAGAAGTAATAGGGTCGGGTATCACGATTTTTTGTGCATCTATGACTGACTCTGTCAAGTGACTTTCCATGCAACACCCCTGCCCGTGGCCAGGGTTATATCCCTACCGCACCCCATGTCACACGTTCCCTGCCCATCCCGGTTTAGCACCCCTGCCAGTCAGCAGTGTGCGATGCTCTCCCCGGTTGTTTCCCTTGCTATCGGGAAAGGTTCTACAGATGAAAGACAAAGCGCATCAGGCGTCAACCGAACGAGGACCGCCCCTGGCCCCGCGCCGGGGGACCGAGCACCTGAGGAAACTTTTTTTTTTTTTTTGGTTAATAATAATAATAATAGAAAAATAAAATGGGGACAGTTCCAGACCACAAGACAGTTCCCTTTCGGGAAAAGCCCGTGCGGGGCGCGCCCCGCGGCGGTGGGTGCGGGGGCTCGCCGTGCGTCAGGCAGAGAGTGGCGTCAGCGCCTGCGGGCGCGGAGCGGCGGGGAAGGGGCAGCGGGAGGGGGCACGGGGTATGGGGGGAGGAGGGAGGGATCTTCGTCAGGAGGCGACGGCGGCACCGCTGTGACATCACCCCGCGGCTTATATAGTTGGGGAAGGGTCTGTGTCCCCCGTCTGGTGCATGCAGCCGCCCGACAGCACGCGTGCGGAGGGCGTGGAGCGGCGGGGCTCTGTCTGTCTGTCTGTCTGTCTCTCTCTCCGTCTCTCCTCAGGATTTATGGACTTTACTTTCTAGAGGGCGGCGCGGCAAGGATGAGAGTCCAGCTAGTGTGCGTGGTGCTGCTGGCCCTGGCCTCCTGCAGCCTCTGCTCAGGTAAGTCCCCACCGCCGCCCTGCACCGGGTCCGGCCGGGCGCGCCCCGCACCGCCCGTCCCCGAAGTCCCCCGACCACTCGTCACTGAGTCGCTCCCGGCGCCGTAAGAGAGACCTAAAGGAAAGAGGTGAAGTCGCTTCGGGCTTCCCCAGCTGTCCCCGGTAGGCGCCCGGGAGCTGTCTCTAATAACGGGCTCCGGCCAGCATCATGTTTTGTATTACTCCCGTAACTTTCTTCCTTCATATAAGCCCTTCCTTCTCACGGCATCCATGCCATGGAAGTAACTGTAGATTAGTCATTGGAAATAGAAATCAAGGTAGACCATCTGCTTGGTTGTGCTGCCTCATTCGTGGTTCATTGAATATCATGTGTTTCAAATTATGATAGAAATTATGATTTCTGCAACTCATGAATAGCTGCTGTAATCCAAATCAACATGAATATGTATGCACTTTCATCACTTTTTACAGAGAGAAATACAGTTTTATTATGTGGGGAAAAAATTGCTAGCAACTGATCTGAAATTATGATCAAAAAATGCTGAAGCAGATGCAGATCACAAAATAGGAAGGTCAATGTAAATACATTTCTTCTCCAAGAGCAACTGCTTTAGAAACTCAGAAGGAGTTAAAATGCATTGCCTGCTCCTTTGGAAAATGATATATCTGAAGATGTGCCATTTATATCCCAAGTTTATGACAAAAAATGGGTACACACAAGTGTACAGACACAGACAGGAAGCAGAACAGCCTTAAAAATCCACTCTTAACTAACTTTTGAATTATTTTGATTTTTAACTCCACAAAATTTAGTAAGCAAATTTACAAACATCTTCACTTTTCAACTTCAGTATTCAGGAGGACTCAGAAATCCTAATTCTTCCTTTAGCTGAAAGTTTTCAATTTGTATTCCCTGCAGAAGAAAAATGTAACACACGTAATATCTGCATTTTATCACAGTTTAAATATAATCATTCTGTATATTGTAGAGAACTGGTGATCTTAGCGACAAGGCTTAACATTGATTTTTTTCTCCCCATCTATTTGAAGCTTTTTAAACAAATTCTTGTATTCTAGTATTTTCAATGAGGCAGTTTCAAATTTAATTCTTTGTAGAGCCTAAATGAAAGCCCATTAAAGTAAAAAATTTCAGTGGAAAGTAAAATAGGTTCATAAAAGAAAAAAACAAAACCAGAAGCAAAATTGTATGTATAAATAACATTGATGGTTTATTTGCTTGAAAATTTGAAATTATTTTTAAATGAGAAATGCTACAGAGAAGTTTGTGTGAAGGAGCCTAAATCAGTTTTAACTAAAATGGTCAGTTATGTCAAGTGATGGTTAATTTTAATTTACTTTTGAAAATGTTTGCCATCAGGGGAAAATGCGTAACTGTAGAATGTAACTGTTCCTGTAAAATATGAAAATTTGAATAGAAACTATTTTTCTTGTCAGTCGAACTAAGAAGACATCAAACTGTGTGAATTTCCCTCTGATTTTAATGATAATGTATAACCAGACTTCTTATACATTGCTCTCTGAGACCCTGTTCCTTTTATGCTTTTGCTCCTTGTCCATCTCTTTCACTCCTGAAATACCTGGACGTGCTTCCTTCTTTTCCTCCAAGCCTTGCTTTATTATTCATTCAAAGAATTTTGACTAGATTCCTAAATAATGTCCTCTAAGCTTCTTTTCTCAATCCAAACACTTCTTAATACCTACCCACTTTCCACATCTGCAGCTACCTTCCAACCTTACTGGTGTGGAAGCTATCTTACATCCTTTATAGAATATAAAAACCAGGTGTTAATCAGACACAAGCCCTTTAACTGTTCTCAGCAGGCATGACCCAGGACACCACAAATCATGATGCTATCATTGTGTGTGCTGCTCACCTGTTCACAGGAGTTGCTAACACTGGTAGAAATTCAGCTGAGGTGATCTTGTGCTGCCAGCCAAACTTTGGGTAGTGGCAAAGCAATTAAGAAGTCAGGTAAAACTGACAACCATTGCTGCTGGAAGGAAGAAAAAGGCATTAGATCGGAGAATAGTGGCTAGTGACTTGCCATAATACTGATCTACAACCAGTCTTATTTAATATGAAAATGTTAAATATGAAATAAGACTGGTTGTAGATTAGTATTACAGCAAGTTACATCAATACAGTAACTTCAATGCAAAAAATAATGAATGAATACATTGTGTTGGTAATGCAAAGGTGAGCAGGAGCATCTCTAGAGAGGAATGGGATATGTGTAACTCACAGAAGTTTTTGATGACCTAAATAATTGAACTGAGAAGCAGTGCAACAATACAAAATGCAACAGCTTACGAAATAATAAAAATTCCCGTTAAAAGCTCCTTTTAACCAAAGCACAGCCATCGCTGAGGAAATAAAAGACTTGATCATATTATCTAATCTCTTTTTTTGTGTGTGTGTGTGTGAGATAATGAAGTTTTTCAGCCATAAAAAAACAAATAAAATACAAAAATATGTAAGAGAGCTGCCCTCTGTAGCTAGTGGTAAGCATTAAGGTTGTTAAGTGTTGAGGCTTCTGATTCAAACTGTACTGTGCTCTCTTGAGAACACATCAGGCACAGAGGAGGGCTGGTCTGATGAGCTGGAGAATACAAGGTTATTACAAGAGAGAAAAATAAGTGAGAGTCCCATAACTCGGGGCATAGCCTTTTAGTGAAACATTTATGGGATTTCCAGGGGAATGGTTTATGTTCAAAAAGGCACAGTGATCTTGCACTGATCTTTGCTGATCATTGCGTAAGCACCTACCAAAAATCTAAGCTGGGAAGAGCTGTGATTCCTCTGAAAAAATATTACAAATAGAAATTTATCATTTTTAGTGTATGAATTTATATACATACCATGAATAAATTTGTAATTAGAAATAAATTAGGCTTGAAATTAAAATAAAGTGAATAAACATTGATAGTTTTGAAAAATTTCCTAAAGAAGAAACACAGTGACGGCAGTGGTAAGATCTATGAAGATTGAACATGATTGATTTCTACGAGCATAAAAATGGCTTCTGTGCTAACAGAAACCTGTGACAGATTAGCACGTATTTGTGTATAAGGTCCCTTACAATCTCATATTCTGGGAAAGGTAGTGACACAACATGGTGATGATCTCTGAAATGAAGTCATAGACAGAACCTATACTCAGATTCAGTGGTAGGGTGTTACATACCAACAGCATTGATCATTTTAATGAAAGTGAGATGTGAGTTATATAAATATGGAATAGATTGTGGTTTAATTTGGTTTGAAATATTAGTGTATTGTTTGGCTTTAGGGCTGCTGGTATTCCAGGAAAGCTAAAATCTATATGAAACACTGTTTCACTTAAAGACTGAGAACTGATTTCTATATATTTCTCCTTTCTGAACTGTGATTGCTACTACATTTTCAAGGCACCAGATCTTCCTTGTGGTTCTTTACAGCACAAAGTAGAAATACGTGTGTCTGTTTTCTCTTTGTACAACAATTTTACCCTTTTCACCAAATCACAGGTCTTGCGAGTCTACTGAGCTATCAAAGATCAATTAAATCAGTAAAGAAAATCCCAAGACTGCCACTCAGAATGTTTTCTTTGTGTATATGCACTGTCAAGATCTTGTATCACAAACTGGTCAAGCTTGATTCCCTCCTATCAATAAAAATAGCCTTAATTCAACTCAGAATAATCAAGAGAATTGATTATTAATCAGGTAATCATAACTGCCATTCACCTAAACGCTTAGCTGCCACTTAAATAAATATCATTTAAAAATATAAATGCAAATTCTTCTTCCAAAATAAGAAGAGGTAACAAATAATTATTATGAAAATCATAATGATTTTGAATGAAGAATATTGCAGCAGGTTTTTTTCACTGAAAGGACTCCACTTCAATGGCCTGTCCACCATTGAATTGAGATTAGTGAACTGTTTCATTCACCTCAATAAGCTTGACTGTGCTTTAAAAAGGTAGTAAGTATCATTTTTAACATAGTGTTGTCATTACCTGAAGACTCTTCACCGTCCCTCTGAGTCATTTCGCTGTGGTTTTATCTAGGTTGTGTTTGTTTTTCAAAGTTCATTGATATAAGTTCTGTATACTAAATTGAAATGTCCATGATTTATGATCAAATAATAAACATATGTTTCTGGTTTATTCCCAGATTCAGAAGAGGAAATGAAAGCATTAGAAGCAGATTTATTGACTAATATGTACACATCAAAGGTAATTATTTTTCCTCTTTTAGCTGATGAGGAGGGAGCAAAAGAATTCTCATTACAAACCCAGAAGTCTTTGGACAAAATAATAACCTGTGGTCTAGACCAAGAAGTTCAGTGTTAGGTTTTACTTTGGTGCAAGATTTCCTCTGGTTCAAAGGAAATTTAAAGGTGTTGATGTGACACAATAAATGTGTTCCTCACATGTACACTGGTACTTTCATTAAACTGTCAAAACTGTGTTATGTGCAGAGATGTAAATTTATATGAGGAAATGTGTTCCCAATATGATTATGCCTGATGAAAGCTAAGTTAACCTTGAGTCAAATCTGTAAGCGCTATTTTCACGCAGAACTTTTCCTATATACATATAAAATTAGGACAGTCGTAAAACAAAAATTGTTAATACATATGCTGATTTTGATTTAAGAATTTAATCATAGTGTTAGTACAGGAACATGGGGACATGACTGTGAAAATATTAACCTGATAAATAGCGTTTCCTTGATAAGTTGCCAGACTGTGAATGATCTACATGTTATTTAACACAAATAGATAAAAAATCAGTTAAACCTCATATTGACAAGGTGAAGCAGCAAGTGTTGCTCATATGTATTGAACAGGTTGATAGACAAATAATTTCTTAACCCTATTATTTTCCACAAATGATCTAAGAAATACATATGTCTGACATACCTTCAGCAACATATTAAATAACAAACCCTGAAACAAGTGCCATGGGTTTAAGGATGAATATTTTAATTCATTGTTCCAATGAAGTTCACGTGGTGCTTAAATTTAAGAAAAAATAAGATGAGAAATGAAAAATTTCTTCCAAAAAAAGAGAGGTTCGTAAGCCAATGACTAGTTGAAGGTTAAGTACAATACCTGCCAGGAATGCTTCTGCATTTACCGTATTTGCTTATATGTGAGCTTTTCCACAGAATTATTGAATAGACTAAAAGAAGAAATGAGGCCAGAAAATAATTTTTTTTTAATCTGATTTGGCAGGTATTAGGTTTCTATGTTCTTTAATGGCATGGTAAGTAACCTTAGATGACAAATAAACCTGTTTGCTACTCACTTTTCTAAGATACAGAAAAATTTATTAGCTACTCTTTTTCTGTGGCATATTTAAATGTAGGAGGTTGATAAAAATAGTACTTTCTCTGTGCGGCAAAGCATAGTATACCCTGGAAGGAAAACATGCAGCTATCGGTATTTCTGCTGCTGGCTTTAGTGGATCTGTGAACATAACTTCCACTTTTCCTCCCTCTCACCACATAACACAAGCTCAGGTAACTCAAAATGGACAAATATATTGCACTGGTTGATAATGTAATGATGTTTGCCATAATACTCTCATGTTGTTTCATGTCATGTAGCTTGCTATTCAACTTTATGGTATTTAACACCAATCAAGTGACACTTGATGTTGACAGAAGCAGTTGATTCATGCTGGAGACACTGCTTTAATTCTGCATTATATTGCCTTAAATTACCATCTAAAATTCATTATTTTAGACAATATACATTGTCTTTTGGCATCAAAGTAAGGCATGGTGGAACTACTAAAAAGTATCCATCAAGTTTTCTACAAGAGGTATACCACTATTACATTCATTACTGAAATGAATTATTTTTTCCTGTTGTCCTCTGCCAGCTCTGTAATTGCTGCCTTGTCTTGTGCCAGAGATCTGGTTCCAGTTGAGGGCAATTACTGCTCAATTGCATTAACTGTCTTTGACACTGACTTTGTAATAAGCAGCAAACGAAATCCTGACAATTTAAGCAGCATTAAGATGGAAAAAAATATTGTTTACGAAAGCTCAGATCTAAAAGTGAAGCAAAGTGGATCATCACTTCTGGGTTTAGTATTTGACAGAAAAAAAATCTGCCTTAGTAGGCACTTGTGAAATATATCATCAAGACTACTTCTAGGGCTTAAGCACATACCTTTTGCAACGTTCAGTAGTCTATCCAATATTACAGGAAGAATTACTGTATGCCTTTGATTTCACAAACGGTTGTCCAGTGTCTGCTGCCCTTTTTCAAGCTGCTCTTTAAAGTCATCCATATGGTGAATCACTTTCCATCCTTAAAGAAGTATGTCCGTGCTTATCATAACCTCTCTTCAACATTTAATAAAGTTTATCGCCCTTTCCTGCTGTTACATCTTAAAGAAGACACAAGGGGCAAACAAGCCCCTAAAATGCTTTATCTGGCTTTTCTCTAAGATAAAATCCAAAAAGCCATTTGGAAGATCTGGTAAAATGACAAAACCTGATATGTCACAAATATGCGGACAGTTATCTCCTGCCTCTGCTTCGTATCAAATAGAAAACTCTATTCCTATCGAAGGGATAACTCTTCATAGCTTCCTAAATACTTGCCTGAAAGCAGTACTTGCATGAAGAATGTCCTGAACTCAAAAATGATTGAGTTCATTTTTTAATTGTGTCTCCCCCATGTTAATTATAGGGGGAAAAAAATTTCCTTGAAGAGTATATCATCACCAGAATATACTCCAGATTTGGGATCCCGCCTGACATTAATTTTCTGAAGTCTTGAACGCTCTGAGCTTTTCATTGTTTTAGGATGCCTATTTCTGACTGTATTTGCCCAGAGAGTTTAGCCTCCTTGTCAGAAGAGCTGCCTAGAAGTTACTGACTTCCTGACTTAGTCATCATGTGAAAATTCATTAGGTTTACAGGCATAAGTATACACCATGGAAGAACTTCTGCTGTAGCAGAACTCAATATTATATCTGATTAAATGTAGAGAATATTTTTATTATTTCTATCATTACAATCAGAACAAAATTCAGCTACTATTCTGGAAAGGAGCCATAGAGATCCTACACTAGCTTGGGCTTTTTACTTGATTATGACTTTGTTTTTTATCTGCTTTCACTACATAAAGAATTTAAGAACCAGATAACTGTTTTTCTAAAAAAATATAGCATTTGGGAGGTATGCATTATAATAAAAGAAGTGTCTTAAGCAAACTATCAGGAGTATCATTCAACCATAAATGGAAATAAAATATCATATAAATTATAACTTGGGAATCTTTTATCTTGCATAGGACAAACCTGCTGTCGAAGAACAAAATGTTCTCAAGCTCATTTTAGTTTCTTATGTGATTTAAAATTCTCTTTCAAGATATATGAGGTGTGGGAAATGGTATATCTGAGTCTTTTTTCAGAAGAATGTTCAACAATGGAAATGCACACATCATGTTCACTGCAGCATTAATACCTTTTAAATTCTTGTTCATACTGCAGTCTCTTTTGTTCCTTCAGATCATTCCCAGATATTTTTCAAGTTAATCTTAAAAAATTGGTTCCATCTTGGCAGATAAGTGTTCCTTGTTCTCTTGTGTAGGTATTTTTCAAAACATGTCTTGAGCTACTGTAGTTGTTATTGCTTAGCCTTTGTGGAAAATATATCACATACTGGAAATTAACCTGAACATTTGGATTATCATCATCTTAAACTGTGTTTTTATATATACTTTTAAGATAACTGCCTCAGAGATTTTTCATAATCTAAAAAGCAAAACTGTCTGATTTTCATGCTTTCTGTAATAGTGGAGAAGAAAAATAACATGACTGCTCTGTTCAGTGATTGGACATGACCCAGAAAACTCCATGTTCAGTTAAAAAACCCCCAAAGTTTACTCTTGAGTTATGTTCTTAATTGTTTATAGTCTCATGTTATGAACTGGTAGCAACATAAGTCAAAAGCAAGTGTACCCAGGTAAAAATACTTCAAGGTGATATATGCATGGTATTAATAGGAATAAGACTCTCATCACAAATGAAGTTTGCAGACGGTGCTGAAAAATAGTTTCCTCCTAACCTCATAAGTATCAGCTAAGACCAATTTCACCTAATGAAGTCTACTATTTAAGTATTTTATTAATATACAGGGTAAACTTCCTTTAAACATAGACATGCATCAGGCTGACATAAAATAGTAACTGTAGATCGAAAAGAATCTATATATCATGAAAGAAGGTATAACAAATTTCCCTATCCTTTACTCTTCTCTTTTGTTCCCATCCACTGGAACATTTTTGGTTCTTTTTTAACTCAGAAATCTCATTTGCTCATGTAGCACTGCCTTTAGATTTTATGCTCCACTGTAATTTAGCTGTTGCAGTGGTAGCTTGCATTTCTTTTGTATCCAAGAGAGAAACGTGCACTGGAAAAGCTTCCTCAATTGTCATAGAAAGCTCCATATTTTTATATTTCACAAATATTTTAAAACAGACTAAAGAACATTTTAAAATTGCAGTGGACACTTTTCTTTTTCCTAGTTTATCTGCTGTTAATAAAATTAGATATTCTGCAAAGAGATTAATTTTATTTGAACCTGTCACATATTCAAATACTTTGATAGACTAACCTGGACACTTAGATGGGACAACAGATGAGCTCAAAGTAAACAGTGTAGAACCAATTACAAGCTTCCGAATAAGATTTGAGATTTGCTTTCTTCTTAGCTTCAAAACAAAATACTCTTTCCTTATTCTTTCTGAACCCTCTCAGGAATCTGAGAACACAGTGTGCCTCTATTAGGGGGTTAAATCATTCTCATTTTGAAAGGCATGTGTGTATCAGAGGTATATCGGAGTAATGATCATGACCAAAAAGGAATTTTTGTATCTGTTGCTAATAGTGGTGCCAGCTGTTCTTGTTTCTTCCTCCTTCCTCTTGATTTTCTTTCTTCTCCCTCATAAAATAGGAAAGTGTGGTGAATATAGATTATTTATAAATATATTTATATTTATAAATAAATCTTGCATGCAATGCCCCTTTGTTAGGAAGGTGTTCTAAAGAAACAGATGATGTGATTACCTGATGTTCAGATGAGTAAGCACTGCATCCACACTCGATTAGTGCTGTCAAGTATGTGAAAGGCAATGTCTGTGTTAGTATATTACCTATATCTAACTTAGGGCATCCAAGAAAGGAAGCAACCATATTTCAGTTCATAGGTAAAGTCTAATCCTAATGTGAACATCAAGGCAGTCCTTGCCAGTAATAAATAGGAATTTGCTATTTGACTTTTGACTGGAGATTGCTGTGTCACCAGTAGTAGTTTAAGGAAACTAATTTCTCTACTAACCACTAAAAGGAATACAATACGAAAGAAATAATTAATAGTGGGAGAACCAAGAAAGTGGCAAAGACATGAAAAGCAATGAATGAGGTAGGAATACACTTTTTCACTTATTTTTTTCCTATTGATAACCAAAATTGAAGAAGACAATTGCCACAACTGCTTGGAAAGAACAATACCAGTAGAAAAGTAAAATTAAGATTCCCAAAATTTTTTAGAAGTGTTTAAAAGTTAAATAGCTCATAAGTAATGTAAGGTACTGGAACAAGCAAAATTTGAGAAAAACCATGATGAAATTTCTTTATTTCTTTCTGTAACGTCTCTGAGCAGGTTCATTATGGACCATCTAAATATAGTTCACAGTTTTTCAGTCTAGTTACCAAGTCAGGAATACTTTGCAGAGATCTGTTTTATCTTTGCTCCATCTTCCTCTAAGCCTGTAGCTTCAATTAACATCTCCCAGGCTCTTGACTCTCCAGCATCCAAAACTCCTGGGGCTTATGAATTCCATAACTTCAGACCCAGCCTCATCAGACAGATTGTGCCAGGGCAGGGACTCCTTTCCATTTCTCAGGGAATTTTGAAGTGATTGGTATTTGTTCTGAACTGGGGAGGAGCATCTAGTTAACCACAGGCATCCAGCTTGCATTCCAGAACTGGGAATTTATCCAGTGGGTTTGATTCACTGTCCTTATTTACACCTGTGACTTTATATTATATTAATTTCCATCTATGTTTTGTTTGCACCTGTGCAGAATGGCTATGAAATGCTGTCATTCTGTTTTAGTAGCAGTTTAGTTTTTTCATTGTGTTTCTCTACCTGCAGGGTAAGGCTGTGGGGAAGCAGAATTGGTGTGCTTAATAAATGAGCTATCCTAAGTTCAGCACTCTATAATTATTGTCTAAAAGTTGACCAGATGAAAAGTGCTTCAGAAATACAAACTTGCTCCTAACAAAATGTCTGAATGTTGCACATGATTACTAAAAAGCCAAAACACATTAAATACTGGGTATTTTTATTTTTAGATTAACAGAGCAAAACTTCCTTACTGGAAAATGACCCTGCTAAATGTCTGCAATCTTGTCAACAACCTAAACAACCAAGTGGGAGAGATAGTAGAGGTAGATGAAGAGGATCTCATTACAGGAAGACAGCTTCCCTCTCCTCTGGATGGCTTCAGCTTGGAAGCAATGCTAACAGTATATCAACTCCAAAAAGTTTGCCACAGCAGAGCCTTTCAGCATTGGGAGGTAAAAAAGCCTGTTACAAATGCATGTTTTGTCTTCTGTTAAACTCTCGGGCTCTATTTTTAATGGTGCTGTAAAATCCATATCCATCTGACCTCCATCACATTGTCTGAGCTTTCCTTCCCTTTTTTATTTTCTCTAATACCACTAATATGCCTCTTTTAATAAGAATTGAGAATTAGTGCAGTTTGTGATGAGCCAAGTGTGTGTTTCTTATAACAACCCACGGACACATGAGAACTTTTCTTAGCTGGTTACTTTCTTCATTCTTTGTAGCCATTCCAAATAACCAAACAAACACATGAAAGTGATCTCTATGCCAGAATACATAATTAATATCTGCTTAACAGTTGTGAAGTTACTCACATTTATTGAGGCATAAATAAATGCAGTCAGTATTTTTGTTTTAAGACCCTAAGGCAAACTGGATTCAAAATGCATGGACACAGGCCCATGTGTACATACCATTTTGCTTGCTACTCTGGGTTTCATATCATTGCTAGGAAACTGGCAGAAAGGTAATTCCTGCTTTTTGTTTCCCTGCACCTAAAGAGGGCCCTGGAAGTTGACACTGTGACTGTATGAAAATTACTGCTCTTAAATAGAGATTGTTTGTAGTCCATTTGTGATATTTGTTGTAGTGCAATGATCACACAGAAGCACACTAGACACAATCCTCTTGTGTTGTTAAATAATACACTAAAAGCTTTTTTGTGTAGCTAAAAAAGATATCTCAGTGTCACTACTTATTTTCCAGTAAACCAGATTTCTTCAGCTATCTCAGGTTCACAGATAGTCTTATGGAGGAAACTCTGTATATAACAGACCTATTCTAAATCCTCATATTTGCTGAGACATTTCATACAAAAGACTGCAACATCTTTGAGAACTCCGAAATAAAACTAAAAATACAGTTATATATACAAGTTTGGTTTGCAAAATTTTGGCTTCTTGTGCTTTATTTAATTTCTACTTTGTTTATTACACATTTTGATTTTTTGGCTGTAGGAAGTTGCAGATTAAAATATTGCTCAAAAGCTGAAACCAGAAAGGAGTGCAGGTGTTTAGCCTAAATGAGTGACTACAGATTGACAATCATTAGGAAGTTTTCAGTAAGTTTGAGTTTTAATGCAAGGAGGATATACTAGCTTTTCTCTCTAGTCAAAACCAGTGATCTCATTTGTTTCAGTGGAATTTAAATATCATCTCTGCAGGGCTCAGCTGATCTTTAGCCTGATCTTAGTTTTGTGTCTTGAGTTTTGTCTTTTTTTTTTTAACCCTGCAACTATTGTAGTAAAGATTTTTTTTGGTGGCATATGTTAAAGTATTTTTTAAAAATTTCTAGGAACTTACAATCTTTATTACCAAAAAAAGCTGATAACATTTTGTCTCTTCTTGCATCCTACAGTTACTTCAGCAAGATGCTTTTGATCTAGAGAACTCAAGCCAAGAAAAGGAAATAATGAAGAGAAAAAATCCCTATATTCTGAAACGGCAGCTACATGTGAACAAAGCTAGAAGACCATACATACTCAAGAGAAGTTCATATTACTGATACAGCAGAAGAAAACAATGTATATTTAGTTTATAGGTAACTGTGTATTATGGTTATCTTATCTAAATCTAAAATCATACTTGTGTGAAAATATACCATGGAAAATCAAGATGATAACATAGCTGTGTCTTTTTTGCAATTGCTGTTTCTCGAATGTGAATTTTTCCTACTTGAGATTAATTGGACTAATACATTTGCAAATAAAACTAGTTTTTAAGCATGATGTATTGTACAAAACTGAGATTTCAATATACTTACAATAATCTTGTAGTCTTCTCCAATTTTATAAAGGACACCAACATAACACGAAGGAAATTGATATTGACCATAAATCCTGCTGAGAATCTTACAATTTCTTAATGCAACATGTTAAACATATATATGTTTCCAATTTTTTTATAATGTGCTAGTAAGAACTGCCACAGTATTTTATGTATTGGCCATTAATTTATTAAGGAATAGGTCTAAGGAAGGAAGGGAATACTATCAACTAACTATTAAACGGCAACTTCAAAATTAATATTTTAACTAGCCTGCTTGTAAGTGAATTTTAAGTTCTTGACTTCTAACTTGCCACTGAAGACTAATTATTTAGGAAAACAATACATAATGGGACTTTTAAAAAGTATGCTAGTGAAAACAAACCTAGATGTGCTTCAGAGTCTTGTATATCACTAACTAAATAATTTATTAAATCACTAAAAGAATTTACAGTGTTTACCTAATCTACGCATGCTCAGGAAAAAAAAAAAAGACAAAACTAATTCATGTCCCAGTGTTGTCACCATTAAAAATCAAAATAGTAATCTGATTACATGAGAAACTTGGGGAAGTATTCGAAAGATGAATTGAAATTAGAACATCTTAAAGTTACAACTAAAAGTCATTTCCTTTCCTTACCTCTACAATTTTGTAATAATAGTCAGTTTCAAGGTTAAGACAGTCTTGGAGGCTAATTGAGAGGGAAGTTCACAGAATGGGAAAAATTGTTTTCAAGTGCAAGGAATCAATTTCCACCTGAAAGTTACATATTTTCCCACTCTGTGGTGTGTGCATAAGATTTGGGATCTCAATGATTCTGAGTTCCAGTCTGGAGGAAAACAGGCTGAAAGGACTGGGAGCCACAGCAACTATAAAAATAGAGGGATAGTGCAAGCCCTATGAAGCCTGGATGCTCAGACCAAGAGGCAAAATGGGACAGACATTTTTGAAAACTTGCCTGTTTTCTGGCTGAGGTATTTTCTCAAAGCAATTCTGCAAAAACAAACAGATAAATATCCCCTCCAGAACTACTCCCTAAAACCAACTAAATAAAAAAACAAACCAAAACCAGAAACACCCTCACCCCCCCCCCTCCAAAAAAAAAAAACCAGACCCAGAACCAAAACCACTCTGAGAATTTCCAAATCCTCTCACAGGTTAGATTTTCTGCCAATTATTATTAAACATATACAGGGATATGCATAGAAAGAACATACCCATACCAATGGTTATACCAACTTTGTTACATGGGGAGGGATGCGGTTTTTTGCAGTAAAATTTATTTTCGCTGTACTAAAACTAATTATATTTCTTTTTCTTAATGCAAATGTTATTAATCAGTTTATTCATTCAATAACCATTAAATGTATGCACTGACAAGATATAACTGAGCATTCACTAATTATTGTAATAATCACTATGACTTGAATACAACAAAGCACTTAAACACATTCAGTCTCAATGTTTTAAATGCTTAATGTACTTCAGGGCTTTGCTTAAATAAGGTTCTAGTAAATTCATACCTTCATTTTTTTTACAAAACTGTCATATAATTAGACTGGAAACCCAGTATACTCTCAAGTGGCTAACATTCTCTTTCCAACAGACCTATAAGATCCCTAGTCCTATTGTGGTTATTTTACATTCTGAATTATCTTTTGGTCCGAAATTACAAAGCAAAACAGAGGTTGTTCCAAAATTCACTACTAGCAGTATATAAGGAAAAAAATAAAAAGAGACTTCAGATTGCTTTTTCATGAGAAACACAGAAGAATAAGACAAAAAAATAGGTTGCCATTATATTTTTCTGTCATGTTCAGTGTAAGAGTATAAGAGCTAAAAAAAAAAAAGTAGGATAAGGTAATATGGTCTTCATATCTTCAATGTACACTTTTCAAAAAAAAAACCACACTTCCATGTTTCATTTTGGAGGTGATTTAGATATTCAGGGTGATGGCAGAGGACCTCAAATGATGATATTAATGGTTTCACCCTCATCTAGTGCCCCATGCTCGAGTTGGACTTACCTTGTGACTGTGTACTTGATCCTTGAAGTGCAGAGCTAACAGACTGGCTGAAAATGGCTTTAAATAACCCATTTCCTTTCAGCATACTGTGAATCCACACACAGCCAGCTATTATGTGTCACTAGAGGAGGCAGAGGCTAAAGCATGTCAGGAAAGTATATCTTGTCAGGTGTCCCTAGTCTCTGATGGAGGTGTCCAGGGACCTGTCAGAGGAATGGCATTCAGAGTGACAGTCTGAACTAGATAAGGAAACAAAATCCATAACCGTAACATGGTCAGTTAAGCTACAAAAGTCAATGCTGCTGATTCAGCTTTTTGGTCACTCATGAAAAGCAAGCATAACAATGTTAAAATATTAGAAAATATACTTAAACCATAGAATTAAGCCAGGTGCACAGAGATGTTAAAGGAAATTTTGAAGTCTGGGAGACCTTTATTTGCTTCAAATATCTCACTTCTGGCTGTTGCTTCCTCCTGATGACCTCCCTGCTGTGGAATTGCAGCTTTCCTTTAGCCTTCACTTTTGGATGGTGGCAGCAAAAAATAAAAAAGGCATGCTTATGCATATTTTTCTCTATTTTGCACATCTTTCAGTGAGAACCTCAGGGTGCTTACCTTGTCCCTAGCTGTGCATTGCTTGCAAAATCAATGCTGTATTTGCTGCAGCAATGAGTGCTGAATGAAGTTCAAGTAAGAGGAGGGTCTCACAATATGTAAAGATATTAATTCAGAAATTCAGACAGTTTCTTTTTTATCCCTTCCCTTCCCTTCCCTTCCCTTCCCTTCCCTTCCCTTCCCTTCCCTTCCCTTCCCTTCCCTTCCCTTCCCTTCCCTTCCCTTCCCTTCCCTTCCCTTCCCTTC
>NW_020897714.1:9053647-9064815 GCF_003984885.1 Neopelma chrysocephalum
CCTTCCCCTTCCCCTTCCCTTTCCCTTTCCCTTTCCCTTTCCCTTTCCCTTTCCCTTTCCCTTTCCCTTTCCTTTTTTTTCCTGAAGCTCATAATTCCCTTAAGTTTAAAAATGTTATTTTGAAGAACATTAATTCAGATTACTGCCTTCGCTTAAAGAACGATATGGGAAATTTTGTTTTATAAAGGCAATTATTGAGAGATGTTCTGTCTTTATCTTTTCAGAGGAGCACATTATTCCTACATATTCCATTGCTAATTTTTTTATGAAGGTCATAGATTAATAATTATACCAATTATTCAGAAACTTCATACTAAATTATTTCTTAACCTCCTAAAATATTTGATATAGTCATACAAAGCAATTGCAGAAACCTCTCAGTGCTTTCTAATGTATAATTAAATATATCTGAGATTTACCTTGATTTTTTACATTTTTAAGGGTTCTAATCCATAATATTACAACTGCCCTATACAAGAAAAGTAAAACATAGAGAAATTAAAAATTTTATCACTTCTGAAGCATATAGAAACATTATAATAATTTCTATTATCGAGGTTAAATGTGGTGATAGAGTAAGTCTTCAGTTCTTGAGTCTTACTTGTGGTATATTATAAATGTTGCTGTTTTCTGTCTTTCATAAATGTAAACTCTGTTCTATGTCTTAGGTAAGAATGTAATGGATGTACTGTGAACAAAGTAGATGAAATGTTGGGTTTTCAGATTAAGAGAGATTTAATTTTGTGATGTGTGATCATGACTGTGCCTCATACCCTATTCCTAGTGAACACACATTGGACACATTATTCTTTTTTCCCAAGATTATTTATCAATTTGCACTATGGGGTGTCAAATTGAAAACACAAGCCACCACGATGATAGTTGAGTTTTGGAGGGCAGAAAGAGAAGCAGGTTCTTCTGAAATTCCCCAAGGTTCCAGACTGATCGTTGATGTTCTCGATGTCCAAAATATTGGACTGACTGAAAGCAGTCAGAAAACTAGAGTTGCAGAGAACCTGCAAAATGAAGTCTGCTGACTCTTGTGAGATAGTGATAGAGTCAGAACATGTATCTCGCTCTCCAGGAATCAAAAAAAGTGGAAGGGAGGGATTGACCTTCACAAGGAACCTGGGAAATGAAATTTTCTTTGCTACCAAATCCAAGCATTCAGAATTTGTGAGTGAGGCTGCAAAAACCTGCAATAGGTAGATAGATAGATGACAGACAGATACATAGACAGAAATGGAAATAAATATCCCTGACTTCTAAATAAAGTAATAAACACATGACAAATAATTTTTATTTCTTTCCATTTACTGGACTATCAGTGAGCATCTGAATCACATTTCTAAGCACTTCTATCAAGAAATGCTAAAACACATTTGTTAATGTTTATTGCTACTGAAAATTGACATTCTCATCCAACCTCTTGAATCCAGCAGGTGTCAGATTAAGACACACATAAAAGCATAATGTTCAGGATCAGATTTTAAAATTCAGATCCAGGGTATGTGGATGGACCTGCCAGACCAAACAATCAGATGGTGGAATAGAAAGAGCTTTGTGGTACTTCATTAGCTGGTAAGCTTTGGCTGAATGACTTGTCTCAGGTGGCAATATGGGAAAATGACATGCAAGTTACCCAAGAACTTTTGGCTGAGTGTCAGCTATTAAGAAATATAAAGCCTTCAGTTTCTGAAGTTTTTAGGAACTCTTAGTTTCCCAAGATTTCCTTTGTCTGAGTAGATGAGAGTATACAGCTGATGTCTCAGGGCATGCCTCACTTCCTTTATATAGAAGGAAAAGATGGGACTATACAAAACTGGACTTGAATTATCAAGGAATAGCATTTGTCTGTTTGAGTTCCCAGTGGGTCAAGTACCAGTCTTTTTTGTCACAAAAGTTACAGTGCACTATCAGTCTAGAACCATTTCCTATTTTATTCTTGAAAAGCAGTTGTAGGAATCTTTTGTAGGATACGTTTCTCTTATGAATACGTAAAGGGCTTCTCAGATTGCCTACACATTGCTTTAATAGATGAATGCCAACAGCATGAAGACCTCTGTCCAGGTGCAGTGTCTTAAGCTGCTTAACAAAGTGTTAATGGTATGTGAATGAAAAACTGCTGGACTTGTAGACCAGTGAAGCTGACATTGAGGATAGACTGGGAACATGCTAAAAGGCTATCTTGACATCATTGTTGAAGCTTTTTCAGATTCCTTATTTAAAAATCCAAACTGTATAATAGATTTTTGTAATTTAATATTTTAGAATTTAAGATTGTTTTCCCCCTACAGAAATTTAACTCAAAATCTAAAATAACTGTGTACACAAAAAAGGAAAGAAAGAAAGAAAGAAAAAGAAAGAAAGAAAGAAGAAGAAAGAAAGAAAGGGAAAGAAAGAAAAGAACTAATATGTGCTATATTGTGCATTATTTTCATAAAGAAAGTTTTCCCCGAGCAATATGACTTGGGAATCATTTTATCTGGAATGAATTGTATGGTTCCTCCAAAACTTTTTTCAAAACCGTTGTTTACGTGTATTTAAAAAACCCAACTTCCTAGAATCTTATATTGTAAAGCCTTTTATTGGGATGCAAAAAAAAGACTTTTGTTGAATGAATAATCTAATCCCTATGCTTAAAAAACAGTCATTCTTGTCCTTAAAAAATAAAAAAGAAAAGAAAAGAAAGATTTTCTATTTTATAGCAGATATAGAGAAGATCTTAGAAATAGTTTATTTAATAGCTTTTGCATGAATGAAATCTCTTGGTTGTTTTTATGTACTGCCAAATCCTTAGGGTAGTTGTATAACCATATATTGTTGTAGTTGTTGTGTTTTGGTACCTTATATAATGATCTTTTAAATAAAGAACTGTTTGAAACAGACAATATGCCTTTTATTCTGTTCGAAAAGAAGAAATCAAAAAATTAACACTATATGGAACAAAGGTATATGTGCATTTACCCACAAACGAATGGTTATTTAAATTATTCTGAATTTTACAGCAAATAAAGTATAACTTATAGGGATATATAACTGCACAATACTACAGTACCATGGTGGTTTTGCTGATTGTTGCAGAAATAGACAATAATGACACAAATTTCTAAATATTTGTCTTCAATATGCATAAGGCACTGAAGTACTTAGACCGCAGCTGCTTTTGAAGATGAAATCCTTGGCAAATATTTAACTTCCATTCTCCTCAAAAGTTTCCGTTTACTGAAGGCAGATTTTTCCTGATAGTGGAGTTAAGAGTTACTATTACAAGACCTGTCCTGCAGAGAATGAGAGAGTTGTGAACATTATAATTTGGGTTTTTTTAAGAAATATTGCATGTACTCCGCTTTACCTTTTAGTTTTATAGATTTCTGTGTTATAATGTTGAACTGAAAGGGGTTGTAAGAGCACAAGGAAATGGGAAGCAAAAATGCAGAAAGATAAGGGACTAATGAAAAAAATGTGGGAAGATGCTAACTGGGTATTCCTTCAGTCTGGCTCCAGACAAAGTGTCCGAGTCAGACCTAGCTGAGGCACAGGTGATATGCGTTTGGAGGGAGGGAGAAAAGGAAGGGAAAAAGGAGGAAAGTGAATATAATACTAATTCTTGCTATCATAGTGTTGGTTAAAGATTAAAGTATCATCAGCTGTATGAACTAAAAGATACAGGATATTCTGAAAAAAAGGCTGATTTTCCATCAGAGGATGGGAAGGGCAATCATCTGGCCTTCATTGCCAATGCTTCCCTTGAATCACAAAAAGCAGATTTGAACTGAGAGATTTCAAACTGAAAGTTATTAGTCTGAAACTCAAACTAAAGAAAGCTGATCAGGAAAAGGAGAGAGTGCAAGGCAAGGGTGTCAAGTATGACGCAAATCAGAGTTAGCTCCGTCATTCAGTAAGTTGTACAGAGTCTGGACTATTGAGTGGGACAAAAATACAGATTGTTGTTAATAGTTTGGTGTTCTCAAAACCAATCTGCCCAGGTTTGACAAGACTTGTGATTTGAATGCATATCTCAAGCAAGTTAGCACTATTTTGTCACACCAATCTCAGAATTAGAAGACATTCTGTTATCCATGCAGGAGGCAAGAAAGACTTTTTAGGGGCTATGAAAAAGGGTAAAGGAAAACTTAGCTCCAAAAAGAAGGCCTTATGATAAAGCAGAAGCTCATTTAATTCTTGAAAGGGGAAAAGAAACCTACATTTTTAGGTGTACACATTGATAGATCATACACTGCTAGTCTTCTCTACTTTATATTATTTTCCCTGTTTTTTTTGTTGTTTTATGTTTTTTTATTTTTCACTGTGGTGAGATAATTTATTGAAATTTATGAAAGTATTCAAAAAAACACTCAATCTTTAGGAATTAAATTATTAACATCCCTTGATATTTTCTATCTGTCTTCTACTGATTCTCGTCTACCACAGTACTGGTCCTAGTCTTACTTCAAATTCCTGTACCGTTTACTATGTTTCACTTAGCAAGTTAAAAAATTGGTCTGAATAAAATATTAGTGAACTAAAAATAGCTTGTGTATAGTGCATTTAACATGTATTAAAAAAAGTTATCAGAGAAAAATAGTCATATATACACTGAATTTTATCCCATTTTACATATATCCAGTGAAGTTTTCCATTGAAATTTTCAAATTCTACTAAATTTCCTTAGTCTGCAGTTGTACAGATTTTCTTCCCATTAGATCTTAAATACAGATTTGTTGTTTTCTCTTTATTTCATACTGTTCCAAGATGCGCATCTTGTTAAAACTGATATCTGCAGCTTCAGAAGTCAGATCTATTGCTTTGAATGTTGGTGTGAAGCTTACGCAGGACCCTTATTCAATCCACTGTGTTGCTCATGCTCTGATCATCTTTAGGAAGTGTAACATAATGCTTCTTTTCCAAAAAGTGACACTCAGCTGGCCATTTATTTACATCCTTTGCACTCCCAAAGAAACAAAGACAGACAGAAAGTATTTTAAGTAATTCCCTATTCCACAAAAGAATTTTGAACTAAGAAAACAATTAGAAAGCATTTTCAAATAGGCTTCATTATTGCTCATGATTGCATGTGGTAACACCTTAGTTTTTATATTCTTTCCATAGTAATAAGATATTTTGAATGCTAGAATGATCTAAATCTAATAACTAATATTAACACCTGATACCATCTAACTCTAGCATAGAGAAGATTATACTTTAGGGAAATTTACCTTTGCTTAGAGGGCTTAAATACAGTGTGTTTCTTATTTCTAATTAGTTAAATACTTATTACTAAACTAAGGGGATTACTCTGTGAAAAGTCTGATGAATATTTTGTTAAATACTTGTATCTTATTTAGGACAATGAAGAAGTCCAGGGACTGTCCTAATACAAACTAAGCCTTGGTAATAAAAGCTTGGTTGAAGTGTTACCGTACATGGACTCAGTTAACTTGAAAAGAAAAAAATTAGCTTTTCATAATGTTTTTTCTTCTGTAACTTTGAGCTTTTTTTCTCTATATTTCCATTCTTTGTCCATTTTATTCTGTTAATAGGGCTCTGGTGTGTTGCTCCACTTATAAGAGACAGGATGCTCTCATAATTGAAGGGATTAGAGAAAGCAAAATAAAGCTGTTGCAGTAAACCCCAGTTCCTTCAGCAAAGTATAGAAGATGTCAGGATCCAAACCTAGAGGACTTCTGCATGGCTAGCACTCTCAGTCAAGTTTCCTTTGAATGTTAACGATACTGAAAAAGAACAATACAACATCTGTTGAGAACCCACTCACTGTGTCCAGAAACTTAAATGATCTGGAATTGCTGATATTAGGCTTACTGTAAAAACATCTGTAAGCCTACATTTCTGAACAACATGTTGTTGTGTCCTTGGCAGGGTGGGAAGTGAGGGTGTAGAGGCGTGGGAAATACCTTTGAGAAACATCTGAATTGCTGTGATACTTCTTCAATGTAAGATCAAGGAGTAGCATTGGGAACAGTAGCTTTTCTCAGATTTTCTTTACAGATAGAAGCTTTGATAGAAACTCCAGAAATTTATATTCTCTGAAAGAAAGTAATCTGGAACTGGTTTTGAAATAATTAGAATTTCTTCATGTATTTAGCTTAGTTGGGGCAAATGAGACACTCTACTTCAATACATGGTGGACTGACCTGGACCCGAAATCCATGTTTCTGTGAACTGAGTGGACAAATATTATAAACAAGATGTCTTCTGAGCATTCAACGAGGCAGAAGGCATAAGAAGTAATGCTATGCTAAAACATTTTTGATGCCTTATTAGCAGCTTTCAGTACTGTGTGAAGAAACATAATGTACTATTTGCAACACTTTCCAAGGCATGTCTTGATGTGAAAGAAGGAGCTGACATTTACTGTGAAAAGTAAAGCCTTTATTTAGATAGAGAAAGTGTTAAAATATCTGAAGCATGGTGCTTACAAGCCTTATTTCTATTCACCTAAGCACATCAGTGCTTTTCTGCTACAAGTGCATCTGCCCCTTTGGCAACGGGTGTGAATAAGAAATGATTGCTCAAATTCACCATTATAGATATTCATTGAGACTGATAATATAGAAAGCTAAAGCTTATTAAAACAGTACAGCTTTGTACAACCAGTTGAAAGGGTCTGGGGAAAGCAGGAAAAGTCAAATAAATGGACAGTATTTCTTTTGCTAATATATATACACACAGAAAGAAATTCTTTACTGTGAGGGTGGAGAGACACTGCAACAGGTTGCCCAGAAAAGTTGAGGATGCCTCATCCTTGAAAGTGTTCAAGACCAGGTTGGATGGGGCTTTGAGCAATGTGGTGTAGTGAAAGGTATTCCTGCCTATGGCAGGGGACAATTGGAACTAGATGGTCTTTATGGTCTCCTTCAACATAAACTGTTCTATGAGTCTACGAGCATTAGTATGGGAAGACACTGCATACAATGTTCTCTGCCATATCTCTGTTAAGGTGTATCTCACCAAAAGAAGAGCTTTGCAGGGATGTTACTTGATTTTACTGGCCAGAAAAATGAATGTTTATGCTTGTTTCATGTGAAAAAGAAAGTAATATAAAAAAAAATTCAATAGTTTCTTAATTCTTGCTGTGTGTTAGCAGAGCTGACAGAAACTATGACCCATAGCTGATCTCATCTGGTATTGCTGTGAGCTGCACAGCTAGGAAGTAAGCCTGATCATCACCTTCCAACATTCATGAAATCAATTCTATGTCCTGTATAGTCACACTGGACCAGAACTGATTTGGAGTATAAGAAGATGAAATGATTTGGTGACGAGAAGCCTCAGTCTTCTAAGGTACCAGTAGACATATAAACACCCTCAGATATTGCAAATGTGACAGGAGGGAAGCCTTCTGTAAGCTGGAAATGATTATTGGATAAAATAGCATAAGTGACTCAAAGAAAAAGTAAAGTAAATGGTTGTTATTAAAGCTAAATGAAGAAAATAGGGACAGAGAAAAAGCTGCTCTGTTGCTCCCCACATAACGTAACAAAAACTTCTTCAGAAGTATATTGCCATCCTTTAAAGTTGCTTCCTTTCTGACACTGAGTACAAGATTATGTCTGGCCTCTTCCAAGAGCAAGAAAGACCAGGCTGTTACTTTTCTTCCTGGGATTGCTGAAAACAAATTTGTGAGAACCAGTATTTCAGTTTTCTTATTGAAGTGGAACTCAGTCAATAGTAGAGGGTGAAAACACACAAGCCAGAATCTGATCTTGCTCTTTGAGAAGAGCAATCCATAGAAGAAGATACCATGGGTATCCTAGTGCACTTATTTTTTTTTTAACTGGTATCTAGAAACTTGGTCCATTCTAAATTACAGAAGGTCAGTAGTACTCCAAAAAATGGCAATTCCATAATAGCATCCTGATTGGTACATGGATTGTAAAAGTATATTTGCTAGAGAATTGAAAGTGCATGAAATTTCATGTTAAGTAACACAAAACACCATAAGAGTAGCAGACATCATCCAGGTCACTTAGTTCAATCCTTCACAGTTTTAGTCTGGCAAGTATTAGAGACTTCTCATGTGGAATTCATCTCATCAGAGTCAGATATGTAGGTCTAAGCTAGTTATGCAGATTTCCTCCATGCCTAATGAAGAGAGAGGAACTTTAGGAGAAAAATGCTGTATCAGGAATTATCTATTTGTAAACAAACCATCTACCTTGGACTAGACACTTCAGCTTCAAATGTTATAAATGTGCCATATGAATCTTGATTTGAGCCTATAACGAGTCACAGAAGTTTCTACCTACACAATGATCCTCATCAAATGAAAAATATGAGCCAGGAAAAGGCATAACTCCCCGAAAAAAAAGTGAAAAAGAAGAAAGCAATATTTGAAGTAATAATCACCTCACTGGTCCTGGTGTCATGGAGATATTTATTGAGTGAATGTTTGAGAGAACTAGCAAAGATTTAAGAAATATTTTGGAAATGAAAAGGGAAGAGATTTGAGATTAAATTATTTCAGATAAAATAATAAAATTTTAATAAAATTTAAATAATAATAATAATAAAATAATAAAAAGGCTTATAATTATTGAATTAAAAATTAAATTCTCGAACTGATAGAAATGTGGCTATGAGTGTATTATATAGTTGCAACTAAAGAAAACCTCTTAGGCAATTTACTTAAGGAAATGTTGAAAAAAATTTGCAGAGTGTGGAAAAATGTCGAAAGATTAAATATTTATTTCAAAAGATATTCTGTGGAAATGTGTTTCCCCAGAGAGATTAAGTACAAGCTTATTTATATACATTGGTTTGATAATTTTTGTCACTGAAAAATGACAGGAAACTTTGAAAACCTTCTCTAGAAGGAAAGATGTCTTACAGGGTGTGACAGAATGTTGCATATATTTGGATCTTTATTCAATGGGTACTTGTGAATGTGCTGAAGTGTATATACTTTGAGTAATCTGTCTGTACAAAGAAGCTACTCTCCCTTCTTGAAGTCGTCTTTATTATCAATGGCATGAGATTGTTTTCCATTTTAAAGTGATTTTAAAGGTTATCCCTTATTCCTGGTTGAGTCATCAATCTAAACTTTACATTTGTAATGCTATTACTAGGAAAAAAAAGTGCTATTGAAGTTTTGGGCTGGCAATCACAATTTTCCTTCCAACAGTGTTTGTGATTACTGCTGATGTTTTGGTCGGATTTTGCACTATACCAGTAGAAAATCCAGGATTTTGTTTAATTTCAGAAGCAGGGACTGGAGCTACAAAAATTACATCTCTATTACAAAGTTTTGTAATATGTTCTTTATCAGATGTGTACTCTCTCTTTAAATCTTTAACAAAAAAAGAGAGAGTTGTGAGTTGGTGAATAGTCTGGACAGAAGGAAAAGGCAAGGAGGAAAGAAAGCAAGAGAGACAGACTGTGAGGGTAGGGCCCTTTCTCTTCTACAGCAACTTAGTAAGCATCAGTGTCTTAGACCCTGTCGTTGCAGGACACTGCTTTATCTCTTGCAAAGTAAGGAATCAATTTTTCTGAAGTTGCTAATAGCTCTGCATGCCTGATTTTTACCAGGTCAGTCAAGACTGCCTTTTATAAAATGGTGCTTTCTGCATGCTGCTATTTAGTCAAACTGTTTCAAACAGACAGGTTACAAATCATGGCAGCACATAAACTCTAAACTGTGACTGGAAAATTATTCATAGGTTTTTGATCAAAATCCCTGCTTTAAAAATATTTCATGTCCATTTTCAGGAGCAAACAAAGTTTTGAGTTAATTACAAAAGTTTCCATGACTCTTTTACTCCATCAATTTTCCAAGCCATAGGAAACACTTGATTTTAACAGAAAAAAAAGTGCATTTCCCCTTCATTTTCTCTTTTAAATGGGGTAGATTAGTTCCTACTGTGGACTTGAGGAGATAAGCAGCAATAGAAGAAGCTTTTGTAGAGAATGCTACCAGTTTAGCTGTACTGTGTCATAGCAGCCAATTTGTAATCCAGAGTAAGTAGACCAAACGATGAGCTGCTGTTCATGATCAGTGGTCTTATGAGGATCTGCCTTACTGGTGACCACATAGATGAGGAGGTAACAGTCAACATGGCAGAGAATAATTTGGCAGAGTATGAATGACAGAGCTAGGAGTTTGGGCTGCTACATGTTTGGTACCAAAGGGTTTTAATTATGGGTACCAAAGGGTTTTAATCTGTTTTAATTATGTTTAGCTCCTGATACTTTGACTTGCACATGAACACAGGATAATTAGAAAACAGTCCTGCTTGAAGCTTGCTTTTCAGATCCACATGGCTTGGGGTGGAGTATCAGGACTTGTGTTAAGCATCATATTTCCAGGGGCCCCAAGATCAGCCTCTGGAACTTAAAGATTAGCAAGTTGAGCCCTTTTACTTATGAATGGATAGCAAGGCATTGTCTGGAGAGACACAGTGAATAAAGAGTAGACAAAAGCATTATATTTTCCCTTTTAATTTTTTCCTTTGTTAAAACCAGTAACACAGAACTTCCATTCAGTTCAGAGGCTGAAATAACAGTATCTCAATAAAAGACCTCTATTCTCAGATGCAAAAAGAAAGTTTTTAATGGGGAGACCTTTGGCAATTTTTTTTTTTTTTTACTTTTAAGTGCTTAAATATCTATGTATATGGATTCTAATACAATACTACAATACTTGGAAATGAGGTGTAAGAGTATTAACTACCTAGAATAAATCTTGAAACATCACAGATCACATCACTCCCTACCACCAATGTCCATGGCACTTGCAAGAAAAACTCATTCCTTCTGGGGGCTTCAAAATCCACTGTTTCTGCTGAGTTACTCAGTTCTAGGATGTGTTAGGATTTCTGATGTAACTTTATTCACATGCTCATCTGTTAGCTGAGGCAATTGTTTCAGAATCAGTGGGAATCATCTTGTATTGAAGCCAAGGCACATTTTAAGAGAAAATTAAGTCTTCCTTGATCTGATGTCAAGGCATTCAGAACATTCAGGAGTTATACAGTGATATTTGCTTAAGGTTTAAGTATTTACTTGGGAATACCCAGGACCTTGCAACTAATCCACCAAAGGTGCACCAGTATTGCATGTAAGACAGAGAGAAAATAATGGCCCATCTTCGCGAACGAAGATTTGGGGAAAGGTCTTTTTACCTTTCCAGCCTGCGCAATGGATTTTTT
>NW_020897714.1:9064825-9253041 GCF_003984885.1 Neopelma chrysocephalum
TTGGACAATGGCAGTGAGGTCCTCAGGACGTAGGTTTGTTTAGAGTGACCTTCTCATAGATGGATGGCCTCACAGGCCTAACGGACTCCATCTGCCCGGGGGACTGGCTGGATTCGAACCTGGGTCGCAGAGGTGAGAGTCCTGCACGCTAACCACTAGGCCACCAGGGGTCCCCAAGACAGAGAGAGAAATATAACTAGTAAACTCTTTTAAGAAGAAATAGATGAAAACCATTTTGTCAGGAATCACTGCTGAAGTGGAATAGAAAGATATTAAAATATTTTATTAAAAATATAATAACTGTGATTTTCTCTAAAAATCAATCATCAAAAATAAAGAAAATACTAGAAGAAAAGTCACTTTACTAATGAAGAATTTCCCTTGCTTTTTAGGCATTGAGAGAACAGTCTTCAGGAGTCTTTTTATTGCAATATACCACCATCTGGTGGAAGTAAAGAGAAAGACAAAGCTTTTGAGCAGTTAACCCGTCTTGACAATTGGGAAACTTTTGTTTCCTAGTATTGGCTGACTTCAGTGGGCTCGTGAGGCTTTAGTGCACCCGATCATTTAAAACCATGTACTTTTCCACTGTTCTATTCAGCTTATTTGCTTCATTTATTTAGTTTTAAGAGAAAAACTTTTAAGGGACTTAAGGATGTTCTTAAATCTAAATACACATTTCAGTATTTCTTAATATATCTGCTCTGTAAGACAGGACAGAATTTTCCACTTAGTGATATAAAATGCTTCCAAATACTTTGCTAAATATCAAGCAAGAGTTATCATATAGACTATAGGCTATTCCTGTATATTCTAGGTATTGGTAGAATTGGACGTCTTTCTCTTTCAAAAAATTGGAAGCAAGATTACCTTCTTTGTTCTATTAGGAATTTTTCTGCCTAAAATTTGGATTAAAACTTCAGGAAAAAGATTCTAGCCATATTGCCTATGCACTTTAGGAGCTAAACTTCATTTTATAATGCATTGAAAATTCACACGTTAACAGAGTTTGCAATAAATGCTGGTATAGTATCTGTGCTCTCTCTGTGGTCACCATGTTCTTTCTGTGTTGTCATCAACAAATGTTGTTTAATATTGTGAGTACATCAAGATTGGAGATAAAACATATGTCTATTAAAAAAAATCTTGCTGGAAAAATATAAGGGAAAAAGAGCACCACACAATTATGTTGATACTTGTTTTACTGCAGAACTTCAGAAAGAAATATTCTGCTCTGGAACTGTTTAACAGGATCCTCAGTGTCTCCCCTATTTTTTTTGGCAACTCCTAGGCTTGCAAGATAAATACTTAGACATCCCAAATATCTACCAGACAATTATTCAGGAAATTAAGGTACGATACCACTAGATGTTGGGTAATTTGCTGCAGAAAGACTTAAGCAGACTTACAGCCAGGTAGCTTATTCAATCTTGGACAACAACATATCAGCAAAAGTTTTCGAGTGGAATTGAGTCTTACTGAGCTAGGTGACATGGTCACAGCCAAGGGTCAACCTATCTGCCAATTTCTGCTGAAGTTTTGGCAAGATCAGCCAGTCCACAGGAGTGTGCCAAGGCCAGAAAACTGGCAGTTTTCTACGGGAAAATGTTTTGTTGTAACCTTTTAACGAGGCCTAATAGTGCAATGTGGATTTAACTATGGTATTGGCTTTGCAGCAACTGCTCCTCATGTACTTGATAGAAGGATACGTTCTGGTCTCTAGAAAGCCAGAGGGAATGCAGCTGGCAGCAGAGGATGTTTGATGGTGCAGAGCTACTGAGTCCTTCCGATGTGCCAGGAAGGAAGAGATCTCAACAGTGCTGTAAGGAAAATGTTGCCCGTGGCATATGTTCGTAATGGTTGCTACACATACATGGTGGGATAGGATCTGTTTTTCTCGCTTGCTATTTCCCAGTGAGGCTGTGTTCAGGGTGACACAATTTGTAGCTGTACCCAACATGTGTGGACACCTGCTTATGGGCCTGGGTGCTGCCTTTTGCATGTAGGGGCTAGCTGTTAAATTTGGTTCAATGTCCATGACTCTCCTCCTGCCTACAGAAATCTGGATGGAGTCAGATATAACTTTAAAAAAATTAGGACTTTGCTTCTGCAAAATCATTATCTCATATAGATGAAAAGTGTTCTTTTTTATTTATTTGTTGTAATTTCATTTAAATATTGAAGCACATGCCTAGAATAATTTAATTGTGCCGTACAAAGCAGGTATCATTTCCATAGTGCAATTCAGTATGTGGGACAAGTATTCCAATTTACTGGGAACAGTTCAGGTTTAAGCCATAGTGCTGAAGACAAAAGGGGAAACCACGATCCAGTGGAACGTGCAGCTAAAATGACTCAGAAGACTGTACCATTTTAATGCCACAGATATTCATGAACACAAGAAACCCATCTATCATACTTATAATAGTATTGAATTTTTTTTTTATAACTGGTATTGCCAGTTTTGTAAGCAACTGTTCATTTTTTTTCAATCTCTTTACAATGAGTTTCACAAGTTAAATCATGTCTTGTAACATGAGTTTATTTTGGATATTTTTAAGCAGGGTGCATTTAATTTTTTTTTATATCTATAATTATGTTAACCTTTAGAGAATGAAAATCAGCATCATTGTCTACGTGAAGGGTTTTTTTACAAATATTCTATGCTTTAACAAGTCCCTCTCTTTCCTTTTTAAAACAAACGTGACATGGCTATATTATATTGCTCCATTACCTTGAAGTTCTGTTGCACCACTGAGTAATTGATTGTTCAGAGAAATGCTTTCTTTCTCAAAGAGATTCTTGGGGCCCACAATACTTTCAAAATTATTACCTGGTTCTTTGAGTTCTCTCCATGCACTGTGGTTTAATGCTGGTAGCATAAGCACCACACAGCCCTCACTCATTCCCTGCTGCAGTGGGATGGGGGAAAAAGAAATGAAGATTAAACCCAAGAAATTCTGAGTGTCAAAATATTAATTAAAAAAAATAATAGGTGAAGGATAAAGTAGAAGTAGAGGAAAAGAAAACAAGTGATGCAAAGGCAATTACTCACCACTTTCCTCAGGTAGATCAATGCCCAACTAATTCCTCTTTGTTTAATTTGGGTTGTCTGTCTGTTCCCTCTCAAACTGTTGTGGACCCCCAACCTAATCAGTGGTGGTGTAGAGTAAGAAACAGATGTGACCTTGATGCTGTGCAGACACTGTTCAGCAATAGCTACAACATCAATGTGTTGTCAGTATGGTTTTGATCACAAATATAAACCATAGCACTGACTGACCTGCTATGAAGCAGTTATCTCAGTCAGGTCCAGTACAGCATGTTACTGTTGGATATGACTGATGCTCTCCAAAAGTTCTATACTGCATACAGCACCAAAAGCAGTTTCATACACAGCCTTCAACACAATAAAATTTTTTTTGACAGTATATATGAAACTTTCCTTTCTGTTCTTTGGCTGCAGTCTCCTTTTTCACTGCCAGAAAGGTAATTTTATTTGTCTTATTTTTAGGCAAAGATTTAGTTTTCCCCCGCTTAATGTCACAAAATTAGTAAACATACCTAACAATCTACCAGTTTTATTCAAATTAAAACCCTCTAAACACCACCATTGCCACCAGTTCTGGATCTTCTAGTTGCTTCTATGACTTGAATAAAGGTTACAGAAATTTACTTTACTAGTTAATATCACAGTTTTTAACTATCTGCTGCCTGGTTCAAATAGCCATAGTCCTTCTGATCTTCTGAAGCCAGTTCCGTAGGTTCTTTTATTTTTGTCCTATCTGCCTGCAAGTATGACAGCTTGAAGTGAACACCATGTTTAGAAAAACAGGTCCTACATTATATATTTCAGTGGCAGTGTACAGAAGTTGCTATTATTTTCCTGTTCACATTATACCTCTCAATATATTCTTTGCTTTTTAGAGTTGTAGTAGGTAAAGTTCAGATGACCAAATTTGTGCTCAGGCATTTTTTTTCAATGTGTAGAATTCAGAGAATGATAATTAGTATGTGAAGAATGAAACGTTAAATCATTGATTCTGCTTTCTTCTACAAGGGAAACAAGAGAATTTAATAAAGGCTAAAGCTAATTTTCAAGTTCCCATTTGAAGACTTCAAAAAGACTAATAGTTTCACTCCGACTTTCAGTCATCTTTTCCAGAGACCAATCACCCTAACTGCTGAAAATTAGAAATAAACAGTGCAAGTCAGACTTTGTCAAGTGTTAATTTGTAGCTATTTGTTTATTATTCTTTTCTCCACCATTACCCTTAGTATCTAGTAATTTTTATCTCTTAAAATAACTTATAGATGTAATTTAAAATATTGCTTGATTTTTTTTTCTTATGTGCTTTCCATATTTACTGTAAGAAGTGTTTCAGATCCAAATCAGAGCTGACCTTCTGCACAGGCAAATTCAATTTTGTGAAAAAAATCAGTAGTCTGGAGGAATGAAAGGCATGAGGTAGGAAGAATCAACTGTGCCAGCGGAAGGCTTGGGTGAGCTCAGGAGAATAGTGTCAGTAGTCTGGTGGCAAGGAAGAGAGATTGGGTCCTTGGGTATGAAGGTAATGGCTGAAGAGTACGTGGATACTTGATTTTACTGGGTGGGCAGGATGAAGGAAGGTAAATGAGAACTTTTAGATGTGAGGTTGAAAAAGGTTAGTGGTGTCTCACGGGTAGTGTGAGTGCGCTGGGTGAGGAAAGAGAAGAGTCACTTTAGAGTTTCTCTTGACCCAACCTAGATCACCCCCCTCTTGACACCCACAGCACTTCATAGTTTCTCTGTGGAACCTTAGTGCTCCTAAATGAAGCTCTACCTCTTTCTTCTCTCTTCTCTGCTTCAGATGCTGGTAGGAAATGAAGGTTGCAGAGTCAGAAAATGTGCCTGATGGGGTCAGACACCTGATCTGAAAATCATGAATAGGAAGACTTCATTATTTCCTATGTCCTTAAATGAGAGAGAGAGGTAAGAAGTCCTTTCCCATTTCTGTGTAAGAAGGCATACAGTTCTGGAGACTGTTGCTACCTCATATTGGAGAAATCAAGCTGTTCATTTATATATGAATGTTTACCTGCACCAATAAAACTACACACTAAAGTAATAACAGTTGGTCTCCTGCAAATTTGTCTCAATTCTTTGACCTTTATTGATACATATATTAAAGAAAAAAGAATATTTGTTCAAATCCACATGTCCAGAATGGTATGAAACAATGGGAAGGGTATGAAATTAGGTTGCTTTAATGAATAGAGAAGGAATTAATGCCACTGAACAGAAGTAAAAGATATTTTTCAGATAATTTCACGAAAAAACTTATGGCCATTAGGTGGTGCCCTTATTCCAAATAACAAATAAGGCGGGGGGGAGGCGGGAAATAAAGCTGAATAGCTGACAATTAGCTCAATATTGTGATTATTTTCCTCCCCTATTAGACACTGCAGACTCCAGAACACACTCTCTAAAGAGCATTCTGCAAGCCTAATGAGGGTTTAGACAAGACACCAGTATGTGAACTGTGAAAGGGTCACATTCTGTTATTGACAGTCTCTTATTGCTGGAATTAGACACCGTAATTTTCCATGATAGAATGCTTTAACCATCTTGTAATCAAGCTTTTATGTACTCAAGAACTTGATATTCACAGTAAGTACATAAACCTCTGACCCGCAGATTGTATCACTGGTGAATATGATTAACTCAATAACGCTAAAAGATGTTTCAAAAGTTTGTGTTTGATTTGTGAGAACATTACAACTTTTTTCTTTTTTTTTTCTTTTTTTTTTTTTTCTGAGACAAACTTCTTTACAATTTTAGGCAATTCTTAGAATATTGAAGGAATTAATGAACAAAAGTGACTTTAATAAATAGGAAAGATTTCTTCGCCAAGAGGATTATCAAGCTGGAGCAAGTTGCCCACGGAAGTAGTTAAGTCTCCAAGTATTTAAAAGATATGCAGATGTAACACTTAGGGACATGGTTTAGGGTGGACTTGGCAGTGCTGGTTTAATGGTTGGACTTCATGATCACAAAATGTTATAGTATTGCTCTTTTTTTTTTTTGAGTGTAAGCACAAACATCTTCAGTTTCAAATATCATTTTGAGTACTCTTTGGAGTGGATGTGTGGAAGGAATTTGAACTAACAGACAAAACCATAGGATACGTATCACCTGATCAGTCCACTCAACCCTGAAAGTCTTATCTAAGCTGGTCATCCAGCTCCCATTACAACCTCTTGCAAGAGAAGTACCCTGGGAGGTTCCCATCTCTCTTTGGCACTTAACCTAGCATGCAATGTATGGCTCTCTGGAGACAGAATGTCTCCTGACTACAGATGCTTCTACACAGGTCATCTTAAAGCCAGATACCTCAGTCTTGGGTTGCTTCAACACTGAGTTTTATTGCTGTTTCTTATATTGAGTAATATTTGGCCCCTAGCTGTCGCTTCTGAAGGCTGTTTATTACCTAAGATCTCATAGCCTATTGATTAACCCTGGATTTCAGATGTCTCGAATAACAAATAATACCTAAAATGGTACTGAACATCAATACTTCTGAAGACTACAAACAATTACAATACTTACAAAGTTTTCCCATCTATTATGACATTTTATATAACCAGAATCAAGTGAAATTCATTTGAAAATGATGAAAAATTGCTTATTATTATTATTATTATTATTTTTTTTTTTTACTAGGTTCTCTTTAGTTTTCTTAACTTTTAATTTAACCCAAGAAGAATTACAAATGTTAGCTACTGTGAGTACAAAATCTCTGATAGTTTTACACAAATCTGAAAAAGCTATATAAAAAAAACTTAATTAAAAAAAGAAAAAAGACTTTTTAATAAAATAAATTTAGTTGACAGATAACACCCACATGGACCAGCTTCATTTCAAAACATCTTCTGAACCAAACTCAGCTTCAGGCCTTTGAAGATGCACGTAACTCAGAACCCAGCCTTCATACTGAAAGCCTTCGCTTAACACTACTAGAGATTTGGTGTCTCCAAATCTGACTTCATAGGCCCTGTTAGAATTCACTATTTTCTAATCCAGCGCTAAATCAAATTAAACCAAAACACAACAATGAATAGCAAATATCATTTTGTCTGAATTGTTGCCTTCTTTAAGTGACACATCTGGGAAAATTATTCATGAGAGCAAATTTTATTCTTCATCTCTATTTTCTCTATTTTATCCTACCCTCCTGAATCCATCTGATACTGATCTATGCTATGACTCTCTGACATCTCTCAGTCTCTACTTGCCTTCTAAAAGGCCTGGCTGCACAAGAAGCTTTTTTTCCCACCCTTGTCATTTTTTTTTAAATTGCTTTACTAAAGGTCATAACTTATGTGCCCAGACCTGTATCAAAATGGAAAGGATTGACATAGTTTTATCCTTTCCACCCTTAGAATCCCTCTCCCATGCTATAACAGAATTTTTCTGATATTATTATTTCTAAAGCTGAAAGCTCCTTTTCATCTTGCAAACAAAAAATATTACTTTATGAAACCATGCAATTCCAAATGTCTTTTTCAATCTTAAAAAAAAATTCAAGTGATTGTGGAAATTACATTAGAAAATTATACAAGGCAATTAAATTAGTCTTCTGTTTTCTATCCCTAGATTTACAACTATGCCAAAAAATAACTCCTCTTTGTTTATTCCCACAACATTCCTTCCACAGTGAGTACCCTGAATCTGCATGCTCCCACTATGACACTTGTTTACTGGCAATGAAGTCTGCCTCCACAGTTGTCTTCTGCTCTCACACTTGAGTGTCTTGGGTGAAGCAGGAACCTTCACACAGTAGTGGGAACTGTGGGATATGCTAGAGGTAGACTTCTAAACACAGAAACTGGAACAACTCCAAGGTCTTGCAGTAGTGTCAGTGCCTGTTTCCTGCAACCTCATTTGACAATTATCAATGAGATACATGCGTATTTATTTACATTTGTGCTGCTATAATATATTAAAAATATGCATATGCCTATGAATTTTGGGAAAGAATTGGTCGACTTATAAGCTCTAATTTGAAAACTTTTTTTAATACAACTAGAAGATTATTTTTAGGTTTTCTGATTTTAATTTTTTAATAATTTCTTTATTATTCATAAAGCTCCTGGTTTATACTCAGTTATCTTTACCACTCTGCTAGCAACAGCATTCACCTCTTTGGTTATGGAGACTTAAAATACACATGTGGTATTCAAAGAAGTCCTAATGTATGGATTTTAAGCTGAAGTTAAATCAATATGATTTTACAGTGTTGAAAATCTTTGTCTATAACAATGCTTAGACAAATTAAAGAGAATTTATTCACAGGAATTGCTTTTAAAGTTAGATAAGCTAATAGACAATGAATATTTTTGGGGGTCTTTTTTTATGGCCATGAGATTACATTTTATGTAGAATTGTTGGAGGCCAAAGAAGAATCAAAATCAGAACAATATATTTGCAGCTGAGCAATGAGAACACATGGAGATCTGGACCCAGCTTGTGGCTCTGAAATAGTTTTACTTTTTGCTCTTGGTAACTCTTAGTATTTCTCTACTTTATTTCATCTGCTCGGATTAATGCTTTTTTCTTTCTCTTTCTTGATTTATCATTTTTAGGTCTTTAGATCTGAAGCAATAAGAAGATTATTAGATGTGCTAATACAGACACTAAAGCAAAGAGATTAGAAATATCTCTGGGGCTACAGACAACTGCTTAATCATTAACAACACAGTGTACAGAGGGGGGAGAAAGACAGGACAGAAGCAGGGCAGCACCTGTAAAACACTATTTTCAGTTTAGAGGAAATAGTGGTAACTGCTTTTAATTAAATTTTGTGTAACTCTGAATACAATTTCTTAAAAAACATCAATATCAACAGTGTTTTGTTTTCATGGCAGTTGTTTCAAAGTGCCATCACTAAGACTAGTTTAATGATTAGGGTTAATTTCTAAATTAGAATGTGATCAAAGAGCTGTTGAAATGAAGGCATACACTCCTTTGGATTTCAGTGGTCTTTGGATTGTTTGGAATATTTCAAATTATAGAATATTTTGCGAGCACTAGAAACATCTGAGACATTTTTTGCTTTGTTACTGACTGTCCCCTTCTTACATCTGATACCTTTTCAGCAGCTATAGAATTGCTACCCTCAGGCTCAAGGAATAGTGTGACCTAAAGTAATTTCCCTGCTTTTCCTGATTAGGTGGCATCCGCAGCATGGCAGAGCATTCCAAAAGAAAAATGTCCTTCTGTAACAGTGTTCTAGCAATTTAGCCCCACTTCTTTCTGTATCCTTTCTTTTGTGGTAGTAAAAGAGAGGAAAAAAAAATAAATTTATTAGATGAACTGTTTCTTACAGATAGTTCCCATTCTGATTAAAAATAAATAAATAAATAAATATATAAATAAAAAAATCTTCCAAAGCAAAGCTGTTGGGATGTCCTCATCTGAATTCCAGTACAGTTGAAAAAGGGAAAAAAAAAAACCAAACCAAAAAATATTACCTCAGGCTCATAACAGATAGTGATTGTTTAGACATTAGAGAAAACTAAAAAATAAAAGCAGCTGAGGAGGAAAGAAAGGTGCATTAGCACTTAGGAATATGTTGCAAATAACATCCTAAGTGCCAAAAACTCTGTTCTGAGGTGCCATATGGGAGAAAATATCTGTTTTCCAACAAAAGGAATAAAAAAAGGAACAATTCTCCTGAAGGCTATAAACATTTTTCCTGATTGTTTCTTTGTGTCTCCCACATTTTTGTCTGAAAACTGCAGTGAATTGAAGCAAATAGAAAGAGCAGAAATACTTCCTGATTGTGAAATTTTATGTCATTAAAGACAGAAAACTGAAAACTGCGTCTTTTAATGCAAGTGCAGTGAAGGCAGTTAAGCTACTGAATGCAGAGTTTTAGAACAGTGGGACAAGGAGGAGAAGCTCCAATTAGCATTCCAGTACATGTACACCCCATTTATGAAATTATGAATTTTATCCTTTGGCATAAAGGCTGTTTTGGAAGAAAGATGCTTTTCTATAGCTCATACTGAGATGAGGAAATAGGAAGGAGGCTCTGCATTCCAGTCCTGAGATTCAAAAGTTCAGTTTCTTGGGAAATCTACTTTAGCACTTGCTTTTGTGAGAGAGAAGTAACTTTAAGCCTCTGGTTTCTTACTCCAAGTTAAACTAAAGATCCCTTTACCCTTAAAAGACTTTTGAGGCTATTTTAATAATCTCGGTCTATTTAATTACCATGTTAAATTGAAGAAGAGAAAATAAAAAAGGAAAAACCCATGAAACCCTAGGTAGAACTTTTGCTTTTCCATTAGTATTTGAAGTAGTTATTTACACGAGGGTAATTCAGATAAGCATCTGGCCCACAAACCGTCCTGGTACAGGCAAAGGTTTGTTTTTTTGTTGTTTTTTTTTTTAAGGACTAGGAGTTTTTCCAAGATGTCTTGACTACTGGGAGCAGAACGCCTGACCAAAGTATGCTCACCAGATGGTGAATGTTTCCACATGGGTAAATATTAAAGAAGTTCTAAATCTATGTAAACTGGGAAATAGGAGTGGGAAAGGTTTGCTGTTCTAGTTTTAGTTGCCTCTGCAACTAATAAATGTGAGAGGAAAAAAACTGAACCAACCAACCAAAAAAATCCAACTAAAAAACCCCCAAAACCCACCTCTAAACAAAGCTAAATTAAAAAGAAAAAAAGAGAAGTGTCTTCTAATTTTTACTGGATTTGACTTATTGTTTATGACTAATTTGAGAAACTTCAGAGTTAAAAAGTTTTTAGATTTCTTTTCTTTTATTTCCTAAATATCTTTATTATTTTACTATTCAAAAAAAAAAAACTTGCTTCCTTAAAACGTGATAGCTCCACAAATAATGGCAAAAACATAGTTTTGTATAGGGAAGGAAATGTAGGAAAACCTAAAAGATGTGTTTTGAGGACCAGCTGAATGCTTCATGCATCCAGCTCCCTGCCACCACTCCTGCCAGCTAGGCAGGAGCAGAGGGTAGCGTGGGGTAATGCCTCTGGCATTCCAGGTCCTCAGCCTCTCAGAATATTTAAAATACTGATGGAAGTAAGTTTGTGCAAAGACACCACATTGAGCACTGGCTTTGCTGAGCTCTTCTCTTCCACCGGCTCCCCTGGTGGGTCTGTAAATTTAAGCAAAGTGAGCCAAAGCTGGCCAGTGATAAGGTTTAAACTACTACAGCTGTTGGCTGACTGGTTGCGAGTCAGAGGCCTATGGTGCAATAATGCCCAAGCACTCCTCTAGATCATGTAGCATGCCATGTTTGGCTCCAATTTGCAACCTCAGCAGGAGCAGACAGCTCTCAAACATCTGCAAAAATGTTTGCTGGGTTAGTAATTTATCCCAGATTTAAAACCACATAGACAGCTAGAGGGTACACTGGCACCACACGGTGTAGATTGACCAGAAGCAAGCTGGCTTACATGACAAACGATTTATATCTGAGGTAGCATAGCAAAGTAGTGCAAAGTTAATAGAAAAGTTCCAACTAAGTGGGGTGGGCTTCATATCATGTATCCACAGAGGCACATGAAATGGAAGAAATGTCACAGTCAAAAGGCAGGGCAGCAGAAGAAAATGTTCTTTAGCTTTCCTTGTACTGAACTTTAAATAGCTAAGATAGCTTGTAACTCTCTCTCATGCTCTTCTGTCTACCAGAAACCTATTACTTACAATGCCTTTCTGTTTATTTGTGTTTTCACTGTGTGTATGCCTGCAGTGAGCAAGAGAGTAGCAAAATCTGGACATGAAGAAGGTGATGACAGAAACAGAAATGCAACCTTTTTTTTCCCTTCCACTCCTCAGAAAATCTATGTCTATGAAAATAAATAAATAAAACCAAATACTAGCCACAAATTATGATAACAATGAGACACATTGACCAGAAATATGCATTATTCTTTTCTTTAGAACAGTGTAAGATAGATGTTCTTCAACTAATGCATACAAACCTAAAGGGGGTCCGACTTGATTTTGTGGACATGACCGAAATTCATGATACAAGGAAACTGGGTTTCATGAAGCAGAACTAAACAAATGTGATGCTTTGCTGCTGGCAGTAGAAATGAAAGTTTGAGAAAGGGAATTTTTCCAGTAATATGATCTTAGTTGTGCATGTTTTTCTCTCACAAATTCTGAAACAAAGTTATTCTAGGATTTTTTTAGAAGAGATAAATGCTTACATATACTTTTACGACTTAGATACCTTTTCTCAAATATGCTATTAGTGAAACGGTTTGGATCCAGTTTCATACCAGTTACACATGTGATTCCTATTCCCTTCCTCTATAATGTTTATGCTAAAGCTATTGAAAAGAAATCTATTTCCTCAGTTTAAGAGAGAAAATAGGACGAGAGAAAATAGGACAAGAGAAGAAAAAAAATTATCAACAGTTTGTGCTCAAGGTAAATATATTAATTGTAAACAATATTCATGAAAAGTAACATCTGTTTAAAAAATATATGCAACAGCTTGGCAAGAGATATTACCCAAAAGATTATATTCTATGGAATTGGCTTAGTATCAGAAGAAAGAGTGATTAACTGTACAAAAGTTAATGTCCAAATTATTTCTGACACACTCCTTTGATCATAGAATGGTTTCTCTACTTAGCCAGAGAGTTTCAAGTCTTTGGTGCAGAAGCCAGCTGTAGATGTGGGGTTTTGCAACTGTTTTATTAACATACTTACATATGCACATGCCACAGTTACTCACCTAATAGCCTTACCTGACTTTTTGTTTGTTTGTTTTTATGTGAGTAGCAGTTAATACAAATACGCTTGAGTAGGCCTTTTTTTCCCCTTTCAGTGAATATATTGCATATTGCACTTTGAATGCTTAAAAAAAAATATGGACCTCTCAAAAAATTTGTTGGCTGTGTTGTGTCATTTATGCCCCAAATGCAAGAGTTTCTGCATAATCTAAATTACCCCTTTCCAAAATCAAAATATGAGTGTGCAGATTGGAGAGAGTTGAGGTATTGTAAAGGAGGAGGACCACTTGTTGATTTTAATATACAATTTTGAGGAAGAGAAGGGAGGAAACCTAGGGAAGAAATTGCATCTTTGAAAGGTAGCAGACAACCACTAGAGAGAATACCTGTTTGGGGCTTTTTTTTTTCTTCCTTGAAAGTTGTTATTCAGCTCTGTGGAAGAGAGAAACTTGGCTCATTTTGCAAATGCAAAGCCAGACTGCTGCCAGGAACCATTTGCAGGAGTGATTAACAAAACCAGTTTGCTTTATGAGATTTTCATGGAGGTAAAATGGTATGCATATAATTTTGGCACAATCAGATAGTGCACCCTTAGAGTTATATTGAAAAAAAAATTAATGAGAAACTCTTAAAAGGGTGTCTCATTATGGCATGCTTATTGTCTTCTCAGCAGATGTGGTATTTAAATGTAGTGAGCAATGGCCAAATGCAGGAAGTAATTCTGAGAAATAAATGACAGTAACAGTCCCAGTTTCCTGAATGGAGGTGAAAGTGGTTTGGCAATATTCACCCAAGATGATGTTCATTTATGCAGTATTGAAACTAAGCAGAGAACAAGGGAATGTCTGTGTGTGCTGGTGAAAGTGTAACATGAAATTAAAATAGATTCTAAAGTTGCAAATGAGCCAAAATATCCCAAGTGGCATCAGCACAAAGGAAGAGACTTTCAGTAGCAGCAAAGGCTGTTGTAAAGGTTAAACTTATATGCTCAGATCTCTGCTCTTAGTGGTGCAAGGTATACTAAAGAAAAAAACCCAGAACACTTTAAATTGTTGCTCTAGACTTCTAAATCTAGGTTATCAGAACACAGTGAACATATATTTGAGGAAGCAAAATATACAATAACTCATTGCCAAATTTCCTTTAAATACATTTTTTCCTTTTAGGTTATATGTACATTTGGCCCAAGTTACGTAAATGAAACTATGGTATCTACAACTAAAAGAAACTAAATGATACTCTGGTTAAAGAGAAGGTCATTAAGTCAAAAAGTCTTTTCATATCTTACATTTATTTTGAAAAATATTACAGGTACTCTGGCTGGGATAGGACCTGCTCCTTGTGATATTTCCTCCCCAACTCTGATAGACATAAGTATTCCAGAGTTGCAGTACAGCAAGCTGGACCCATGACCTATATTGTTCTTTGTGTTCCGCATCAGTGTGAATGCCCAAGGCAATGCTTTTGAATGCTGAATCTATCCTTTCTTTTTGAGACAGCAAAAAAGGAGCAGTTCTGGAGGCCATCATGGCTGCCTTTTTGTTGTAAAAGGGTTAATACAATGATAATACTCTGACAAAAAAACATCTTTAAATAATAATTTAAGTACAATCATAAGCAGAAATGCACACATATAATATTTACTTAACCTTACCTTGCAAATATGATATTTTCATATTTTTTACTTAAATTTCTCAGGACAGATGAAGCCTGATCACAGAGAAACCTTTAAACCTGGTTTTAAAAATTAAAAGTAGGGGTTTTTGTATAGCAGGCTTTTTTTTTCCTGGTAATGTCTATTTTAGTATCTTTGCTTGATGCAGTTATGTAGGAAGAAAGTCCATTCTAATAATACCAGGGGAGGGTCCAAGAAACCGTACACTGCTTGTGTTGGTTTTCAAAAAAATAGTACCTGTCTGTTGAGAAATGGGAACATTTCATAAAGTACAAACACAGTACCTTTGAGATTGAGAATTCACGGCCTGAGATTTCCATGACTGTCAGGCAGGTTTTCCTGAACTGGTAAAAGTAAAAACCAACATTAATGGATAAATAGCAAAAAAGAAGGAAGGCAGGTATTTAACAATCTGAAGAGAGGAAGTGAGCATCAGCTTCTGATGTTCAGCTTTACTTGTTAAATGTGAAACTATTATATAAGCCCAGCAAAGGGCTTGCAAAGGTTTGAGTACTTTCAATATCTACTGGGGATTTTAAGAATCTTTTTTACAACTATTGGGACAAAGTGGAATTTTATTTGAGAACAGGTAGTAAGGAGCATGACAGTTGAAAAATATCTAGAAATGTGGCTGAAAAACAGTCTAGTATCTGTCCAGATGCCAATTCAATTTCATGCCAGTTTAACAGAAAACTACTATTATGGAAATATTATTGCAATTAATCTTTCTCTGTACTTAATTTCATTGTTAAACTAACATGAAATAAATAATAGATTAGATTAGAAGGAATCAGATCTTAGACAACTGTTGTACACTGACTCTGGACATGTTCCTCTTTCTCTTCTTTTACAGCAAAAGCAGTAATATGGGCTTGGTCTACATGACTGACTGTTCTGCTTAAGGGCATGAAGACTTAAGTGACACAGAATGTATTTGCTGTGACAAAGCTGGTAAATGAGACAAGATCTTGGAAGATGTCATGTGAAGATACTAAAATACATTTTTCTGAAGACTATTTTAATTTCAGTTTTCCAGAATGGCTAAAACTAAAATGAAAAAGATAAGACAAATATTTTAATGTATGTATATATATAATTACTTTGTGAAATCACACTTTCAGTCTTCTATGATCTATATATGATCCAACTTCTGATACGGGCAGTAGGAATTTCATAATTTTTGTCTCCAAGGACTAATGAGTAAAGAACAAAGATTAAGCCTACTTTATCTGAAAAACTGATGGAGCGGTGGAGGTAATCCAATCAATTTGTCTTTGTATACAGCATATGAAATCAAGATCACCTAATTTATTTTCATTATAATATATCTACATTTTCACTTGTTTTTACAAAATAATATACTTTACCATTTGATGATATGACACTGCTAGACCTCATGACACATGATCTGCATTAGTACTTATAATTTAATATTTATTTAAATGCTACCTAACAAAACTGCAAATTTAACTTGAGAGTAGTAAGAACTACAATTCCCATCAGATTCTCTGAAATGCCTCACAATGAAAGCTGGTGTCATCTGTGGTTTTTAAGACAAACATGGGGCTTTTTCCCTTAATAAGTTTCCAAAATGAAATCTTTTATAAGGCGTCATGTTTGTTGTTTATTTAGCTTTTAAAAATTCAATAACAAACAAGTTCCCAACGTCCCTTTATAAAAGCAAAAACATTAGGGTCTAACACAAGAGAATACTGAGCAGAGAGTAAAACAGAGCATCATGTTAGAAGATAGATCTAAAAACACACTCATAGAGCACCTTAGTGAATCACGTTTATCATAGTACACATCTTAAATATTCTAAAACTGGTTTGCCTGAAAATTGTTTTCTCCTGATTTGTTTATTCTGTAGTAAACTAAGGGCTCATTTCTTCTTTTAATTCACAGTGAGTAGTATTTTACTTCCCAAGAATGCTTACGTCAGAAGGATGTGTGGAGATACTTGTGTGCAGAAAGGTAGAAGACAAACTGGTTTTTAGTGAAGAAAAGAAAAAAAAAGGCCCAAGGACATTATACAATGAGGAATCCCAAACTCTAGTAGGAACAATTCATGTATGTGAGTTAGGAACAGATCCATCACTGTGCAGATCACAGTGAAATATTTTCAGTATCCATATTTCGCTATGAAAATATTGATGGTCACAAATGAAACCAGGAAATACACACTAAGAGAACCAACTGTATACACCAATGAACTGAGCTTTATAACACTGATAATCAGTGAAAAGAAAATTCAAACTTTGAGAAGTATTAGTAAAGATATAAATGTCTGATTAAACATTTTCCTTTCAGAAAGCAATCACTTTTCCTAGCATACAAAGAAAAAAACATATCTTCAAACATATATATTTGAAATCTGTCTGAAAACCAGTTATCATTGATTTCATGGCTTCTTTTCTCTTTTTTTTTTTTTTTAAATCTGGCAGCATTTTTAATGTGAATGAGTTGGATAAAATATGCATTCAGTGAAGGAGAAGCTGGATGCACTGCGGTGAGTGTTCAAAACATTAAACATTAGCTTGCAGAACTGTATTCCAATCTCTTCTGGAATAAATGTACTGTTAATTATTTTTTCCAAATCAACTCGATTTCAACAATAAGAGTGGTGCATGCCTCTCATTCCTAGCACATACCACTATCCACAGCCAAGGAAAGCTTTCTCTGAGGGCATTTGTGGGTTTGAGCTTCTAAGACTGGTAACAACCAGATGAGAGTTCTCACTGCTAAGCCTTTATATCAAAGACAAGTCTCATTACTACTGTTATTTTGAAAAGGAAAGCAGTTTTGTTAGGCTTGTAATTAAAAAATACTATTTAAATTCCTAAGGCTTGAGAGTGTTTAATTTTTACTAGTCATTCACATTGTGTATGGTTTTGACTACAAAAACATTTGAATCTTGGTGTCTTCTAATTGTCTTCTAATTTAGAAGAGTGCTTCAGACATACTACACTTCTGAAGAAAAGTAAAGATAATGTTCCTGGTTAACCTAGTAATGTTTGCTTCGACACTAATAGTTAAGGATCAAGGAAAGTGAATGAAGTACAAGTTAATGATCAGATGAGTCCAGAGGAGGGCCACAAAGATGATCAGAGGGCTGCAGCTGGAGGAAAGGCTAAGAGAGTTTGGACTGTTCGGATGGAGAAGAGAAGGCTCCTGGGAGACCTTATAGCAGCCTTCCAGTACCTAAAGGGGACTTACAATAAAGCTCAAGAGGGACTTTAACAAGGACATGTAGTGACAGGACAAGAGGGAATGGCTTCAAACTGAAAGGAGAGTAGGTTTACATTAAAGAAGAAATTCTTTACCGTGAGGATGGTGAGACACTGGAACAGGTTGCCCAGAGAAGCTGCGGATGCCCCATCCCTGGCAGTGTTCAAGGCCAGGTTGGATGGGGTTCTGAGCAATCTGGTCTAGTGGAAGGTATTCCTGCCCATGGCAGGGAGGTTGGAAATAGGTGATCTTTAAGGTCCTTTCAAACCCAAACTGTTTTGTGATTCTATGAAAGGAAAAATAGAAGAATGACAGGTTACTAAAAGAAATGGGGATTGACCAATAATTAATTATCAAGTAATTATTTTATAAACATGGAAGATGAATATTAAAAAGCAAGTAATTTATAGGTATTTATAATAATTTAAGATTAGCATGTAGTTATTTTTTTAAAAAGTTGTATTAATTTCCTTCTCATGTTGAACATGTATGACACTTTTAATCTATTTTACTGAAGATATATATATATGAAAAACAGAGATTTAAGTGTGTATTAAGGAACAAAGAAACAAAGACTTTCTTTGAGAAAAAGATGCTTTTCTGAATTATGTAGAAGCATATATCAGAAGATTTATTTGACAATGTACCTCTCCTCTGTACTGGATTTGACAAACCTGGACCTGAATTCATACAGGTTTATGAACCAGGAAAAGAAATTGCATTGATGTTTGTGTAGATTTTTAAAATTCTGAAATAGCCATGTTAGGTTTCGATGTACTCATACAGTCATTAGTTCATTCTCGGTCAGTGCAGACATTCTTCAAGTTTCTTGCCTTCCAGCTTTAACTGAAAAATCATAAATGCCATCAGATGATAACTGTAGTACTCATGAGACTGACAATAAAATGTTCATCTGTGTCACACATGTATTTTTTAGTGTGTCTACTGAGATATATCAAGAATTTCTTAGAAGAATAAAACCCACAGATTCTGCTAATCTGAATGTATGCATATAGTATAAATCATATGCTATACAGCCTCCCTGTGTGATGCACTAGAAGCCCAGAACTGACACTGAAGTCATGCAGACTGAAAGAACTTTTCTGATTTTTTTTTCTAAAACCAGACAAAATATTCTTACAGGAAATATGCCTATCAGAGGCAGTAGGAAGATGCCTACAAGACTAACATGATTAGAATTAGAAAACCGCAAAAAAAAAACAAAACATAAACCCCAAAAAACTAATTTAGGACCATATTAATTTCTCATTGAATAAGGATTCCTCATTTTGTGTCTCATCTATTGACTGTAGGGGGACCCCTGGTGGCCTAGTGGTTAGTGTGCAGGACTCTCACCTCTGCGACCCAGGTTCAAATCCAGCCAGTCCCCCGGCAGATGGAGTCCGTTAGGCCTGTGAGGCCATCCATCTATGAGAAGGTCACTCTAAACAAACCTACGTCCTGAGGACCTCACTGCCATTGTCCAAGCTTGCTTGGCCCCAGCAGATGAACCTTAGGATTAAAGGGTGGGCTCAGTTCAGCGCATGCTGTGTCTCACCTAAAAAAATCCATTGCGCAGGCTGGAAAGGTAAAAGACCTTTCCCCAAATCTTCGTTCGCGAAGATGGGCCATTATTATTATTATTATTATTGACTGTAAATCACCCAGAGCAGACTGGAGCTTACATTGACCTCCAATTGATTAACCTAGTACGGTTTGCATTTGTATCATACTTGAACTGGACATGTATATATGGAAGACATAACAGTCTTCTGTTACGCTAAAAGCATGCTGTAGTATTCAGCTATATGCAAATTTCTCAGGGAGAGTTCTACATATCATGAAGGAACAAAAAATGTTGCATCTGGAATCGGTTAAGATGCCTGCCTAAGAGAACAGTGCTGCCCTTGAGGTGCTTGGGTTTGATATTGACATCAGTACTCAAGCAGAATCCTTGCTTACTGTGAGGCATTTTGTTCAAGTAAGGAGAGTAAATTGGTCCCCTAAGTAATATAGAATCCAAGTACTGCTAATTTCAGTGAAAGGACCCAGAAAAAAGAACAAAGGATATTTGTTAAGACAGAATAACAGATGCAATTATCTATTTTTTTACACAACTTTCATTTCAGATTTATAATTTTACATACATTCCCTTTTGAAAAGAAATTGCAATGATTAGCCACACTATTTTCTTACAGTGCTCAGAAGGAAACTGCCAGTTTCAGGACAGATTTCCTTGTCACAACTGCCTGTAGAAGAAACACATCACCAACTACAGTACAAATGCATACTATCATGAGATTTTAAATTTTTATGTGCATAAGGTGCAATTCAGGTTTTTTTTCACAACGTACTGGTCATAGATTTAAACCTTTTGGCAATTATAGGATGGTTTTTTTGTTCTGTATGGTCCACAAGATCTCTCTTCCAGAGAAATAATAATAAAAAAAGAGTTTAAAGATCTCCTATAAAATTCAAAATTTTCAGCAAATAAATGTTTGTGTATTGCCCGACCAAACTAGTAAAAAATAAATTGCTTTACTTGTTTTGTGATTTCCCCAGATTTTCTATGTCTTTAGTGAAGAGTTGTAAGTGTCGGTTTTTCTGGGGAATGGCACCAGTTGGAACCCAGATGATTGTGTGCACTTCGTACCTACTCAGGTGGCTTTGCTTTACTGATTTGGTGTTTGAGAAGTCCAGACGCTAATGCTCCTAATGATCAGCCATTCTTTTTGACTTTTGGTAACAAGTATTCTCATGCAGTTAATATCAAACAGAACTTTGTGCTCTACATCAGTTATTTCAAAATTCCCATTTTTGAACTCCCCTAGTCTCAGGTAAGTTGTACATTGTCTCCCTTTTTTATTGCCTACAATCTTTTCTCCTACTTCCAGGGCTCCATGATGCAAAATGTCATTTTGCCGATCTTCAGTTCCAGTGACAACTTTAATTTTACTGATTTTAATGGGCTTTTCAAATACAATTCCATAGAAGTCTCCACTAGAAGGAGCTTTGCCCCAGAAATACTCATCAATGCTGCTGTAAGCTTTGCTTGCCTCATAGTTTTCAAATACATTCATGTTGGTGTGCAAGTTTGCAGGTGGGTTGTCAGGGATATCAAATGATTCCTCTTCAAAATCATCATCTTTTAACTTGTTTTCAGCTCCTTTGTAAGATGAGTAGTATCCCATGTGCTGGAACAAAGATGGCTTAAAACGTATCACTTCCTTTTGAGCTAATAGCCCGCGAAAGTGGATGAGCAGCCAATCGCAAGGCATTTCTTGGTAAAACATCAACAGAAAGTGAGCCAGGCGTGGGAGGTCATGAGAATGGTAAAGCTTTCCAATGTATCCCAGTTTGGAGAATTCCAAAGTCACCCAGTAGGATCCTTCTCGTGAGGTAATTACTTTCTTAACAGCAGTCAAAAAATTCTTTGAGCAGCGAACGTCATCTTCTAGCATCACATAATAGTCAGAAAGATTAGCACAAAAGTTTAGAAGGAAAGCATAATCTACATTTTGTTTTGATCGAAACTTCACACGGTCCTCTGGATCATTATAATTTCTTTTGAGGCCATCCAGTACAGGATAATAATCCTCAGGGACGTGAATAACTATTAATCTGCCTGCAATTATATGATGTGCAAATTTCTGTGAAATATCCTGGACGATCCCTTCACACCAGGCTGAGTCAAAATCTGCCAGTTGTACTACCACTGCAATTTCTTTGAGTTCTTCATAGCTTGACTGTTCAAATATGGACTTGATGGTCTCAAGTAAATAGTTTCCCTTTTTCCGTTTTACAGAGGATAGTCCAATTGTAAGATACCCTGTACAAAAGACAATTTGAACAAAAACTGGGTATCTGATATTGGAAACAATTTTGTCACAAAGCTATTCTCCAGAGCTCTGCTTATAATAAATAAACCTTGTGAATGGTGAAGAGTGAGAAATTTGGTATGTGAACTTAAATTGCATGCAATAAAGGACCTTTATTACCTTTTTGTAAAGAAGCAACGTATTGCAAGCAAATAGACATATGGAGACTATTGTGTTAAACATTTACTTGTTAACTGCAAGAAATAGCATGTCGTGGTCAGACGTGAAAGCACCTGGTAGATGAAACCACACAGAGAATGATAATGGTGTAAAATATGCTAAAGAAAGGGGTTTGAGGCGATTACTCACACAGTATTTTTAAAACTAAGAACTACCAAATGCAGCACAAAAATATGATACATAGACTAATTGCCAAGCTTTTATAATTTTAGGCCCTCTAAAAGTCTAGCAACATTTATACACAACTACACAGTGTTATGGATTTTGCATGGATAATTTATTTTCAGCATGTTCCTTTTTTAGCTGAATTTGTCTAGTTTTTCCTTGCTAGGTCTTTTTCTAACTCTTTTTCAGGACTCATTGAGCATTTTACAGGGAACTCCTTCTTGCAAAATGCAATTTAGATATTGTTTTAAAGTAAACGAGAACTTATTTCTTTTCTTGCTTGTACAAATAATTTTTAATGCTGTTACATCTTTCTAGAGAGAGATGTATTTTAATTATAAGGGAAGAATTTTCATCTCTGCCATTTTGTAGTCACTGTCATTGCATTTTTACCAGCATTCCAAATCAGTTTTGTTTTCAGATATTTGCTAATATATCTCTATTTTTTTAACTTCTGATGTAAAACATTTTAAGACTTTATAACTGACAGTGTGTACTTCAGTTGAACCTACACCAACTTTCTTAAAATATGATGTTTTGTAGAAGACTGCTCTGATATAGTGATTCAGTGTTTCCCTCGAGGCTTAAGTCTGCTCAAAAAGCAGTTGTACAGTGAAGTACAATCTCTGCCTACCGAGCCCAAAATTTTTCAAATCTAATTTGAACAAATTTTATAGCTTTCTACAACTAACAAACTGTTTTATTTTACCTTCTGTTTTTGAACTTCTGAGCTTTGAGAAACGATTGATTTGGAACACAAAGAACAGCTGTCTAAAGGCTAGGAATGGCCATATTTCACTTCTAGAGGAAAGTCTTGAACTTGATTTCTCGTCTGAAATCAGAGTAACTAAATAGTCCATCTGCAGATAGCTCTGAGAAGAATCCTTCTTTACTTTCCCCATAAGAGCACAATTCACCTCCCTTATTATCACAGCTAAAGGAACAAGGAGTTCCATTCGCAGCTGCTGGGCTGGCAGAATAGGGAACCTGAAGGGTGTATCTATGTGATCCCAAGCATACTTAAGATTGGATTTACTGATTATACAGAAAGAGATTGACAGGATGGTCTCAGAGAGTTGTTACAGAAAACCACCAGCATATATGCCTTGCTTCTGCTTTCTAAATTATCGTCTTCTGGCCTGGGAGGAGGCATCCATAGAAGTATGCTTACACAGACCATCCAGGGGCTGCTTGCAAGCTGTCTGCAAGTCAGCCATTTGGTCAGAAGGTAACCAGGCTGTGAGGCAATCACTGCTAGGCCTGGACTTGTATTCACTCTAGAACTGCCTGTGCAGAGATAGCTGTCCCACTAACTTTTTTGAGATTGTCGCTTCTTAACTCAGCCCGTCTTGCCTAGAAATACCAGAGGGACTATATGGATTTCATTTATTTTTAAATTGCCTCATTTCATAACATTCAGATTGCAGTTACTTACTTTTCCTTGGCAAAGGTGTGCCAGCTAAGTAGCGATAGGAAATGTTTATAGATCCTGAGAAATTAGACAAATCTTTAAAACTGTGAACATAACGCTCTGGGTTGAGCTGGTGCGTGGCTGTTTCTCTGATTAGTTGCTTGTCCCCTTCCTAATAGCGGGAAAACAAAAAGGATAGAGGAGGGAGAGAGACAGAGAGAAACACATTTGTGAGTGCCAGCTAAAGAGGAAACATGGATAGGCAGGTTTCCAAGAATAACATTTTTCAGTGTCAGCTTTTGTGAAAGCATGTATATGTCACCTCGTTTAAAAAAAAAAACAAAACAAACCAAAACAAACCAAAACATTACTGAAACATTACAGAAAATCTACCACAACCCTTCAGATTACAGTAACAGGAAAAGAAAAAAAATATTTTGCACAAAATCTCTGAAAAAATAGCAAACACTAAATTATTGGCAAAAAAATGCTGTGGTACTAAAAAGGGGGTTTTGTCAGCAACAGATAAGATATCTTTCATCGATGTAGAAGTGGGGGAGATTTTTCCAGTGATTAAAAAAGCCACTGAACCTGTTGCAAATGAAAGACAAAACTAGATTCTGGCATCTGGCTCATTTTGCCATTTTTCTGAGAAGCTTCTACTCAGATTTGTGATAAGAAGAAATACATATGATCATGCAGACAGCAAAAGCTTTCTCTGAATTTGATGAAAACTAATTGATGGCATAGAAAAAAAGGCACATTTCTCACCATGCCTCCTCTTCCTGCCTCCTCCTTCAGTCTTTTTCTTCCAAAAGGCTTTCCTAACAATAGTAAAGTCACAGAAGGGAAAGAGCAGCTTCATGAGTAGTGCCCTATCCATAAGGTCACTTGAGCTTCAGGAAAAATTTGTTCCTTATTCTTTAAGGAAAGGGAAAGTATCTAACAGGCTGTAATGTCATGAGGCTGGATTTAAAAGTAGGAATGCTTGTTTAATTTATCTGGTTTGATCGTGGTCTGATGGCAGACCCATGTAGGAATGAGTTCATTTATTCTGATATATACATTATGTTAACGCACTAAAACCTCCTGATCTGTCATAAAATGGGAGCACTCCACAATAATAGTACTGCTGATAACGAGAACAATCACAGAAACAGTAAACAGCACTCATTTAGTGACATAAATATTAGAAAAAGGTGTCAAAGATATATTTTATGGCACAAAGACATATTTCTGTAAATTGATCATACATCCATTTAAAGTTCATTGTTTTTCTTTCATGGAAGTAGTAAATAATCCACTTCTGGGCTTCATAAAGATCTTTGACAGACATCCAGGGGTATCTACCCACACTGTTATGCTCTCTTGATCTGCAATATCTCTCGAGTAATTTCTCTCTATTGCTTCTGTGCTACTTTGTATTTGCTCATAAGTTACAAAAGGAAGTTTGATGATCGGATTCAAGTTTAAAATGTAACTCAGTGGTCTAGTAAGAGAATACACCAAAACTTCAGGAGATTTTCCATGAAAAATATCAGATGGAAAAAAAAATGGGCTGGTTTAAAAACTTTTTTTTTTAAAACCAGCCTTTCTTTAATGTCAAAACATTATGTGTCACTGGTTCCAGAATACAGCACCAAAATTCCTTGTTTCATAAGAAGGTTTTGGAATAGAAACCCATTCTGCTGAGGTTTTCCTACATAAAAAGTTTCAAAATGTTTAGAAATAGACTATAGTTGCTATTTTCATTCCTTTGTTGAATGATGGGCAAAACTGACATATGGATTTTTACAAAAATCTGTTTCTTCTATCTCAGACTACTATGCAGAGGTCAGTGAAGCTGAGGAGCTTGATTAATTCTCTTTGTCTTCTCTAGTTTTTTCTATGATGGTTCTGGCTTTCATCTGTTAACTAACCTCTAACTTACATTCCAGTGTTTGCTGAAGCTTGCGGGTTTTATGTGGGTGCCATAGGTTGAAGCGCCAGTTCTCCATTCTTTATGGAGATACTCTGCTCTGCTAAAGATGCTGTGTCAGCTACAATAGTACTTTTGTTTTCATAGTGCCCAAAATAGTGATAAGTATTCATAGAAGAGCACAAAACACATGCTCTGCTTACAGTTCACTTACAACTCTGAAAAGGTTTAAATACCCCACTGCATATATTGTGATATCTGGTATATATTAATTCATTATGTCTTCAAAATACTTGATCAAATGTAGTTCATATGTTGTAGACAAAGCACCTTAAACTGCTTTTCTAATATACATGAGTCAGCAGTGCATAACTGCACACCCTCTATCCAATATACTTAAGTAATTTTGCTCTTTCCATTTCTGCAGCAAATGTCCTGCAGAAAACAGTGATGGGATTTTTTGGACATGTGATACTCTCTGAGCAAAATGAGAAAGGTTCTCCTCTCCCCTCTTAACACTTGCCATAACAAATCTCACTTTAATATTCTAACATGTTGAAAAAGAACACTCATCTAATCTTACATGTGGTGCCAGAGACACCAGCTCAACAGTCCCTTGTGCAGCCTGCTGCCCGAGATCGGGAAGAGGAACTCAGGGTCAGTTGACTTCCTTTTATCAGTTACCTTCAGCAGATAGCCCAGCAGGAGATAGGCTACAATTCAGAGTGTCTTCGGGGCACTTTCATATTCTCATTCCCAGAGGGGAACTGGTTAGCCTGTTGTCCTCAAAGGCTTTCCCCAAGTATCTCTCTCCTCTCCACAAATACTGAAATTGCTCATCTTTTACCTCAGCAGAGAAAAACACACCAGACATGGTGTGTTTGGAGCTGTCAGACATGGTCAGGGAAGCTGAAAATAAATAAACTAAAAAGTCAACAGCCTAACACATTTGAAAAATACTTGATGGACCATGAAGGTATCAAGAGATCTGGAAGAACTGTCAGGAGACTTGGCAAGAGACTTGGCTGGGAGCTACATGAATACAAACATGCCAGAACTGTGATGAGAGAAGCAATGAAAGAGAGAGAATTTATAAAAAAGTGGGGTAAAGGAGAGAAAATTAAGAATAAGACATGGAGCCATCTGGGGAGCTGGCAAATAGGACAGGAAAAGATTTCAAAAACAAACCAAGAGGAACACCATTAGCAGTAATAATAAAAGCACTTTCAAAAACATCTGGGGGACTTTGAAGCAATCAGAGAATGGGGAAGAAACATCAGGGCAAATACCACTAGGGAAAAAAAAAATGATGAGCCAGGTCAAATTTGATCATAACCAAGAATTGCTAAATAAATAAAAGAGTGCAAAACTTTAGTTTTAGAGAAAGCAATATATCTGTAATGGAGTAATATGCTAGAGGCATGGGTTATGTTTTCAGTGACTTAAAAAAATACTAGCATAATCTTAATTTGTAAATATTTACAATACTGTTATAAGTAATTTCAGAAGTAAAATATTTTGAATTCAAATAATTAGGAAGTTATATATGGTTCTGATAAGTAATTTAAAGATTTTACTATTTGTGTATTATACTTTTTGTAATACTGTTGTGTTTCTTTTCAGGTCCAGCTGAGATTGAACTTCACCTTTCAGAATATTGGAAAGTCCATAATTTCCCAGTTCAACTGAAGATGAAGATAGGAATGTCTAATCACATCACAATATAACACATTCAGTTTAGTCATTTTACTATTTGCAAGCTCCAGTTGTTAAGCCACCATGTTCTTTTACTGGGCCCAGTCCAGCCTCCAAAGAACTGCAAATTCAATCCACTAATCAAGACTTCAGGGCTTGTTTGACATTCAGCACTGAGACACTCCTATGTTACATACAAACTGTAGAGTTATGTTACATTGTTAGAAGCTTATTTTTTGAAATTCCTAAAACAAATATTTCCATTTTTTTTTTCAAAATCATAAACTTAGACTAAGTTGAATTTATGTCTAATTGTTAATGCTGTAGCACTGAACCTGTCAGACTCAAATCTGAGATACAGAAGGTGAGAAAAACATAAAATAAAACCAGTAAAAAGAAATTATTCATGCAAGGAGCTTAAAATAGATGGAATTAATGAGAGTTCTCTTTTATAATTTTATTTTTATAATAGCCTTTAATGCAGTATTCACAGGTGAGATTTGCAGTGTGGACTGAAATTAGCTCACACAAATATTTCAGATGTAGTCTATTTTCAACATTAAAATTGAGGGAAATCCAGAAGTATGGAAAATACAGAGAATATTTTACTCAAAGGGCACTTGATGGAAATACCTTCATGTTTTGCTATATTCATTATCTCCCATACTTCCAATAAACAGTGACATATTTACTTCTGTGAAAAGGACTGTTAGGATCTTACTGACACACTATATGTGATATACATTAGGAAGATGGTTTCATCATAAAGGACACATTTTGAGGATACTTCACTGTTAATGGTACACAAACAGGGAAAATTGAAGGAATTATGAAATTTAGCATTTAACTAGGGATGCATCCTGTTTTGTTGTTCTAGGATAATTTCTCCCATCCAAAAAACTTACCAAAACATAACCATCTTCAATGTACAAGTTCATGAACAGCAAGCAAACGACAAGGATTCCTAAGAATGACACTGCCGACCTTTTCCGCAAGCATCTCATTTTATCAAAATATTTCAAGCTGTGTCTCATGTGAAGAACAGCATACAGTATTGTCACCTATGAAAGAAAACCACAGTATTACAAGAACTGTCTGCCCTATAAACATTATAACAAATCAACTTACCTTCAGATATATCAAATCCCTTCAAACACACATAGACTATACACTTTCAGGTGAAATTAATTTCATTTAATAATTGCCATCTTCAAGTTCCACATACAATCTTAACTATAATTTAAGCTTCCCTTTTTTGCTTGTTTGTTTGTTGTGGGTTTTTTTTCAGTAAATAAAAAAACCACTTTGCTATAACCGTTTTAGGCTGGAATTATGATGTCACTGTGGCAGGTGTACATCAGCAGTTCAGTTTCCCATGCTTAACTGTCAGATCCCAACTTGATGGCTAGAGATGATGCTGTGCCTTGTTCTCCTATGTCCTTGGTCTCCTCCCAAAGACAGGTCAAACCAACAGGCAAGAACGAAGCTATTGCATGACTCAGTGTTGTTGCCAACAGAAGAATTCTGGATACCAGAACTTCCAGGCACAAACGAGGTACCTTCCCTGAAGTGAGAAAGCAGTAGCAAGGCTGTGCAACATCCCGTAGCCTTAGACCTCTGTATCACAATGGAAAAACTCTCACCGGAGATATCATTCTCTTCTTCAGAAGAAAGGTGTATGTCTGTCTAAAATCAAACATATTTAAGTAGAGTGTTGGGAAGTCCTGACCTAATTTAATGAATCAGAGAAGGGGGGCATGGAGGATTATAAAGCCACTCAGTAGTTCTATTCAAGGTCAAGAAGAAGGACTGCCTAGTCACATCACAAAGTTGGATATTGATTTTAGCCATTTTACTCTTTAAAACAAGACTAATGGTGTTCTTGCCCACAAAATCATAAACAATAACATATGTAGGACTACATAGGTTTGAACAAGATTTGGCCACAAACTGAAGATTGCACTGCCCAAACTCTAAGGGATTATTAGCAAAAAGGTAGATTATAAGCTTATTATTTATGTCCTCACACATATTTTGACTGTTGTCCATAGCAATGCCTGACTTTTCAATGCAATTTAATATACAGAAGTCATATAAAAATTGAGAGTTTGAAGCTAGCCTGTGTGAAGTAGTAAAAAGCATAACATGCACAATGGTTAGACCCTGAACTTAAATACCATGATTTTCAAAAGTGTTGAACACCTAAACTGATACAAAGTAAGCCAAATTGGGATTTCCGTAAAGATTTGTCATGTCATATAGAAAGGTTTCTGCCCTAATAAAAAAAACCTTCCAAGATCAAAATTCAATATATATATTTGTTTTCCCTAACTGAATAAATATATCTAATAATATAAAATACGAGTCCATTAGACTCTAGAGAACTGGGAGGTAAATATATCAAATATTAGTAACACAAATGTGTAACTGCAAGGTTTTGTCTGTATAGATTCACAATGAAATGCAGTAAATGGAGACTGAATGTACATAGAATATTTTTAAATTCACTACGATGAGAATAAAACCAATTTACATATTGCATGTAGAAAAAAAGGAATTAATAAGAATTTAGATTTTTGTCCATATTAGTTTGAGGGTGGGCTGAATTACAGAAGCCTGATTATTCTGAAGGTGAAAAAGCCCAATGTAGATATTTTTTTAAGTTACATAAAGTATTTCCTTTTTCTTAATATCCAATGAACATAAACATCACGAAGAAGCTGTTAGGGACATGAATCTCCAAACACTAGTCCTCCCTAACTATCTGCACCTCCCTGTGGCAGTACAGTGGTTGCTGTAGATTCCGGTGGCCTGTTGAGGAAATGAAAGATTGCCCCTTTTAGAAAAGACTGTGTTACACATACAGTTAGGGCTTCATTTTTGTTTCTTTTTTTTTTTCCTCCCTTTTCCCATCCCCTCCTTTTTTGCACATTATAATTACTGATTTTCAAAGCAGTACATTCTTTTAAAATCCTATCAGAGGATCACTGGATGGATTAAATACTGACACTTCTCAGATAAGGGCATTAAATACCCTGACTACTGAAAATGCAGGTAGTCTGAGTTAGAGTGCTTGCAGTCACTGGCAGCTTATTACCTCCTGAAGTTTTTCTTTGGAAAACTTCAGAATAAATAAATGCGTTTTTTTTCAGTGACAGGATGACTGCATGTGCCATATTTGTTGACTGGACTGCAGTGTTACACAGTTCCCCCATCTTAGCTTAAAACTATATTTGCTGGTCATATTATATTATTTTTCCCCATTGTATTTTTCATGACACAGTTACTATGTTGGGTTGGCAACAAAAATTGAGGCAATTACACAGGTGAGGATGGAGGAACATAAAACTGTCATGACTAAAGAAGATGTACAGAAGGCAGAGAGCCCAGTATGGTCACCACTCGAAGGGGAACATCAGCATTGCTCGTGTGGTTTCGCAGGAAGCCGTTACATTACTGTTTTACAAATGGAAACAGCTGAAAGCAAAATATCGTGCATCATGCCAGTGAAGGTTTTTCGCTCATCAGACCTACTGGTAGGTCCATACCGAGCAAAGATACCAAAGCAAAGGACTCCCCGAGGAGAGTGTGCCCCGGTAGATCTGGTGCGTGCCAGGGGAGGCTCTGACAGCACCACTGATACCAGGTGGCAGTGCGGACGCGCTCTTGCCAGCCCCCGACCTGCTCCTCGACCTGTCCCTCCAAACCAGTTTGTCGGAAGGTGCTGTTTGACATCCTTATACTAGAAGCCTTAGCTAAAAATGCGCCCAGGATCATACGTATGTACATACAGAATTCCTTAAGTCTTTTTAGAGCTGCTTCCTCTTGCAGCTCCATGTCCAACCTTTAACATTGCATTGTGGAACACTCCACAAGTGAAATTTGCACAGAAAAAAAGGTAAATCTTACTCAATTTTTCCAGGTAATGTCATTCACCTTTTGAAAAATAGTCTCAGAACTTCCCGCAGTGAGACCCCTGGTGTTCTTTAAGACCATCTGAGCAGAATATTCACCATTACTAAAAATCTAAGGCTTTGATGTTGAAAAAAAGGATTCAATTCATTATTCAATTCTGAAGGCACAGCTTTTCTTGAGGATTTTACGCCTTCATTATTCATGTACAATTAAGTAACTATCAGGATGGTATAAATGCAATTAATTTCATATAGCTGACATTAAGCAGTTAAACATAATAATTAATAAACATGCATGAATTATAAATCTCTTCCTTTCTAAATGAGATGTATTGCTTTCCTCAGTCTCTTCAGAGGGAACTTTTAAGACCTCAAATTCCTCTGCACATGCATATGTTGCTCTCAGACATACATGTGCAGTTTTACACAGCAATATGAAACTATAACTTTGACTTTCTAAAATGATACAGGAATGAAAAGGTGGTGAGCTAAAAAATGCAGTGATATACCTTTACAGTGTGAAGAGGCTGTTCTTTATAAGATCTACAAAGGTGTGAAAGCTGTATAAAAGTCCAAGATTGATATTCACATGATAATGTGAGATTTTCTCTTGCAGAATTTGCAACACTCAACAGAATTTTAAAAATTTTTCCAAAAAAGTAAATCCCAAATGACCATTCAGAAAGAGTATGTTCTTAATAAACCAAGTCCTTGAAACCACAAAATTAAATTAAAGTATTTAAATATGTTAAAATTTTTAAACTTACTAAATTTTTTTTACAATATATCTGTTCCCAAGAGGAAAAAATTACATAAAGTAAGATTTTTTTCCATATTTTCCTCCTTTCTGAGTAAAAGACTTTTTGCCCTCCCTATATTACTTATTCTAGGACACATATATGCACATTCACTGTGGTAAATCATTTCATATTTGATCCACTCTAATTCTTCATCACTTTTTGATAACACTAGGAATTTGTGTTTCTTCCCACTTTCAGAGATTATTGTTTACTTTCCTGACATATTTTCTCCATAAACAGATACATAAAAAGGCCCTGTATTGTTCCTTTACCCTTAAGGATGCCAACCTGAGTTAAGGACTTAGCTTTACCTAACCAGTACAGTGAATCTGCTTGTTATGTACAGCTGTACAGAGAGCAACAAGGTCTTCTTTATATTATATTCTAGTCTGCTTGAGCACTGTGCCCCAGAAGCTCAAGAAAAGGTGCTTATTTGCAGAGGCATTGACGGCTGTCAGAAATGACAACTACATTATTTTCATATTCTAATATTTCCAAATGAGGCACATAGCTTTGCCTGTCGCTGCAGGGTCTATATTCCAGGAGGTAAAGTAGAGCTGATTCATTGCCACATTTATTATATCAACAAAATCCATAGATAACACACACACACACCCATGACTGGATTATTAAATCCCTTGTGAACTTTATTGCAATCCCTCATTTGTCTAAGGCACTCAGAAGCAGGCACTTCTTTCCTCAGTTTTGTGACATACCATTCCACCTGTAACATTCAGTCTATAACTGAATTGCTTTACTTGCAATTTTTAATGTTTGTCCTATTTGTTTTTCAGTTTTTGTTTTTGGAAGGCTGCACACGATGCCTCAGGTTTGCATTCAGTTGTCTTTATGAAGTGGCAGAGGAAATACTTCCAGAAAAAAAAAAGAAAGGAAAAAATAGCAACATGGAAATCTTTTCCATGGTTATTATTGTATTTTGCACGTGTCATTATTTTCTTATACAAGACTAAAAAAACAAATTCTAGGTTGTAATGTATGTTTGAGCTACAGATGGTAGTGAACCGGAGAATTGTAATGGACAGGCTATTCCATGGAACTCAGACAGACTCCCAGATGTTTGCCTTACTGAAAGCCTGAAATTACTTATGAAGTGTTTAAGGCTGACAGACAGGATGTTTGATGTCACTGGAAGCAGGGAAGTAAAAACTGGTCTGAAGGAAATGAAAGTTTAGCTTACAATGAGGCTAACAAATCCAGAGGCTAGAGCTCAAGTTTTAAACTAGACCTAAGCATATTGTTTGGATGACTTTCCATTGTGTAGCTTCACATGCTTAAAATAAATGGTTTAAGGACTATCGTATCTTCTGAAATTAAGATTCTAGATACAATAATTTGAAAAAAAAAGAAATATATTAGTAGGCAGATTACTCAAAATTAATACTGATAAAAGGATGAGCAAAAGAAATGGGTTTTGAAAAGGGATTTGAAAGGCATATTGATCCTTGATCCACAGAAAGTGAGAGATTATTTCAAACGCTGATGTAGGACACAAACATATATAGACCCCAAGAGTTTGGGAAAAGGGATGAGAGTTTAGGAGGGAACAGATGATTCAGCTGAGGCAAGTTACCAAACAATACAGAAAAGTAGAGAGCTTAAATTCAAAGCAGGTATTGGAGTGTCTTTCCTGTCTGACAGCTTCAAGTGATATAAAATGGAGCCACAAAACTTTGGCTGTAACGCTCTGAGCAAAATGTAATGCATTTCTTCTGGTGTGGAGGAGTCAAGTCTAATCAAGGGGAAGAGATGACTAAGAATTGTGAAGTCATATTGACTTAGATGGTAAAGCACTATCTAATCCATCACTGGATGGATGGCTGTATACCACTGGAGATATTTTATCAAGTAAGGTGTAGTAAGTATAAAATATGGGTTTTAGAAAAATGATATAGACAGTGAGTTAATGGCATGTGGAGAAAGCCTGGAAGATAAGAAAAAAATGGCAAAGAAATCTGAAATAGCCCTGAATTTCTGCTCCACAGAGACAAAGTAAAGAGGAAAATAAAACAGCATAGGCATGAAGAGGGAAGAAAGAGCTAGCTGTAACATCCAGAGAGAGTGAGATTAGCAGCTTTTACAGACACAGGAGTAGGGTTTTAGGCTGAATCAAAAATACAGGGAGAAATCCTTGAGCATTGAAAATAGCATTGGGCACCCATCAGAGAAAATGTTTAGAAAGAGGAGGATAGACATTGAGTTACATAGATATTCAATAGATTTTATCTATTGACTCGTCAATTAATGAAAATAATATGTGTATACAAATACTGATAGATTCAACAGAAGATAAAATTTTAATGGACAGTTGTCATACAGTACATTCCTATACTCTGTGATTACTGGGATTATCATATACTATGACCCATCGGGTAAGATATGTTTCTTGAGGCTATTAGGCACCAGACTGAACAAACTAGAGGGACATCCTGGTCTGAAGACACCTCTGCAGCTCTCAGTCCCTTCACCCAAAGCACAGAATATATGAGCTAATATCTCAGCAACACTTACTCTAGGTGCTAACTTTTGCCTCAAGGTCCCACAGTCTCTTACCTGAGGTTTACAGATAAAAGCTTGTCAAGTATCATGAACATCACTGTTTTAATAGAAGTAGATAAACTTATTTATGTGGTGAAAAGAAAATTAACGTAAATGTTTGACCAAAGCCGACTAGTCTCGATGAGAAAAGCTTCATCTGATTCTGATTAAATCTGTTCACAGCACACTCTGTAGCCTCATCTAACAGAAAGGTGAGTAGCTATTTCACAGAACTGCAAAATCACAGAATGTTTGAAGCTGGAAGGGACCTTTGGAAGTCATCTGTTCCATCCTCTATGTTTGCACAGAGCCACCTGGAACCAGGTGCTCCAGGTTGTGTCCAGGCATCTTTTGAATGTATCCAAGGAGGGAGATCCATAATTTTTCTGGGCAGTGTGTGCCGATGTGAGTCACCCTCACAGTAAAAAAGTTGTTCAGAGAGAACCTCCTGTGTTTCAGGGTGTGCCCATTCCTTCTGGTCCTGTAAATGTGCGCTGCTGGCTCTCTGGTCTTCACCTTCAGGTGTTCATATACAGCGGTAAGATTCCCCTTGAGCCTCTTCTTCTCCAGGCTTAACACCCCAGGTCTCTCAGTCTTTCCCAATAGGAGACATGCTTCAGTCCCTTAAACATCGTTGTAGCTCTTTGTTGAACCCTCTCCAGCACGCCCATGTCTTTCCTTGGGGAGCCTGGAACCAAGTACAACACTCTAGGTGTGGCCTGTGGCTTCACCAGTGCTAAGTAGGGCACCATCCTTGACCTCCTGACCATGTTTTGTCTAAGGCACCCCATGACACCATTTGCCTTTGTGTGACTTGGCACAGGGAGGACGAAAGAACAAACACAAAAATATTAGCAAAATGCAAAGAGTACTTTTATTACTCCACCACCTGGTGATCCTCAAAACAATACTCAGGCAGAGGCACACAAGCAGGGTTGCAGATACTGCAGAGCTTGGTCCAGGTTCAGGATCACCGAACCTGATGGTTTTACCTGTGCGTCAGGGATTTGTACAGACACAGTTTACCACTGTGTTTGATGTTTCCTGCAACAGAACATGGAACTCAAATTTATGTTTGATAGGGTGCCAATCACAGCTTATATTATCTACACACAGATGTTCTACTTGTCAAACACACAACAATAAATAGCAATTAATATGATATATGTGTTTTCTGACACCCCAGCTATAAGTCACTTGACTATGTTTACCATAGTCTTTGACAATATACTGTTATTTCCTTACAGTCTTCTTTGCTGCAAGGGCACACTGTTGGCTCTTCTTCAGCTTCACATCCACTATGGATTCCAGGTCCTCTTCTGCTAAGTTGCTTTCCAGCTGGGTACACCCCAGCATATATTGGTGCGTTGGGTTGTTAGGGGTGCAGGATTTTTAACTTCTCCTTGTTGACACTCATGAGGTTTCCATAGCCCATTTCTCCGGCCTGTCAAGGTCCCTTTGGATTGCAACACAACATTGAGGCATATCAGCCATCCCTCCCAGTTTTGTGTCATCTACAATGATTTAGTTATTTTTAATCCTGATGTGGAGAAAAAACCCTGACCAAAAAACCAAAGAGCTTCCATGTAGTCGCATATGCATGTGACTAATGTGGACCTGTTATTTGGTGTAATGTTAACCCTAAAAGTGGTATTAGACATTGAGTTGTCATTATACTGATCCATCATCTTCTCACTTCACAGTGTTTGTGGCTTGTCAGAGGGCATCATTACCAGATATGTACAAACCTGAGAGATTTATATGATTAGGAACAAGTAACATTTTTTGTGATAAGTACTCACTTCTGAGGAGATACTCTTGGTCCATATAATGGAGCTATGTCAGGTACCGAAAGGTGTTTTAACCTGGAATTTTTACATATTGTTTCACAGAGTTTACATAATAATGTACATTTGGGTGACCCTACCTAGATCAAAAAGTAAATAAGTTTTATTGTGTGACTTAATAAAAATATTTTTTTATTTTTTAGTTTTTTTACAAATTACATTGCTGGGTCCTTTACCCTCTACTTAGACTAGGTTTAACTATTTCAGAAGAAGAAAAAAATCAATTTAGAAAATTAGCTAACTGTTAAGAGGTAACTCTCCAACTTATGAGATTACCATATAATCAGTTATTTGCGCAAAGCCATACATTGTGAAGGTCATGGTACCCTTGAGAAATAATGTAAAATAGATCAGGAGATAAAATGCCAGAAAATTTTTTCACTGGTCATACTACTAATCTGTTTCTAAGATAAGAATTTCATTAAGACTTTCCGTTGAGCACCCAGGCAGCTAATAAACCTGATCAATAAAATAACTCATTCCATAAAGAAGGCTTAGAAAACTATGGAGGGGTGTGTGTGACCAACGATTAGCTTATTCTTTAAAAAGGGAAGAACACACAAACTTCAGTAAATTTTGATGAATAAGGGCATATAAAATGAGAACAGTTCCTTATAAAATGCTACATTTGTTGCTCATTTTTTCTTCTAATGTTTTGTATCTTCGTCTGTTTTCACACCCAAAATATACTGCTATGATATTTTCTTTTCAGTAGAAGTAATCCAGTGTGGATAAAATACATCCAAAATTCGTCATCTTATCTCTGCAGTCAGATTAACTAGCAGAAACCGAATATCTCCAAAACTGTTAATGCATTCACAAACCGGTAGCCTTGATTGCATTTGTGTGTTTTTTAATATGAAAGAATCAAAAATATTTTCTGCTCTTGAGTGGACTATGTTATTTATGGAGTAGTCTAGCCTTGATCTATTACATTAATTGATGTTGATTGTGTGATGCTACCCTTTATCTCTGTGACCTGTCAAGTAAAACTGGTTCCATTTGAGTAGGGAACATCTCTCCAAAGCCTGTGCCTGTGGAATTTTCTGCTATTCAGTGAGCAGCTGGACCCTTATTTCATTGAACTGATGCACCATTATTCAAAGGGATAGTGGGGAAGGAAAAGATATTACTACCTCTGTCTTGTAGCAGATTAGTTTCCAATTTTTTAGGAGATGCTTAACTCATTTTGCTTCTAGCTTCAATTTATCTGTTTACTAGCATTATGTTTGGTGTTATCTGTTAGGTTGTGCCAGAGATAATTTTGTAATCTAAGCAAAACACTTTCCCCCTTACCTTTCTTTAAAAAAACCCCAAACCCTGAAGAAAAAACATCAACAAAATGGCTGGATGATATAGTCAACCTGTCAGGTGTGGAAAATAGGTTTTTTTATCCTTACTGTATGGCAAGCATGACGATCAATAAAGGCTAAAATGACCTTTTCCAGTATTCTACACACCAGTTATTATAAATAAACTCAAACCATGGCAATAAAATATGATAAATTATCAAGGTTTCTAATACAAAAAATACTTTTTGAAATCTTTATTTTTCCAAATAAAAGTTAAATAAACAAAGCTTGGTAGCAGGGAGTGAATAAATCTTTAATAAACATATTCATTGATTTTCTCTTGAGTGTTTTAAGGTAAACTTCTAATCCACTTTTCCTCTGAAGAAGTTATAAAATATTGCTTCACATCAGTGAAAGAGTTTTTTTATGTGTCCTAAATCAATATCATAAAAATATGATTACTGAGTAAAACAGTTATTTCAATTAAATTCAATACATGGACAGGAAGGAATTTTTCACAATATGGTCAAAAATAAGTTCAATAAATCTAAATACGCACTTTGAACATCTGTTTTTTTCATTTTTACAGTGTCAGGAGCCACAGCGTAGTTTGGGAAGAAAAGAGAATTTGAGAGTTTAGGGAAAAAGAAGTACTGTAAAAGATCTCCTCAGCAGAAAAAAATACATTTTTTGCAAGTAAACTTCAAACAAGACCAATTGATAATTTAAACCTTTAGTTGGACCTATGTACTAAAAGTAAAGTGTAGCATTTTAACTGCGAAGAAAAACAACCAAAATATCCACAACATCTTAAACACAGGAAAAATAAAAATAACAGATATAAATTGTCCATGGCAGGTTAAAAAATAATTTCCTTCTTTTTTCTATATTTTATATCACTTCCTAGCTTTGTCCATTGTAGATACAATAGCTCTCTTATTTTTTAATAGCTCTTGATATCCAGAAATTAGGTTTATGGTGAGTCTTACATCATGACAAGTGTACCACTTTGCTCAAACTGATGGCTTTAGAGCAATATCAGTCTGAATCATCTTTCATAGTGGCTTTTTGCTGCCAGTGATATTACAAAGAGCTCAGAGAAACTAACAGTCTAACTCTCATAAATGCTCATAAATGCTCATAAAATCTCAGTATCCTGTGTTTTTCTAATGAATTATGATGTAAATAGATTTAGTAAGCCTTAAAGACAAGAGACATGGCATTTTTTCAAACAAAACTTTCAGGAATGACTACAACAGAAGAGTACATAATAGCTTTATTGACTGATGCACAAAGTCCTAGTTCCTGAGATAACACTTTCAGGCCACTACTCCATTACTAATTTTTGAGTATGTGTCTATTGGATGTATGCTCTGTTGTTTGAGAACTCATTGGATTGTTTTTCATTGTCTTCTTAGAATGACATTTGCCAAACACAGACACCTATGATGTGAATGTCTGAGCTAATCACACTTAGTCTCCATTTATATCTAATGTAGAAAAATAAATATTCTACACTGAGATTCATTTCACTAAAAGGCAACATTCTAAAATACATCAGATGAATTGTGTCCCAAAAGGCCCATTCTCTTCACTGGCTACAAGAACAACCTTGGCAGACTCAGATTTAGATACCAAAAGAGAGGAATTCCTTTCCCTGGTTCTTTAGTAATTTCTTTTTGCTTCCTTTTTTAGGGACAGCATATAAACAATAAGCCACTGTCTCCACCTCCAAAGTATGGACCTACAGCACAGACCTACACCTTTCATCAGCATAAAAATGTCCTAATTCTCACAATAACACAAGGTCAGATCTTGGATTGTCCCCATCTATGACACTATGGCTGGCATATCTTGCCTGCAGTAGACTGCTGAAAGTTTCCCTCCATTAAAAAACTTGAATTTGACTGTCTATCCCAAGACAGTTCCCCTTGTGCACCTCACAAACCAGTTCTCTGATTCTCCTGCTTTCCCTTCTAGCTTTACCCAGAACATGGTTTTGCTGCTGCTACAGTTTCTGCTCAATAGATTCATGACAGTACAGCACACAATAGACAGACATGTATGCCCCACAGTAGGTACCTAATAGCTTTCCTGCAGGATATTTGGAAGTTGAAAGAGATACCCATTAAAGGGCTTAACAACCACAGTGGACTCATGCCCTCAAGTTGTGTTCTTGAGGGAAGTAATCTATGGTCTGTCCGTATCTTTGACTCACCCACAGTCCCTGCCAAGATTGGAAACTTGGTTCATTCAATGCGTTCAAATGAACATCTGATTTTAGGTGGAATAAATTTTCTGTGTGGCAGGACAGTAAGTCAGAGAGCTGTTTCATTTGAATGCAGTAACTGAACTGATATTCAGATCCTGCCAAATGCTGTGGGTGAGTCAAAAGTACATATAGACTCTTCAGCGTAAAGGTAGAACATCTATTGTACACATTATTCACCCTAATTCTTTTAAATCATCAAAGTAATATGGTATCTTTTCTGTAGCCTTTTATATACACCCATGATCTTGGAAAGTCGATATTTTTTCCCTCAATCTTGAATCTCAGCTTCTTTTTACAGAAGAATAAACTTCAAGATGTTACACTGGGATAAGACATCAAGTACCCTGATGTGTGTACACTGTGTGTACCTGTAGTGTCTGCTGTATGGTGATGTGTTTTGGCTCAAAATTTTTTAGGTTTTTTTTTGGGTGGGAATGGTTCATTCCTACTGAGAATGAAATACCAGTTTAAGTTTATATGTCCTTACCTGGAGTTAAGGAAGTTTTGGGTTCACTCTTGCTAACTTCTGGAACAAACTTTAGACAGTATTTAAATTGTTAATGCTGGATGCCAGTGAACTCAAAAGAAAATACTTAAACGTGATATCTGATTTTTTTCAGATCCCAGTAAAGATACATTGCATTTTGAGGAGTATTTTAACTTTCATTAAAGGTGTAGAATCAGCTATCTGATATCAACTTCCTGACAAAAATCTAAGTTATTAAACTCTGTTGGAAACAGTATAAATACTCTGAGATGTATAAGCATGTTAGCTGATCAAAACAGTTTCTATAAAGTTTGTTAAGAACTTACTGGTCTTCAAAAGTTAAAAATGTCTGACTTCGTTGGATCCTTCTTAGTGTTAAATTTCTATTTAGACTGGATTCTGAACTTTTTCTGTAGTAAATAGGTAGCTATAGAAACTTCCAGAGGGAAACATATCTTTCCTAACACTTAAAACAAGCAAGATGAATTCAGTTATTCCCACTAATGAGACAACAAAAGCTCAAGAGCAAGTCAGTTTTTGCATAACTAAAATGAGGCAACCACATCTCTAGGACTTCACCAGACAAATGAAGAAAGAATATGCCATAGGCTTCCAATTGCTGAAGAACTCCAAACTTAACAACTAGTCTGGCAAATACATGCAAAAGAAGTATTTGTGAAATATGGAGAAAAAGGAAAAATTAGCATTATTTCTTGGCTATCTAGAGCTACAAAATTCTACACCAGAGGAAAAAATGTTACTGAAGATTAATAAAATTAATTCAGAGATGTCATTTTTCTTTACTTGCACACCTACTTAGCAATTTGGATCTAAATAAATGCACTAAGCACCTCCTTAAATATACTTTTTCACCTCCTTTATTAGTAATGTGGTATCTTTCTTAAGTTGTATCTCCATGAAAGTACTATTTGTGAAAAAGTCATATGCCAAATGTAGAATATAACTGCGGAACAATAAGTTTTGTATATTTATTTCTTGAGTGACTCTATGACAATAAAAAGATGGAGTGAAACATCTTACAGAAGCACCACTTTAGGTCAATGTTATGTTTGAACTTTCAGATAAAGGAAAGATTCTTTTTTTTAAAATGGATTTGAGTCTGCCCAATAAAGGAAAAAAACCCATGGTAAACTGCAAAGGAAATTGAGGTCCTTGTGAACTCATTTTCCAGTAGATCTGAGGTTCTTGTTGCTAATCATGTACATCAAAGGAGAAACTTGGTATGTATAGTACTCCTGAGATATATGAAATCCCAGAAATGAACAAATGATTTGCATTATCTACCCCGTAGCTTTATGGTTTTACTGGACCTCTGACGTTCAGTTGAATATTTACCCTCATGAATTTATCATTGAAGGAACTAAATCAACCTATTTAATTTTTTTCTGGACACTATACACAGAAGTGATTAAAAATATGAAAAAGACCAATTATTCTTCACATTTGAACATTCTATATGGAATCCATGGAATTCCAGAGAGGTCGAAGGAATTTACAGAATTTTAATTTATGCCAAAAAATTCCAATTAAAAAAGAAACCCAAACAAAAAACCCCAAATAAACAAACACAACCCCCAAAAAGAACCACCCCAAAATCAAACAAAATAACGAAAAACCACTATAAATCTTTGTGCTGGTTTAAAAGTTAACCAGCAAGGCAAAATGAACTCAATTCAAAAGAGAGATTTATAAGTCAGAATAACAATTTATTAAAATAATGCAATAAGTACAAGTATACAGACAGACAATTGGTTTTAACCCACAAAACCCAAATGTACAAACCCAGCACCCTGGGGTATGAACAAAAGTGGTGTACCTTGGCCCACCCCCCGAGTCCAAAGCAAAGGGAGAGGGGATAAAACCTGCTGGTGGGAGAGCTGCTGCAGTCTGGTCAGAAGTGGTGATTGCAGTCCAGTTGAGGGTGGTGGTCTCAGCCTGGTTGGGAGCAGCGGTGGTCTGCTGTCTTCCTCTGGGTCCCACGAGAGAGAGCCCCAAGGCTCTGAAACTCCCAGTCATATACTCTCCAGTTCAGGCGGGAGTGCTCAGTCCCTCCCTCAGAGTAGGGAATTCCATAAAAGGGCATGTGGATGCTCAGTCCCTCTTATCAGAGCGGGGAATTCCATATAAGGGTACAGGAACATCTTCCCACCTTGCAGGCCTCTACTGACAGCAGTTTTTGGGAAATGGCATGGAGGCTATAGAATACACAGTTTTGGGTTACACCCATCCAGGGATGAATTGGTCCCAGCCGTTCTAACCAGGACAATCTTATTTAAAAAATATTATAATATCCTGAAGCAAGGAGAAGATGCGTATATTAGAGCTTCTTTAGTTTTAGAAGATGAAGTAAGCTGTCCAATTGATTTCAATGAAGTTAAAATCAAGTACTTAAAGGTTATCTTTCCTTTTTTTTTTTCCAAATAGAGGCTAATATTAGCAGATCACAGTTAAACAGAAGTCTATAGGGAAAGAGTTATAGTATGAAAGGTTGCATGAATTCCACATTTCTAATATTAGAAGAACAGAAATAATATCATAAAATGGATTTGAGCACATAGAGCATTTGCAGAAAATGAATGTCATTACACTAAGAAATCCATACATTTTACCTACAGTACTAGTTACCTGGCTGTAACTATATGTCAGGATAAATGCATGTCATTTTCTGACCCCTAGATTGTCAAAAAATGTAGTTCAACACATATGATTGTTTCTTTTTAAAGCATGGAGAGATGAAACAAAACCCACACCTGTGCAGTAGATAGAATGTGTTTGAGTTCTTGATTTAAATTTTAATATTACATCTTCAGTACCATCCAAATACTGGTAGTCAGCAATAAGAAAATTGTTGAGGATGTCATCCAAAAGGTTTCCAGCAGCAGATAAGAAGCTGTCATTTTACCTGAAAAATATTTTCCAGAACAGGAATTTTTGTATTTTTTCTATTCTACTTTTTTTCAAGCTTTGGATTTTGGGAGTTGTTTGAGGACCACCGAGTCTTCAGTAGACTTTTGCATATCTCACTTAGGATCAGAGTATCATAACAGTTGATATTTAGCGTGTAGAATGTACCAATGCTGACACAATCTCCTGATGAGTGCCTTTAGCCCCTAAATTAGAAATGATCTAGTGGATGTGCCAGGGAGCTCAGCACTCTTTCTGCAATAGAAACATGAGCTATGTTCTGATAAAACCTAATTCTTTTGGAAACTGACTGTAAAAGGACTCTATGACAATAATTCTGTATTACCCTCTCTATATCTACCACTAAGTAAAGGAAAGATTAAAGCTATGTAGCCAGTTCATCATCCTTGTAGAGGTTCAGTTTTATTCAGGAAGGTAAAAATGTGATATTAAGAGGGCTTTAACTCTTTCATTACTACTGGACAATTGTCATGGGTTTACTCATCTTGCTTCTTTATCAGAGAGCACAGTTCACATCACACCCTGCATTTACACTGAGGTTGAATCCTAGCTCTTTGACACCTTATGTAAGTTTAAACTTGTCACTTTCTCTTCCAGGACATGTTCTCTTCTCTATACATACAACAGCATTTTTTTTTTGTTTATGTCACTTGGCTTTAGCTGTCTTACTAAACTACCTGATTTAGGCTCCCTATACTGTCAAATGTGTACTAACAGTTCCCACAGTGTCTTTCTCGTTATTTACTGACTAAAGATATAAGCTACATAACTAGTTTTGCCTAGAACCCTAACTTTTACATAGTTAAAGATAGCTGAATTAAACATCAGTTTGCTGCCTCTACTACTAAACAGTTACTCAATAATTGGAGGAGGAAACACATGTGGGCATACAATACCATCAGACTTACAAAAGCTCTGCTTGTGTCAGGCAAGACTCATCATGCTGAGGTGATGTTCTGAACTGTGATGTCTCTAGAATTTCAGAGTAAACATTGCTAATGCGTGACTGACACCTTAGTAGCAAGCTGTGTGAGAGTATGCTTTTTAAAGGAAGCTCTAGAAGCCACATGCCCATGCGGACACAATCTCCTTGTGAAAGAAATTATTTGCAGTATCAGTGATAATCAATATTTTTCAACTGTAAATTTTTAGCCACTGAGTTTTATGAATGGCTCTTCTGTGTTTGAATGAGGGAAGTGGGACTAACCGTATCTGCAAATGCATCCAAGCAAGCACACTGTCACTTGATGATTTGTATATTAGAATATGACTAAGACATATAACAGTAGTAAATTAGAGGAAAATGGCTGAATTGCCTGCAAATGGAAAATCAAGCAGATATGTGGCTTCTTTCATTCTAAGTTTACAGTTGTTAATTTTATATGAATCCTTAATTCAGAGAATAAGCAAGGGAAAAATAAACAAGGGGAAAAGCTAAAAATTGTGGCTTTGTTAGTTGGCGGTCTTTGACTGAAGTAGATTCGGTAGTGAGAGGGGCTTATATTATACACTAGAGGCTTTTTAGAATTCTTTGCTGGAAAAATTTCTGCATGTTTGTGATTGTTTTATTTTCAATATTTCACCATGAGTTTTAGAGATAGACACTTCAAGAAGAGCTGTGAAATTACAAGGAAATAATGTAATTGCTTCCTGTTCTTCCTGGCAACTTTTGGAGCATGAAACCAAAAACCACAACTCAGATACATTTTTAGCTGCCATCGGTTCTCAGTATGACATAATATCTAATTGTTGTTCAGGATGTACACAGCCTTTTTTAAACTTGGGTTTAGGAGGAGAGGTAGAAGAATTTCCATGATTTTTTATACCATTGAATGTTTGAGCTGTAATGACTGCTGAGATTCTCATATAAAATTACCATTTTCTTTGTCACTATCTAATACATCTGGACTGAAGTTAGATATCAGCCTAGGCTTTCAATGTTCTTTTGACCTCTGATAGTACAAATCCTGTAATGTCAATATGATATAACCTTGTAAAATCAATAGGTGCAGTGCCATCTTTCTGTGATTCCCACAAATTTCAATACATTATTTTAACAAGATGCTTGTTGTATAAAGGCAGTATATTCCAGCAAGTCTGCGTGTAGTAAACAGTCTAGTTATTTTTTATTAGTATATCTACAGAAACAAAGATGATTATAAATAAATTACACATTATACCTTAACTGCATTTCAGTTTTGCTTATTTTCCATTAATATTTCATGACCTGCAGCTCGGTAAGTACATAGTGCTTTTTTATTGATTGTTGTTTCTGTTACACTACATGAAAAAGCAGTTTGTGTTTCTATACAGGCTTACAGTGTGCAGTAACTTATAAAGAAGTGCAAAAATGTAAAATATTTCAATAGTTAGATCAGAGAATCATATTTTGGGTTGGAAGACGCCATAAAGATCATCTAGTTTTGAGCCCCGTGCCATGGGTCAGCACAGCTTCCACTAGACTAGGCTACTCAGAGCTCCATCCAACCTGGTCTTGAAAACTTCCAGACACTGCGCATTCACAACGTCTCTGGCTAACCTCTTTCAGTGCCTCACTGTCCTCACAGTAAAGAATTTCTTCCTAATATCTAATCTAAGCCTAAACTCTTCCAGTTTGAAGCCTTTCCCCCTTGTTATGTCACTACATGCCCTTGTAAATAGTCTCTTCTCTTCTCCAGGCTGAACAATCCCAGTTCTCTCAGCCTTTTCTCTGTACTTGTTCCAACAGGTCAATGTCTTTTGTGTGCTGGGGACCCCAGAGCTGGATTTCTGGGCTGTGAGTGCACGTTCCCAGCTCATGTCCAGTCTCTCACTCACCTGCACCCCCAAGTCCTTCTCAGCAGGGCTATTCTTGCTCTATTCATCCTCCAGCCTATATTGATACCCAGGGTTGCCCCAACTCAGGTGCAGCACCTTGTACTTGGTCTTGTTAAACCTCATGAGATTCCCATGAGCTCACTTCTTGAGTCTGTCCAGGTCCCTCTGTATGGCATCCTATCCTTCAAATGGGTGTTGTCAAATGCACCACTCAGCTTGGTGTCATCTGCAAACTTGCTGAGGTGCACTTGATCCTTCTGTCTATTAATGAAGACATTAAATAACACTGGTTCCAGTATGGACCCCTGAGGGCCACCACTTGTCACCGATGTTCATCAGGACTGTGAGCCATCGACCACTACCCTCTGGATGCTACTGTGTATCCACTTTCTTATTCATCTAACAGTCCACTCATTGAATTCATCTCTCCAATTTAGAGAAAGGGATATTGTGTGGCATTTTATCAAAGGCTTTACAGAAGTCCAGATAAATGCCACCTGTAACCCTTCCCTTTTCCAGTGATGTAGTCAGTCCATCACAGAAGGCCACTAGATTGGTCAGGTAGGACTTGCCCTTGGTGAAGCCATGGTGGTTGTCTCAAATGACCTCCCTGTTCTCCATGTGCCTTAGCATAATTTCTGGGAGGATCTGTTCCATGATCTTCCTAGGCACAGAGGTGAGGTTGAGAGGTCAGTGGTTTCCAGGGTCATCCTTCCTACTCTTTCTAAAGATGAGTACAATGTTTCTGGTTTTGCAATCACCTGGGACTTCGCCTGACTGCCATGACTTTTCAAATATCATGCAAAGTGGCTTGGCAACTATATCAGCCAATTCTCTGAGAACTCCGGGATGCATTTCATGAAGTCCCGTAGCTATATGTACCTTCAGGTTACTCAGGTGGTTGTGAACCTGATCTTACTGTGGGAGGGATTTTGCTCCCCCAGTCCCCATCCTGCTATCCCCTCAGAGCTGTGAGAAGTTGCCATTGAAGACCGAGGTAAAAAAGCTGTTGAGTACCTCAGCCTCCTCCTTCTGTAATAATATTTTTCCATAATATGTTTCTGGATAGTTCATTATACTAAAAGTCTGTTAGCTACTGTTGATATCTTTTAAAAAACGTTAGGAAAAAATGCCATTAACTCAAAATATTCCATCAAAAGCAGTATGCTTAAAATTCATACTCCTGGCATATTTGCTGACAAGATGTTTTAATTAGGACAGCAACAAGCTATTCAGTCATATTTGGATATAACACTAGTTTAATTCACACTTTTCTCTTAAATAAACCTACAACAGCACTCTGTGAAATTAAAATACAGGACACTCATGTCTTTGCTTAGTATCATCTTGCATTTTAATATTTTACACTGCTGAATATAAATAACCAAAGAAAAGGTGAAAACTCGTCTGGAAGGAAGGTGCTGATTCATGAGAAGACAGTTCTAATTTTAAGCAGGTATAGAACCAAAAAATTAATTGCTTATTTTCTGTTGCTGTGAAAGCAATTTGCAATGAATAATTTATCTAACACATTTAACCTATTTTTAGATTTATTTTTTAAACAGACAAAAAAATTATTAATTTTATGATATTTTTAATTATTTTTATTTCTGGTATTTGATTTGAATAAAATTGTTCTCTGGGAATAATTATTATTTTTATAATAATTATTATTATTATGTCTCAGAGATGCCATAAAATTTTTCCTTGCTCCATTGATAGGTATCTTAAAATTTCTTGCAGCAGTTTGAATTCTAAAACTCGTATTTTGTATGTGTTGGATGTGTTATATTTGGTCAAAAGAATATTCATATAAAACAAAGTGGAAAAATAAACTAAATTAAATGTATATAAAAACTGGATTTGTATGAACATTTGCAGTATTCTCCATACAGTTCTTATCACTCCTGAAAACACTGTTAAAGATTGAAAATAAAATTTGGAAATAGGATTGGGAAACATATGTTTGGTAAATTTTTTCTTTAATATTTCAGGTTAAAGGGGTTGTTTTCTTTGTTTGAATCTTTGAATCTCTCTATACTGTGTTTTTCAGCATTACAATTTTTACTTTTAATTGCTGAAAGTAAATTCATTATTTCTTTTTAATTCTAAAAGTACAACCAAATGGTTAACTTTGTTCCAAAAAGAGATGTGACAGTAAACTAAACTTGTATTTTCTCTGTTGAGAAGGAAAGAATATTCAATGAACTGGCTGATGTCTTTGCAAAACCTATCTTGATCATTTTTGAGCAGTCTTGGGAATTTGGAGAGGTCCCAGCTGACTGGAAGCTGGTGAATGTTGTCCTGATTTTCAAGGGCAAGAAGGAGGACCCTGGAAACTACAGGCCTGTCAGTCTCATTGCAGTGCCTGATAAAGTTATGGAGAAGATTATTCTGGGATGTATTGAAAAGCATGTGAAAGACAACGCAGTCATTGATCACAACCAGTGTGGCTTCATGAGAGGAAAGTCCTGCTCATCAAACCTGATTTCCTTTTATGACAAGGTAACCCACCTAGTTTATCAAGGGAAGCCTGTTGATGTAATCCTTTTGGATGTCTGTAAAGCTGTCTCTCACAGGATCCTTCTGGACAAAATGTCCAGCTCACAGATGGATAAACACATCATGTGGTGCGTGAGCAATTGGCTCATGGGTCAAGTACAAGGGGTAACAGTGAATGGGGTAACATCAGACTGGTGACCTGTCACTAGTGGGGTTCTATCTTGGGCCCTGTGCTCTTCAACATCTTCATAAATTACTTGGACACAGGACTGGAAGGGATACTAAGTAAGTTGCAGATGACACAAAATTAAGAGGAGCTGTTGACTCCCTCAAAGGCAGAGAGGCCCTGCAGAGAGACTTCACCAACTACGTGAAGTTCAACAAGGGAAAATGCCGGATTCCACACTTGGGATGGGGCAACCCTGGATGTTTGTACAGACTGGGGAATGAAACGCTGGAAAGCAGTGCCACGGAAAGTGACCTGGGGGTCCTGGTCAATGACAAGTTGAATATGAGTCAGCAGTGCCCTGGCAGCCAGGAGGGTCAACTGTCCCGGGGGCATCAGGAAAAGCATTGCCAGCCAGTCGAGGGAGGGAATTGTCCTACTCTGCTCTGACCTGGTATGGCCTCACCTTGAATATTGTGTGCAGTTTTGGGCACTGCAATATAAGAAAGACATTAAGCTATTAGAGAGTGTCCAAAGGAGGACAACAAAAATGGTGAAGAGACTTGAGAGTAAGCCGTATGAGGAGCAGCTGAGGTCATTTGGTCTGTTCAGCCTGGGGGAGACTGAGGGGAGATCTCATTGCAGTCTACAACTTCCTTGTGAGGGGAAGAGGAGGGGCAAGCATTGATCTGTTCTCTGTGGTGGCCAGTGGCAGGACTCAAAGGAATGGCCTGAAGTTGTGTCACAGCAGGTTTAGATTGGATATTAGAAAAATGTTCTTCACCCAGAGGGTAGTTGGGCACTGGAACAGGCTCCCTAGGGAAGTGGTCACAGCATCAAGCCTGACAGAGTTCAAGAAGCATTTGGATGATTCTTTCAGGCACATGATGTGACTCTTGGGGCTGGTTCTGTGTAGGGCCAGGAGCTGGACTCAATGATCCTTGTGTGTCCCTTCCAACTCAGCATATTCTATGATTCTGTGAAACTGGGAGGCAGTGTCCCATTGTGATTAATCAAGTTTGTTAAAGATCATCTTGTTAAAGCTGACTGCTGGTTTTTTTAGCCCAAATTTCTAATAAGCTTAAGTAATTTCTTTGAATGGAAAAAAATACGAATTTAGAGTTGGAAATTGGTAAACCCCTCAATATTGCAAGGCTCAGATTGGATGCTTTCTCTTTAGAAGCTTATTTTTAGGCTTTTCTAAGTGCATATAAGTAAAAAATATGCAAAAACATATACGTGAGGAAATGATTAATTAATTCAGCAAGCATATTGATAAAACATCAGGTCAGCTCTCAGATCTTTTGGGCTGACTGTTGGTCAATTAGTTTCTTCCATGTAGTCAAGTTGAAATACATTATTCTATTTGTTTAAGTGGATACAAGAGAGAAAAGAAAAGTCTATATTGCTCTTTGCTGAAGAAAACTACATTTATCAAATACTTTCCACTTTTGTTTTATAACTTTATGAAATAGACAATTATTTCTGAGGTTTTTGCCTAACCTTTCCGTACTTTCAAATCTGTATATGTTGGCTTGTAAGACTCCTACTTGTACAACATTTTGTTTATAAATGACTTCATACTTTTATAGAATACAATGACAAAAATTACTACCTAAGAAATGCATATTAAGAAATAGAAATATTTTGGAAAATGAAGAGAAAGTCTACAGGTGACATGTGAGCTCAGTTTTCAGTCTGATGAAGTTCTATTGTATATATAAGGAAGAATTCTGTCTCCCTTTACAAAAAGAGTTCTACATCTCTAAAATGAATAACCTTTGAGGTTGAATGAAAAGCAGAGGATCTTTATGAGTGCATATGATTTTAGCCAAGAAAAATGGGTCATGGGAGTTATTTTTTTATCATACTAAAATTGATATTTTAATTCAGAATTATTAGAATGAAAATAAGCATTACTATTCTCTGTCATCTTACGGTGTAGCTCAAAATTTTGATAGCTGTGAATCAGCTGTGATTCTTATTATTTCAAAGACAAGATCTAGACCGCAAAATAAAAGATAAGAAATAAAGGAAGAAAAAACATGAAATAGGTCGAAGTTGGAGAGAAGCAGAAAATGTACTTTGATTAATTGAAAGGTTAATTACTGAAAGACTTCCTCCACATAGCATACTGTTAATTAGAAAGTCTAAGCAATGTGTGATTTCTTTTAACGCTATGCAAAAGGTCAACATGACATAGTAAACTGCTTGATTCTTCTTGTGTTTGTGAAACATATGACTCGGTGTTTCATTTTACTCTGGAGTAAAAGAAAGCTCCTTTTCCTTTTTCCTTTTTTTTTTTTTTTAATAGAAAAAAGACAAGCTTAAAAAATAAGAGTTTGCTTAAAAAATGAGAGTTTGGTTAAAAAATGTGAGTTGGGTAGAGATGAGACCAATTAGACACAATGGGCTAGTGTTCTTACCCACCACTGCCACCTTAGCTCTGATCTGTGAAGCACACTGGGCGCAGGATAGAACTGTGCTGTTCGATAGGGTTTCTGGAATATTTGGTGTCTTCTACAAAGTAATAAGTCTCCTTAAAACTTACATTTCTTTTCCAACATTTCGAGAAAGTGTTGTTCTCATAAGAATGGAAAATATAGTGTTAAAAATGTTCTACAACAATTTGCCTTCCAGAATAGAATGCCAGACTGTCCTGCTTATGTCTCACCAGAAACTCCTCACTGTGGCAATGGGTGTATGGAAAAAGTCCTGCCAAAGGTGGGCTGGTGAACCAGAAGTTTTTAATGTTGTTTAAACTCATGTTAAGCTGGCTCTTTGCAGAGCCACTGCTTTTCCCCCATACCTCCCCTGTAACCCCTTATCTCTCAGGTAGGAGTGTCCTGGGAAGATGTCCCAAGGTGCTCCCATTGGTCCTTTGTTAACCCTTTCCTTATTGGCTGTAAACTCCTTACCTTGATTGTGACCCCTCACCTGTGATTGGTCCCCAAGGGCTATATAAGCCCCCTCCCACAATAAACTTCCTCTTTCGTCCTCTCTCCCCTGGTGGTCCGGTGAGTACTCCATTGCGGGATCTCCAGCCCACGTGGTGGGGGGAGGGTGGAAGGGCATACTCCTTCCAGGTAATGGACTGAAGCGAGGCCTGAAGGATCTCCCCCATCCCAACTCATCTACCATACCTCACTCTTCATAACTCTTGGAAATACTTTCAGCAAACCATCAGCAGCACACATGGGAAATGCGTGACAACAATGTGCGTGGAGCCTAGAAACCACAGCAGCTTTAGAACCTCTTAGGTGTACCTCAGGGACTGAAGGACTGTCAAATTTGTGATTTACAAGGAGCTATAGAGATGGATAGAAAGTACACAATATTAGACCGTGAATTTGATGGAGTGTGGGACTGGAAGATTATGAGATTTGAGTACTCATTGTTGGTGGAAGTATAAATTTAACAAGGAATTTTGATGGGAAATATTTTTTATAGACTGATCAAAAAAACAAACTGGAATTACTGAAGTATTATCAGGTCTGGAAAAGGCATAAAACCAAGAATTGACTCCTGTGTCACTGTCCCCCCCCCTTTTAGCTACGAAGCAGTACCTTGAGACTGGCTGACAGCACCATGAACAGAAAGAGCAATGCTTTCAACCATTAGGAAAGAATTAATCCTTTGGTTTAGTCATCTAAGCATTAGTCATGTAATCTGTGCTGCTTGCAAAGGTACTCATTATAAAGTAATTAAATGTATGCTAAGATAGCTGTTTAAAAAACGTGCTCTGAATAGGCAGATTGTGTCTTTCCATTTATTCCACATTTTTAAGAGTAAAATTAGGTAGGATAACTCCTGTCTTTAGATAGTGATGTAGTTTTTTGAGAGGTCTAGACAAGCAAAACCATTTTCTCCAAATTTTATTTTAAGCAGATTGATAGAATCCCATCACAGGAGTAAGCAAATAACAACTACATGGTAAGCAGCATGAGTCAAGTAGGAGGAAAAATGCAAAATCTTCCTAGTGCTATATGATTAATTTTTCGAGGACATAAAAATCCACACTGTCGTAGACTACTAATAGAGACAGCTTATTGTTCTTCATGGACTTTTAGCTTGACCTGTTCTTATGTAATTACTTTTACTTTTCATTGCTGAGTCAGGAGACCCATTCCTATTTATGTTGCTATATGGATAATTCATTAAAATCTACCCTGCACAGGTTAACATCAATTTGAAAAAAAAAGCCTGCCTCTTTGGCCCAAGAGTTGCTTCTATTTAACTAACCCATGTTAAAGCTAACTAAAGAAGAAATAAATGAAGAAGTACAAGGTAGTGAAACAAGGAAGAGAAAACAAAATATCTGTCAACCAAAAAAAAAGTCCACTCAGTCCTCCAGCCTTTGGGACAGAAATTTTGACACAATTTAGTTTAATATAAGCAAGCCCCAAAAGCGTAGTTGAAAAAAAGTATTTGAAAGGAAGAGGGGATGATCACTTCCCACTCCCCTTCAATCCCCAAATAACAGGGCCTAGTCAAAAACTAGAGGTCTCTTCACAGCTTCTCCTGTAACACACATTGTAACCACCACGGCAACTAGCTGGTTAATTATCATTTCCCTGTTATGGCAGAAGATTACAAATGAAGCTTCCTTCTAGCTCCGTGTGTTCTGCAGAGTAATGTGATAGTAGGAGAAATACAAGGAAATGGTATACTGGTAATCGGTTCTGCTTTTGACAACAAAACTACCGAAAAATGTATAAAGCTGTTAAATAAACTCAGACATGAAACAAAAAATTTAGGCTCTTTCTGTGTTCTGAAAAATGACATATTTTAATCTGAACAGACATAATATTTTTTACAGTACATCATTTCTGATGGAGTTCACACAAAAGAAATGGGTTAGACTGAGAAAGGTTTGCCAACAAGGCAAACCTATAGTCACAGACATATCTAATTCCTGAAGCTTTCATCACTAATATTTTATCACCCTCACTGATCTGCCCAATCTTGAAGAAAAATGTGACACAACTATAGAATTTATCTGTATCAAACAGGAGGTAAAATGCAAACTACAATAGAGATGTCAAAGCAAAGTATTGACTTTGCTCACTGTTAGCTGAAACAGTGCATGGAGTGTTTTATTTGAACAGTAGAAACAACATTAGCATACACAAGTATGATGGTATGTCCATTAAGAGAAAAATATGATTAATGTTATTTGTAGGAATGTATTTTTTTATATCCCTTTTATACTGTCATTCCATTAACATACCTTTGCTTTACTGAAGACTACTGTAGCAATTTTTTCAAGTTTAACCTACCAAGATTTTTGATTTATCAACATTAGAAAAAAATATAAAAAGGAAATTATTCTTTTTCTACACTCACTGATGAATCTCAATAATGCATCAAGGAGCATTTGCTATGGTAAAGACACTTGAGGAGACCATATCGTTCAAATAGTTTGGTAGGTGCATCTGCTTATATTAGTGAAATGGGAAAATGTAAGAACAGAATCACTGTACTGTGATCTGTAGTAACTCTATCAGTTATGTTGAGGTATAGTAGGAATAACACATTTGCCTATGGAAAAGGGGAAACAATGAATTTACACAGAAAAAAATGAACTATGATTCCATACATGTCAGTTAGATAAGGCTGACCATGAATCACCCTTTGATGGTAATGCAGTGTTACATGAGATTTAAAGACCACCTCAACAATCCCTTAGTGAAGTTCCTTGTTTGTCCTGCTTAGACTGTGTTTGATTCAGGTCACAAGGACACAGCCATGTAATTTGCAAACAGCCCAGAGCAAACAGTGGTGCAACTCCTTATCAGACCAAATAAGACTGGTTTGTGATACACCTCTCTCTACCCTGTCACCTACATAGGAGAAAATCAGCTTCAACATCATCCCTTTTTAGCACAGTATGTTGGTGTGATATGGAGCAGCTCCCGAAAATCAAGTCCAAAGACGTTAATTCTCCAGGATGCTTATCCAGATATTCTGCCCTTGTGACAGCAGTTGAGTCTTTATACCTTTTCTGTCTTACAGTCACTGCATTTTCACAGTAAGATAGAAGTGCTAGTTGGAGGGGTTGTCAATGGAGTTCATTTAGGTCTATTCCTACTCGGAATGGGGTTATAACCAACACTGGAAGAGGTCAGCTGTGGCTTTGTCCAGCCAAGGCTTGAAAATCTCCAAGAGCATTTTGCAACCTTTCTGGGTAGCCAGCTCCAGTGCTGCACTGCCCTTCTAGTAGATTTTTCTTGCCCAAGTGTCTAATCTGAAACTCTCAGCCTTTAATCTTTGACATTAGTAGAGAACTAAAGCTACCATTATGTTACCTGATATTAAATATGGAAAGAAAAAAATAATAAAAACACTTACAACATTTCATTTGTGCTACCAGATGCAGGAACTGAAAACTTTCAGTGCAAAATCATCTCACAATAGCTCAGAAGAAAGACATGGAAACTCTCCTAGTAGAATGCCTTACTAATTGGATATCCAAGTCAGAAACCGAAAGAGAAGAAATAAAAATATTCTTTTTAAATCTCATCAACTTTATAAGGGACAACTGTGATAACTACTACCATCCTAGTTCAATGGGAAAGATATTCTATTATCTATAATACAATTAAAATTCAAATGGTATTCAGCCTGTATTTTATAATCTGATAATTAATACTCAGTATTACTAAGGTTCATGTAAACCCACATCCTTACATCACACCCTCAACAGTAGTTTAAAATTCATGTCTGGAAAGAAATAAGAAGTGCAAAGGAGAAGGTGGAAGGCAAATCACAGTCAGAAGTGTGCTATGCCTTACTTGAATGAATATAACCAGATGAGGGGACCCCTGGTGGCCTAGTGGTTAGCATGCAGGACTCTCACCGCTGCAACCCAGGTTTGAATCCCAGTCCCCCGGGCAGATGGAGCTCGTTAACCCTGTGAGGCCATCCATCTAAGAGAAGGTCACTCTAAACAAACCTACGTCCTGAGGACCTCACTGCCATTGTCCAAGCTTGCTTGGCCCCGGCAGATGAACCTTAGGATTAAAGGGTGGGCTCAGTTCAGCGCATGCTGTGTCTCACCTAAAAAAAATCCATTGCGCAGGCTGGAAAGGTAAAAGACCTTTCCCAAAATCTTCGTTCGCGAAGACTGGCCATTATTATTATTTATTATAACCAGATGATAATCTGATTGTAATGAATCCAATGAATCAGTAATGTTTTCATCAAAAGTAAATCAGATTATCCTAATTCTGAAAGTATTATTAAACAACTATAAAAAGGGGAATATGAAAACATATTTCTTACTGACCTAGCAGCCATTCTATGACCTGCAGAGGGGAGGGGAGGGAGGAGTGGGGAGGGGCAGGAAGGGAAGGGAAGGGAAGGGACATGAGCCAACAGGTTCATGTTGCTCAGGTTCAGTCAGCTCTAGTCAGAGCTGGGGAAAGGATCCAGTGTCTTTTACAAACTGTTAACCTCTTAATCTGGGACAATGTTACCACATACAGTTTTCTACTTATTAACACCTCTATACATCTGCTGTTAAAATGAAACAAAAATGTTTTTCCTATGCTGAAATGAGAAATGATAGTCTCACTGAAAATTATAGTTTTATAACTTCCCAGTGTTGGAACAAATTCAGCATAGGGATACAGTACTAAGATAAATGGTTGTCTGTCCTTTGCCATTAAATCCTTAGTGATGTTACCTGTTAAATACAAAATTTGAATTGACAGATAGATTGCTTCTGTGATTCCTCCACATACTAAAGTACCCTTTGGTCTTCAGAACAAAATGAAGTCTGAGTAGACAGCATAAAACCTACTTTAAAAACAGCAAAGAAAATTGCCAAAATGATAAATTATTTTATTATTGTAGACGTATATTTTGGTCAATAGTATATTTGCTTATACTGTGGGGAACTTAACACAGCTATAAAAAGAGAGCTGTTAAATTATAGATGATGATGATGATAACAATAATAACAACAATAATAATAATAATAATACAAAAGAGAGCATGTCAAACTGTCAACAGAAAAAAAAATCAGAGCATAATTTGGAAAAGCAGAATTTGTGTCTAAATTACATGCATCCTCAGGCTCCTAGCAATGAAAATCATCTCAGCACTAAGCATTGTAGGGAGTAAAGATTCTTACAGTGTCAGCTAGTAATAGCCTTATCTCCAGCAGTTTATCATGAGGCTGTGCATGTGCATATGAGGAAAAAATGGGGGAAAAATATGAAAAAAAGCCAAATGTGAAGAAATATAATTATTTAAGAAAAATAATTAATGTATAATTTAACACTGATGTCTGACATTTATATATTGCATTGTTTCCACTATATGACAGTAATCTCCTAGGTTAATAAGAGTTCTAGTTCCTGGTACATCTCAGAAAGAAGTGACTTCTTACTTTCTGCTTCTGATAGAGGGAAAGGAACAACATGAACCAAACTAACAAAAGGGTGGATTGGCCAAAATTATACTACCCTTTTTTTTTTGGAGAAGACTGAGAGAAAGGTTGTGGAAATTGTCACAGATTCACTGAAATCACCTTTATCTGCCATCTCAGGAATTGTTCTTCAGTTTAAGTTTCCCTCCCCCAGATTCATTTTTCACATCAATGGACAAAGAAAAGGAAGGTAAAGCATGAGTGTTGTTTCTTAATTTCTCACTAGTTACAGATCAGAAGTTGTTGCTCATTGATTTTAGATGTGTATAAGCTACTGAAAATAGTGAATCAGAATCATACGTGGAAATTATTCTTAAGTGATTTTTTTGAATGGCGTAGATTTTCATACATTGCCTATCCATAATATATTGTCCCCAGATTCCTTTGTGCTAAGAGCAGTATCTTAAAATTGACAGATTATGGTGTTCTAGGACTGTACTGGAAGGGAGTTCACACCAATGTTCTCTATAATCTTTAAAATAATTATTAAGGATATTTTTCTTTTTCAAGTGGTCCTCATGGATGATAGGCGAACCTGTCTCTGTGGCACATTTTTCCGATGCTTATTCTTTAATACCTTGAAACCTAGCAAGAGCCTTTCACATGGCACACATCTCCTTTAGTCGTCTGCCAGAAATGAATGCTGGCAGCTGCTCTGAAGCCCATTTATTGAACCTGTACCATTTCTAGAGCAAAGCTCTGTTTGATGTGAGGGACACTGTGCCAAGTCAGCCTGTATTTGTACTATGCAGTCACTGCTCTTGTTTCCCAGTGTGAATCTCCAGGGCTTCCTAAGGATTTAAGGAAAGAAAGCAGAGGATGGAAATGGACTGTTTTTACATAGACTCATCTCTTTTAGTAAAAGTAGTTTCTAAAGTGTAAATAGAGGGAACATTTTCCAGAGACATCAAGTATAACTGTTACAGAAATTTCTAAATGTATTCCTAAAAATATTAAATTTGCCTAGTGAAATCTATGAATCTGTGTAAGTCCAGGAAAATAAAATAAAGAAATAAAAATACATATATATAAAATTCTTTACATTTAGCAGCTGATACCACCTTTGATTGTTTTTCACAGTATTACACAGTTTTCACGTCTGCAGTATGGGCTGCAGTATTTAAAACCTTACCTGACTAGTTTAATGAACTAATTTAATGTGAATTCTAATTGTCCTGGACTTCAAAACTGGTCCATACATAATTTTACATAATATTCTTTTTGCATGTCTGAATAAATAAATACTTGCTAATGCAAGCATGTGGGACTTATCATTAGAATTTAGTAAGATATTAAAAGCACTTGGAATTTTTTAAAACCTTACATTTATCTTCCATTTTCATTCAAATATAAGTTTTAATACCCATCTACATTCCTTCTTTTTTCCCATTTAATATTATTCTTTGGTTTTACACAGCCACTGTGTGGATTTATACTGCAGAAAAGTGCAGCTTTTTTCCCGAAAAGTGCCTATCAAAGCCATTTAATCTTTTCAGTCATCTGTATTATTCATTTAGAAAAATGAATTTCTAGTAATTGTTATTGCATTATGCATTCAAATAGTAAGGAGGATTTTCATATATGTGTTCAAATCAAACCACTATTGTTTTTTCTCAATTTCAGCAGAAATGCAAACAAGCCAATATATCTATCATTCAGAAGGATATAGCTAGTTTTATAGAAAAAATATCTCTTTCTCATTTATTGGGACAGGAGAAACAAGTGCTCCCTGCAGATTGACAATGTTATTTCAGTGCTAATCTTGTGTAAATGTCAGAAGTAGTTTCCTAGAAGTGTGGTGTGGCTGTAAGGATTGTTGAAAATCAGAAAACCCTGCAAACCTAATCTGAACCCCTAAATATTTCCAAAGGAAAAACTTCATAAACTTTAGAAAAGTTTCAATTTTTTCCCCTAAATTCAGCTATTAGAACCAGGTGAGCAGCTATAGTGTTTTGCGGTGACGTAAAGATACACAAATAAGCTATTCACTCCATGATATATTGTGCTGGGAGAAGGTCTACATGGTCAATGAAATCATGTAGAAACAAGCTGGTCCAACAGAAAATAGAACAGTGTAAGATAAAAATATACAAATACTACATAGTTGCAATCAGTACTTATTAAATAGCAAATGAAATATATTGTAACCAATTTTTCATATGTACTGTAAAAAGGGCAAACGAACAACATAAACTTAGTCCATAGCAATGGAAGGTTACATCTATCTAATGGATAAATATGGCATCTAACAATTTATTTTTTTTTTATCCCAAACATCTGTACATACAGAAATAGAGAGAGTAGTAAATATGAAGTTAATGGTGGTGAATTACAGGAATATGTTTAGCTTTTTTTTAATTTCACTAACAGTGTGATCACTGTGACCACTAATAATGCCCCACTACGGCTGGGAGCAAAACAGAAACAAAAATAGGAATTTATAAATACTGAATCCATGGTAAGCAAAGTGTAAAAAACAGTGCCCTTAACCACTATCTTACCACTATAAAATATAAAAGCAAATTTGTATCAAGCATGAAAGAAATATATACTCTGCATACAATAATTTTTAAAAAATATTTAATGTCAGAGTAGACTAGCTACATATTCTACCTTTAAATAGTTATATCCTTTTCCTATTCAATAGTATTACAGCTATCTATTCAGTTATGATAGTAATTAATTTTAAAAATAATTCTAAATGAAAGAAGACATTGCAGGATAATTCAGATAATCGCATGATATTTAGATATCTTAAGAGAATTAATTTAGTGTTAATGAATAGTTGAAATTATTTTTCAGTAAAATGTGACTGTAAATGTATTGTAATATTTTCACTTTGGTTCTTAAAGAAAAGCTCTCAGTCAGATCAATGGAAGTAATAATAGCTAACATATTTACATTGACAAAATGTCACTGAAAAGTCTTTTACTGAATGATAACATTTAAAGTTCAGCTTCCTTGTTTTATAAATTACTTTTATGTTTTATTTTTTTATAGTTCTTATACAAATAAAAGTGAAAAGAGCTTTGTCAGAATAAAGACAGTCAAATTAAATTTAGAAGTACCATTGACAAAATAGGAGAACTTTTATATATGTTAGAATTTTAGAGATATTGATATGTTTAAATGGTGACATTTTACAAATTATTTAATGTGATGCTTTACTTCGTGATATATTTTTGACATAATTATAATATACAGTTTAAATAGACCAAAAGCTTTTCAGAAAGAGTGCATAAAGACTTCTGAAATGAACTTCTAGAAACTGAAAATGTTCTTTCAATTTGTTGACCTTAGTAGACTCTTAGAAATCTATAACCATGTGAGGACATTCTAAGAATAAAGTACAACTCTCATAAAGGATTAATGACTTACTTTTTAATATTTTATCAACCTCTAAGAAATGTGTTGAAAGCTTACAGGTTGTAATTTGGATTGAAAGAGAGGCAAAAAAAAGTTTATAATAGAATTTTAAAGCAATCTTGGTTTTCAGAGACTCGTAAAAGAAAATGTTTCTTTTGCCCGATTTGACTAAAATTCTTTCACTTAGAAACAGTAGGTACTTGAGAAAGTGACCAATGCATCATTTTTATATTATCACTCCAGAAGGAAAGTGAAGCAGCTTGATAAGAAATATTTTCTTTGTATTATCTTATACTATTTTCTGTTAAACTCTTGAAGTATGAATGCTTTCAAAACAAAGTAATTTTTTGCTGCCTAAACCAACTGGTCATTTAATGAATCTCCTGACAATAGAGTATATTATGCAAAATGTAAACTTGTTACTGGCTACTGATGAGCCAGTTGATTAGGCTTCAAATAACAGTTCTCAGCATTTTTCTAAATCTATTTTTAGACTCTAACTTTGCGTTTAGAGACATCTCTTCTTCCTGCTTTGCAGTCCCCAAATAGTAACCCAACGATTTAGCTCCATTGCAGCTATGATTGGATCTCTCATACAGGACAACCTCTTTGAGACTTTTGCATCAAAACCTTTCCTCCCATATGCATCTTTGCATCATGCTTCCTTCCTCACAATTGTGACTATTCCCTTCTCCAGAAAAACTTTGGAAAACTCATCTTTGCTCATTAGATAGATCCCTATGAACAGCACTGACACTCTCTCAGTGAATTTTCCCTCTCAAGGCACTTCATATGAGAAAGAAGATGTAGAGGTGTTTCTGTCCCCAGCAAGAAGATCTCCTGAAGGGCACCACTATGCAAAACCTTACTTCATTGAGAGGACTGACTCAGTGAAAGGCTTTGCATCAGGCATATCACACACTGCCAGCTTGCTCTGTGAGACTGGTTCACACCCCATGTTACATGGTGAGTTGTTCATTCATATCCTTACACTGCAAAGCTGCTCTCCTAGCACAGCAAAGGTGGAAGGGCTCTGAGTGCAAAGCACAGTGTATACAGTACAGAATACAACAGAAGGAGAAATACAGTGGAGATGGGGAGTTGGCAAACACCATAGACACTGAATAGCCAGTTGAAGCTGTACAACGTGTTCACACAGGGCAGTCACTTTTTCTTAGATTTGTAGTCTATACAGGCACAGGGCCTTTCTTTCACTTCCAATTTGGGATCCTCATTACAAGAAAAACAATGAGGTGCTGGAACCTGTCCAGAGAAGGACAACAAAGTGGAGGATGTGGAACATAAATCTGATGAGGAGTGGCTGAGGGAATATCTTTTCGCTCTCTCAAGCCACTTAAGGTTGTAGTAAGGTGAGGATTGGTCTTTTCTTCCGAGCAACATGCAATAGAACAAGAAGAAAGAGCCTCAGGTTGCTCCAGGAGAGACTTTGATTGGATATTAAGAAAAATTTCTTCACTGAAAGTGCTATCTCTTTCCCTGGGAAAGGTACCTGGCAGCTCTGTCTCTCTTACCTTTCTCCTTTCCAAAAGATATGTTAATAAAAAAAATATACCTACAGACAAGACTTGTCCTGGTAACTAATTAACATGCACACATACAGGCTATCAGGCCATGGGCACAAATTCAACATTTCCTTGATGGAAAGCTCAGCAGCTCACTTCTGGTCTTTTCTTGCCTTCAGAACCCTGCTCACACAATGCCTCACTGTGCCCTACACCAGTACACAGAATGAAGAAAGCACACTAGAGTCTACCTTCAAGCATTCTGGCAAAATTAAAATGCTTACCATTTTCACTAAGCTTCTTTCTCTCTCAGCCCAGAAAAGCAGACTTATATACCTCTGTCCATTCGAAACCTCTTGAAGTAGAGAACCCTGACACTCCAGGCATCCTCCTGAATCGTGTTTACTCCTCTGTGAACCCAGAAGCTCCTAGAGGAAACAGAGTTATCTAAGTGACAGGTCTACTGATATGTAGTCCTTTAGGGGGCCTGTCACCTGAACCAGAAAAGAGAGTCCAGTTTGTATTTCTCTTTCATATCTAGAAGGACACAAACAATAATTAGGTGTCAGGTATCTACAGATGCTACAGATGCTACAGATGATTTGGATATTAAATGTCCTCATGTTAGGTAACATGGCCCTTCCTTCCCTCTGGACAATGTCCTCTCTGGAGGTCAGTGGATAGACAACAGGACCTGGAGTTATGGTAGCTGGGACCTCAGAGCTGAACCTGTACCCAGTGGAGGCACTTTCTAAATATTCTGCTGAGTGAGGGCACTGCAGCCTGTAGCTCCATGATGGAACAGAAGACTCCTCTGGAGCATGGGAGAGACTATTAACTCCATCCTCATGCCTTTGGCACATCATGCACTGTAAGGAGCAGAACAAATCTGTACTTAATAACACACAAATGGAAATGATAGGGCAACATTTGGAATTGGCAGGTTAGCTCTGTCCTTCAGGTACAATGCCTGAGCACCAGGCAGGATAAAAACTGTTGGGATGTGAAGGAACAGGCAATCACCAGCCAGGCCCTGCTGTGCATGGCTACGGACCTGCAAATTAGAGAGCTACATGCAGCAAAACAGGCAGGCAAGTCCCCTGTTTAGACATGAGTAAACACAGCTCCTGAGCTCCTTCAGCTTCTAGGGAATGGGCACCAAATCCTCACCTTCACATAAGGAAGCCTCTGTTGTTGTCCCAGACAGGGCAGTGGTAGGGAAGCCTTTACCTCTGAGATTCCTGTCATCACCTTAGAGGATGCCTTTACTGAGGTCAGTGCTGCAGAGATCAACACAGAAGCCCTGACCTCACTGCCATTGCTGTCTTAATGTCAAGAAAGCAAGACCACAATTAGAGCTGAAAAAGACTCCAAGCCTGCAGGCTCATTAGAAATGTTGTCACTAGGACAAACAACAGAGCTACTTGCCACTCCAGAAATGTCTTCAGATCAGTCTTTCTGACATCACTAATGCATAAATGCATCATGAATTTTATTATGGTCAGCAAGACTCCTGAATAAGGACTATTAAACAAGAGCAAGAGTTGGCAAGAGTTGCTCCATGTTTCATATTCTGATTTGTCCTCCAGTTCACAGGCTACTCATGCAATACTGCTTTTTAAAGGTAAATGTGTGCTTCATACAGGAATAAGAAAAAATAATTACTGAGCTATTCAGGAAGAAGTATATTAATACAAACTTTTTAACATATTTAACAGTTTAGTTAATAATCCAATACTTAATATAGAAATTTCTAGCTGAAGAATGTGCTGATACACCAGATAAAATTATTTCTCCTACTTTGATTACCGTTACTTACTTTCTTACTTTGAGACACAAATAGAACTGAAGTGATTTCTCACAGTTTGGGAGATCCCTGGTCCTGATGGTCAGTAATTTGCTCAACTTATGCACAAACAGGCAAATGAGACACAGTGCAACCCTCTGCCTCATTGCCTTTCTTGTCTAGATGTGGAGAGAAGTTAGACTGGGGCATGCATGTATTTCTGGCCGAAAAATATGTATTTCCCATCCTAGAAAGTAGGTCTCAGAGGGACAAAAAATGTTATCCCTGTGTGTCAACATCCAGAGGGATTCTGTGGTTAGAACTGGGTTCCACAATGCAGACTCATGTTGTGAAGATTTTTCACTAAAATATTCTTTTGGAGTACTTTCAAATTTAATTTCAGACAAGCTTGGAAAATCCATTAATCCTGATATACACAATTTTCACATAGTTTATATTGTACTGATTAATATTAGGTCAAATATTAAAGTGCTAATTTATACCAATTTCTTAAGCCAATGACACAATAATGTGTTATCATTGCAGATATTTCACTTAATGAGAATCATGTAGAGTCTTAGAGTTCCCAAATGACTCTCAGTGAATAACATAATGACCTAACAACTTTCCACTAATTCCTAAGTATGTGTATTTATATATTTAGAAAGTCAAAATGCTAAATGTTTACTGATACAGATAGACCTCACTACTATTGTGGGATAATTGCATTATAAAATTCAGAAAACTGATGAAAGCAATGCTATGATTGATGGAAATCGTAAGTTCGAATGTTAGTTCATTGTTACTGAAAGATCACTGAAATAATTTTTTTTTGTATGAGTGATTTTACATGTACCACAAAACTTCATTTTATGACTATACAGTGGACTACTATCCATTTCAGTTAAATATTTAAAGACAAGAGCTAAATAACTGATGGAAAAAGACGTTAATAGAATCTAAAATTTGGTAGTATTAAACGGCAAAAAATTGAAGCCTTATTGATCAGTACGTCTAAGGGAAAGAAGGAGGTGTCATTTTTATATGTAATCTGAAAAGCTCTCATGTTTATATTGTGGATAGTATATTTGACTCTTAAAACTGAATATTTTCATTAGATAGATATTGTTTCAATAACAAAGGAGTAAAATATCAGAGCTGATACCTGTCTTGGGAAAACTGAATTCAACAGTTGTTGCCTAAAGACTATCTGTGTCAGCCTGGCGAAGAAGATTTACCTGCTTCCCAGTTTCAGGGTAACAAAAGTTTTAAGGGAATCATCTGTGCTGTTGACCTAATGCTTTACAGATATACAGTAGGTATTACATCCCAAAGAGTCCATAAAGAGCTTCACATTCCTCCATTCACTGTGGGTAAGAAATCATTTACCCTATCTTAGAAAACTTATATCTACAGAGCAGAAGTTCACAGAATGGGAATATAAACTTCCTTGAAAGGAAGTAAGGGATATCAAAGGCACTGGTCAGGACACTACAACTCTGGATGGATTTATTAGAGAAAATTCTGATAACCTGCTACCAGGTAGTCAACTGCACCTCAAACTACAGATGAAAGTAGCATAAACAAAGATGCCAACAGTTCTTACAGATATAACTTTAGGAAAAAAATCCTTCTTCACCTATCACTACATTAAAAACTTGAGTTTTTTGTCTTTTTTTAATCCTTTTGTTGGAAAGTTATGGTTATCAGCTGTAGACCGGGGTGAGAGCTTTGCAAGCAAGCAGAAGCCCTAAGAACCTTAGGGGAAATATTTATGGAATCTGACAGGTCGCTGCAGTTAGAGGATAGGCAAGCTCGGGCTTTCAACACCATTTCTGAGCAGAACATACGTCCTCAGAAGTAGTTTGGTGACAATATTTTGTGAAATGAAACCCTTAAGATCCCTTTCAGGCGTACAAGACAGCACAAAATATTGAATTTTCAAGTTTATAGAAACTTCTGTGTATAGAAAAACAAAGAATCACTATGCCTTAGAGTTACAGGGGAAATTAATAACTCATGATCAAACTGACATACACTAGGAAGAAAAAGTGGTTTTTTTTAAAGCAAAACCAAGAGTTTAGGTTTTTACCTTTCACTTTATTTAAAGAAAGTTTTAGTTTTTAGTTTATTTTTAAATTTAATTCTGCAGTTAAATATGTACATATGCACTAAATTGTGCATATAAATATGCATCTGCATTACATACATGCATATACATTTAGGAAAAAAATACAGGACTGAATGAAAGTTTAAAAGCCCTCAGCTTTCAGTGCTTTCAAAGTTAATGTTTTATGAGAAATATTTTGTGTTGGATGTTCTGCAAATAAATTTTTAGTGAAAGGATATAAGAATGTGGTCTATTATAACTACCATATCAGAAATGATTCATAACGCAAAGCCTCAGTACATAAGTGTCCAAACTTCTTACTAAGAATGTTGAAACACACTGTGCTCTTTTCAGTAGTTTTAGAGACTAACGTTCCTGTCAGACTCCTCTGTACATTTTGTCTTTCTTATGAAATACTAATGTAATTCAACAAAAAAATACAAATAAAAAGTTTTAAAAAAGCTCAATGAGAAATTACCAATACGGCAGAAAAGCCTTACATAATTCAGCTGCCACCATCTGTAATTAAGATACTGGAGCATCTCCCTAAATAATCTAGTTCGTAAAAATGATCACGTATGGCTCACAGAAACATTTACAGTATGTTATGACAGGAAAACACAAAGACAAATTCTGCTCAGACATATACAGAGGCTGTGTTGCAATCTGTTTATTTGTGCTGGTATTGTTTCCTTGGGCTATTCTAGGTAGCCTACTGAATCAAGGCATAGAATTACAAACAAAGTCTGCTTATTGTGAAAGATTTTTCTTTTTTTCATCTAGGTACTGCTTTTGTTGCAATTTTGCCCTATACATAGGGCAAAATTGCCTATCTACCTTCTAGGTAGTTGCCTACTTAACTTCTACAGGACAAGCAGTTTCGGAGTCATGTATTGATCTAGACTTTTCTGATGAAGCTGTCCTTGTTCCCTTAATCCCCATCACTAAAGTCTTATAGCCCCTCACCTACATGATGCCTGAAAGTTGTTTTGAAAGGAAGAAATCAAAAATGCCTGTCTGTCAGCATCCTATAGGCTGGGAGGAATTCAGGTCCATGGAGCTCTATTAGGGAAGAAGTGTTTGTTTCTACCTCTTCACACAGAGGCCTTGTGGCAACAAACATTTCTTCTCAGTAAACCCACACTATGTCTCCATGGTCTGGCAAGACTCTGGCTTCACATGGGAACATTCAGTGATTCTGACACGGAATATTGAAGGAATACAGGTGAGAAAGAGGAAAAAAAGGTTATTTTTAATATAATGTAAACTTCACCAAATCTGAACAGACTATCACAGGAGACAAGGAAAGCACTGCATCCAGGAGAAAAGTCACTAGTAAAATCATAACATTTTGCCACTTGTACAAAGAAAAGTTTGTGAAAATCATCTGTAACAAAAAACATTATGCATACTAAATATCAGTGTAGGGCTTTTTTAAATATGATACTATACAGTTCTGAAAACAAGCTTTAGCTAACATTGAATCAGAAGACGAATATATTCAGTTTAGCAGTGGGCCATAAATGTATGTGTATGTACCTATGTATATATAGCTGTCATTTTAAGAAAATATGATACCTTTTACCCCATACACCAATATTAAATATATATGTTGTAACATTTACTTCTATTTTATTTCCCAGTATTATTCATTTCATATATTGTCATAGCCGTAAAAGAATTATGGAGATTTAATCCTAGAAAACTATAAAAGTGACACAAACAGATTTCACTAGAACACTTGCTGAAAATTAAAAGAATACTTGAAATTAGAATTGGAATGTAACCTTGACATGTGCAACAGTTCCAGAATTGAGCACATGTGATCAATGACCTCAACTCAACACTCTCTACTCATGGACAGAAATGAAAGATCACATACAACATAAGAATGACCTATACTTGGAGCTAAAAAGAAGTACTGGACAAGTGATGATAAGAAAAAAGACTCAAATTTTAAGTGAACAGAATTCAGATGCCAGCCACAAGCAAGGATAAGAACGCTGAAGAGAATGGTTGGCAAATCTATAAAAGAAACAGGAACGTTACATCACTCTAAAGAGAAAAGAAGAAAAACAAATAAAAGGACTTCTGTTTTGATTTGATTCTCTGCTTTGAAAAGACAGCTAATAGACACACAAGCAAGTAAACTAATCCAATTTCTTACTATTATAAACAAAATTGCATTAAAAATTCAGTATTAATGCTGAAAGTCAAGCAGTCAAAAATTAGGAAATACATCAGCTGTTTATTTGCTCTCTTCACTACTGCCTGTTCACTCCTGGCTTGGCCCGTGGTATAAACCTAGTATGATAGTAATATAGACAAAAGTTTCCACTTATCCTGAGGGAACAGTGAGTTGTTCTTTAATTCCATAAGTGGTGAACAAGAAGTCGACATGTTCTGCTGCAGACAGGAAGACAAAGTGTTTCCCATGAGGAAAAATGAGCATGTTTTCCTAAAGTATATTGCACATTAGTTTCAGTCATGAGACAGGAGGAAACTCTAGGATTAGTGAAGTGTTATGCCTGCTCCATTTGCTCAATCCTTGCTTCTGGGTTGATAGTGCCCCATTTGAGTATGACTTACCAGAAGTCAGGGTAGGACCAGTATTTTATTTAATTTTGTAAAAGAAATTTATTGGTTAGCAATGCTGTTTAGCCACATATCTTGAAATAGAGCTAACACCAAAATAAAAAGAAAAGAGTCTGTAGAACATTATCCCAGACCACCTAGTTTCTGAAATGTTAAACATAGTATGGTTTAGTTTTAACTCATACACTTATTCAAAATGAAAGATATGAAGACAATCACCAGCCTTCATTTGTATTCTTGATGCTGAGCACAAATAAGTGCTGATAAAATCAATAGTAGATGCACCTGGCCAGGATCCCTTCATATATTTTCTTATCTTACATGTATCTTATCATTAAGTGAACATTGCAATTAAAAAAAATTGACAGTTTTTCAAGTGCTGAAGTAAGTGGTTTAGAGATACCTCACTCTTGAAGGTAGCATTCAACTTATTTTTTGTAATTCCAAATGTACTTGGAACATGCTATAAACTCAACTGAAATAATAACCACATGTTTCATCTGTGGTACCCATGTAACAAGCTGCTAAAATCCAACCACATCTGAAGAGACATGGAGATGGGTGTTTCAATGTTACTTCAAGAAATGCTGAGTTATCCAGAGTGGGGGAAAAAAAAGTTTGTTTGTTTTTACATCTGTGATCACACCTCAGCATCTACCAGTGAAAGCACACCAGAATCTACTGTCATTAGCTGCTATTAATGTCATATTAGGGCTAATGAAGAGCACCATAACTACTCATGGAAGCAGAACAGAAAAAGTATTCATACTTTTTCTACTAAATCACTGTGTGATTTAGTATTAAACTTTGTACTGTGCTTTCCCCAAGTGCTAGTGAAAACTGCAGTTGTTCTAAAAGCTGTGCTATAATTTGCTCTTTGATAACCACTCAGGAGAACAAGCACCAGTGAATAGTAGCATGACTACTAATCAATTATTAATAGAGGTTGTCTCTGATTACTTATGTAGCACATCTGTAGAATAATGAACCTCCAATTACATTGTCAAAGGGCAATATGGCCAGGCTCAAGCATGCCAAGTCTCATGACCATACTTTTTGCCATTCACCTTTTTGATTTGGCCTCAACATAATATGAGCTTTGTTGCTGGTAAAAATAGTCTTGATTTGGGAAATTTTACTTAATTTAATTTGTAACCAACAAACATTAGCTTTTAATTCCTGACTCATGTGTTGAGAAATGAAGACATAAACTGTCTAAACTTCCCTTCTTCTTGCCATGCATTATGCTCAGATCCTTCAGCTTCCACTGCCCAAACCCTGCCATTGTTGTCCAGTACAAGACTTCAAAACTAAAAGTATCTTCTATGTATTGGGCCGTAGCATAGCAGGCTTTGTTTAGGCCAGTTCTGGGCAGTGCACCTGAAAGAGGACTGGAGCTGGCATTAAGGTCCTGACAATCTTCCCTCACTCTGAAGTGGTCTGGAGCTCAGATGTGAGGCAATGTGGACTCACACTTGATAAAGAGAACGTAGTCTTCTGTAGTCATTTTGTCTCAATAAGGAAAGTCTTAAGTTTCATAGGCTGAAAAAATCAGGCTAAATTTTCCTCACTATTTTATTTCCCTGGATTTCCCAGAAACACTATCTGTGAGCAAATCATATACATTTTATACAACCCACCATTTTCCAGAAATCATTCAGGAAAAGATAACAATTATAATACCACTATTCAAAGGTGAAAGTTTTGTCTGGAAAACATCCCATGTTTCATTCTGGCTCCACTAATGACTATTTTACAAAAAGCAGAATGGTAAATGACATTTAAAAGTTCAAAACTGAGTATACATATTAAGTGCTTATGCCTGAACAGTTTGGAGTAATTTTCAGGTTGCAGAAGACAAAATAATGGCATATTGTTCAATATTTTTTGTATTTGTTTTGTTCTGGGCTGCTTGATAGAAAAGTAACTTGGTTGTGGTTTCGTTTTTCATCTGGTGTGAAAGAGATGCTAATGAAATCTTCCCATAGGTGCAAGTTTAATGCAAACTAAGACAGTTGAATTAAAATGTAATTAACAACATTGCTATTTGTATTTTGTAATTTAATGCTAAGTACTTGTTGCCTCTGCTTCATTTAGTGCTTAATGTTATACAGGGATTTTTATCCTCGTAGTGACAGCAGTTATGTAAACTAATGAGTTCAATTTTATCTTATATTCATCCCAGTCATATATATTAAATGCAAGAAATTAATGCTGTAGTAGTATTTTCCATCATGATTGTCAGAGAATTGAAAAATTTTTATCTGAAAAGACTATTTTTAGCAGATAAATTCTATGAGACAATATTTGATTACAGAAACATCAATGCACATGTGGAACAAATGCAGACAGATCGACCCTGCCTTTAGTGACCAGAAGACAACCCTGACTGTAGCAAAAGATTCAAGTACTACAAAACCCAGATCTCAAACTTCCTTGGTAATGGGAATGTAACTTTAAGGAAATTCAAACTCTAATCCATTCTTCTTGTTGATTCAACTTCACTCCTAGAGATACAATATGATAGAAATACAAATCTTGGAAGTCTGGCTGGAATCAATATTTAAATCTTCTTTTTGAAAAATACAATACAGTAAACAGCTCAGTATATTCTTAAAATATGTTGTTGGTGTTTTTTTAAGGAATAGGGAGTCAGCATGAAGTACAAGAAATAAGTCGAATGAAGAATAAAACTGGTAAAAGAATTTTGTGCATGAAATAAGCACAGGTAAGTTGTGAATTACAAGAAGGTAAGATTCTATAACAACTTTCTCATACCTGTTAAAGGATTAAAATCCAAGCTGTTTAAGACCAAGATGGACCAGTTTAAATCAGCAGCTGTAAGGCTACTCAAGTCCAATGTACTGGGTTCACTGACATGGGAAATTCTTAGCACTTTAACATTTCAGTTCAGTAAGTGAAGGAAATTATAAAAAGACAATACTCAGCTAAATTGATTTTTTTATTTTTGTGACTTAAAAATGGAGGAGCCTGAGAACTTGAATACTGAAAGTAATTTTCATGAATGTACTTCATAACAAAAGGGTTGAAAAGGAAAATAATATACTTTGAAAGGCTCATGTCAATAAATCTTATGTAGCAAAAAGGGAGAACAGTAAGCTTGCACTCACTCACTAAAAAGTATACAAAAGCTAGTGAATTCAATCCACAGACAAAAGTAAGCCATAAGAAGAGGTATTGGACTGCTTCAGTAATAATTTGATAACACTGAAATCAAAAAAGTCATTCACAAAATAGAAGCAATCACATATTACTACAGATGACTATGAAGATATAGGGCAAGTAGGCATGTAAGGATAAGTCAGAATGTCAAGGAGAGAAAAGAGTTACAGTTCTTTGAGAATATTAAAAACATAGAGGTTAGAGATGATAATACAGTACATACTAAGAAGAAGAGAAAAAGAAAGTCTAGTTCTGTTACCTATCAGGGAGGGAGACAGAAACCTTTTTCCCTCTGTTTTTTACAGAAAATGCTATGGCCAGGCACTCAAAATAAACATGTGAATTAAAAAAAAATAAAATTGAAAGGATAGAAATAAATACCAGAAGAAAGAACAGATTAAACCCAATTCTAATAAATTATTTAAAGATCTCATAGTATTTTACCCATGAATCCTGAAAAAAAAGAAGCCCAACCTATCTTTGAATTTTTATTCTGAGGTTTTAGGGAATTAGAAAGATCCTTGTAAGAAAGAGAACACTGGGATTAGGTGAAGAAAAGACATAGTATGTCTCATTAATAAAGAGAGAAAAGTAGTACCTGGGAAATCAAAGATCGGACAGTCTAGTTCTGATGAGGAGGATTATACTAAGAAAAATATTGACATTATTTGTATATTTACTTATAGGATAATAAAACACCATATTTCCCAACATATGTTTCTCTATAAATAAAGATATTGGTACAATTTAATTTCCAACTTTCTAAGGACAGTTAGGTTCATAGGTAGAAAAGAAATAGCAGGCGTGACAATTCATTGACATCAGGTAATTTCGTAATATTGTCTTTATAATATTTTTATAGGAAAACAATGGAGAAATAATCACTTGAAAATAACCCCCTTAAAGAAGATACCTTCTTAGAAATGTTTTCTTGAAAAACACCTATCAGTGTTTCTAGCTTAATTATAAATATAGCACCACTGGGGTCTTGTCTGGCTGCATGGATTTTCTGGAAGTTTCTTGTGTCTTTTGATTTCTGATAACTGATGAAATGTGACATCTAGTGGAGTATTTGTAGCAGTAAGCTAAAGCACGTATCCTATTTAAAAAAAATCTCCATTAAGCTGCCCATTTGAAAAATTTAAAATCTCTTACTTTTCCTTGTGAGTTGTAGAGAAAAAAGGCAATATTTTTGTTGCATTAAAAAAATTAAAATTTCTATTATTATACTCTATAGGGGTCAATACCCACTTGATTTGAAGACCAAATAATTATTTGATCTTGCTTAGTTCTTGTTGTTAACATTGAGAAAGATTTTAATCTCATTCATATAATTTCTAATTGCTCTAGAGTGAGAATTTCTTTAGAATGGTTGTGGGAGAGAAGTAGATAAATATATATTCAAAAGAAAATTCTTATCTTCTCAACTGTTAGTCCACATGGAATCAAAAGACAAAGAGGAAATATGGCATCCAAAGATACCAGGGTTTTTATCTTCCCTTATTGCTCAGTCTTCGGCCTCTTTTGATTTGCCAGTAAAACTGGCAATTATGATCTGCATATCTGTCCATGAGGGAAGCAACTGAGAATGACAAGGAACTTAATACTGGACTGCATGGGGGTATTTGTAAAATGATGATATTCTAACACTAGTAAACTGGGCTGGATTTGAAGGGGCAGCCCTGGGCAAATGATATCAGACATCACTGCCATTGAACTGAGCAATACAATGCCATTATTATCAAGTGTTCCATACCTGATAATCAACTAAGCCCATAAAGTTTCATGTGTTAAGATATTAAACAGCATTTTCTATAGAACTTAAAGAAAATTCATCTTGAATACTGGCATATCTAATACTGCTTTTATGTACTTTGATTTAATCTGTCTCATAAGAAATCAAATACTGGTTTATGTATCAAAACACAGTCATTATGGAGTTTTGAAATAGTAGTGTGAGATTTTGTAACAGATTTACCTGCCTTTTGTTTAAGAGCCCTGTGGCTTTAACCTGAAATATCAGGGTCCAAGAATGTATCAGGGTGCAGTTGTTTGTTGATTTGATTTGAAAGAAAAAAATATGAAAGGATCTGATTGAACATGGACAGAAAGATTCAATTATTAAGAAAGGACAGATCAGATTTTATGATAGCCTGGGATTTGAAAGTGTACAGGTAAGGAGACTTGTGTTCAAAAAGCAAGGGTCTTGAGCACTGGGTATGAAGATTTAGGTTAAGAAGGGCAGATCTAAGAATTTTCAGTCCTCAGTAAATTTGCTAAACATACACTTAGATTTCAAAGTGATATACTTCCAAACTTTAGTAGAAGTTAGATAACATGCATATTTGTAGCAAGGTATCTTTCTGAGTTACACAGTTACATAACATAAAAACCCAATCAACAAACAAAAACAAACAAACAAACAAAAACACAAAAAGAGGACACAAAAGTAATAACAAAACCACACAGTAAGCTTAGCATGTTAATATGCCCTAAAAAGTTCTAAGTCCTCCAAAAGAAACAGCTCTATTCTGTCAAGCTTTTAGATCTCACATGCTGTAGACTAGTTTAGTTTCCAGTATACTTGGGTTTGATTTGCTCTAGACTTACATGCAGTATGTAATTGTACTTCTATGAAGCTTCTAGGTCAAATCAGCTATGCCTAGTGAGTTTAGACACTTACATGATTAGGTTGCCAATAAACTAAAAGAAATCAGTGCTTTGTATTTAGGGAACTATTATCTGCCTGCATTCTGTTTTAGCAGTTTAAATCCTTTCCTTGGTTTTGAATATTAATCCTTATCTGTGCAATCCTTATCTGTCTGACTGGGTTATTTTGCTCTGAATTAATGTAAAAATCTAAATCGTTGTGCTACAAATGTACTCTTGCATATTGTGAGACCACTGAGAGTTTTTTTAATCTTTTGCTAAAGAAGAATCATCATAGAAAATTATGAATTATTCTATGCATGGGAAAAAGTCTTGTGAATTCATCTAATTAATTGCAACATGGTAAAGAAGATGAGAATGTATTACAGAAAGCTGAAATGTTTTCAAACTCTCTTTTGAAAGATTAGCAGTGACATCTCAGTGTGAGAAAAACAATCCAGGGGGAGACAAACCCTGAAGAGCTCTTGAATAGCTAAAAAGACAAGAAATCAATAAGGCCCATAATTATTGGCACATAGATTTAATGAAGTGTAAAACTTTGGTGTTACAACAAATTAAAACTCCATTAATGTACATGGATAATGAAGAACAAAAAATGATTAAGAAAAAATGTATTCTTTTCTTTTCTCATACACTTAGTTCAGAATTATTTTTAACATAAGAAATAGCTGAAGAAGACTTAAAACAGTAATTTAATGGGAATTTGACTTATTACGAAGCAAACCTAAGCACTTTTAATACTTACCAAATGGATATAGAATTTTAAACTAGTGACAAGTTTCACTGAATGGACTAGGAAATTAATATAAAATGTACTACAGGCAGGTTAATTGGGTTCATTCCATGAAAGCATATTCTAAATTAGCTAAATTTATCCTTTTTTTCTTTTTTTTTTGACAAAAAAAAGGGCTGAAGCTATTGCCATTGGCTTGATTCTGAGATGTAGAAGAATCTGATTGATAGCAGTGGGAACTGGGAAGCTGATATTTTACACGTGCATCACAGGGAATTCTCAAAAGCATTTGTTGTCCATGGAGGATGAATCAGACAGCTTTGACAAATATTTACAGTATTATGAGTGTCCTTCTTGCTTTACTCTAAGATTTCTGCTGGATAAGTCTTCCATTTATTAAAGGTCTTTCCTGTTTTCATAGAAACCAAGCTTCCGACAGAGATAATATTATTTCCGGTGACACTGTTACACATGTATTTCCCTTGTATTCTACTAAAATGTTACTAATTAATTTAGTTTGATGGATATTACACATTGTAGAACAAAAGCTAATAATTTGGAGTAAATATTAGTCATAACTTGTTCTATACATGCATCTTCTCTATATGTGCAATCTATGTGCATAATGATATCTAAATATTGTAGAATTTTATTAGATAAAGCATACCTAGTACATCACAGAAATAGATTATCTAAACACTATGTAAGAAACAGAATGGAACAATCAAAAGACAAACACATTTAGCTATCAATTCAAGTAAATTACAGTACTAGAGAAGCATTTGAATTTGTGTCCAGGCATAAAATATAAGCCCGTAGAATAAAGTATGCAGAAAAAAACCCTTGAGAACAAGATTACAGTATTTAAATAATAACCTATAGAGAGCCTGCATAGTTTTCATATAGGAATCTCACCTCTAAATAGTTAATCCATGTCCTCAATTCTGATTCAGGACATTTTTCTTGATTGTCATTCCCCCGTGCTGAGAAATACCCTCCTGGCGATGCCTGCTGTCCATGTCTTTCTCAGTAACTGCTTGCTAACCCCTTGGCAGAAGAACCCTATTTGCCCATTGGAAGCTTGATTTTCTGTCAGGCTTTGAAAAAAAAAGCAGAAGAAAACATCACTTGGGTAGCTATTTCCACTTACATATAAGAAAAAGGCAGAGAGAGTCAAAAATGATGATGAGCTGAATTGGACCTCAGGCCAGGCTGGAAAATGTGTTTGATGGTCTTCCAACCATATTTAGAAGATGACGGCTAAGCACTGTAATTAATTACAAAGATCAATACTCTTAGAATCTCTTGTTATTTATATGCCATATTTTTTGACATTATAAATACCTAAAGGAAGTTAAATACAAACCCAGAAATCTCGGCTACCAACAATCAAATGTTGGAGGATATACTGAGAGAAACCAGTATATCCTGCTCTTAATAAATTTCTGCTGTAGGGTTTGAAACTACTTCATTCTGACAGAAACCTGAGGTAAAACAGAGATGGGAGAGAAGCCATGCCTCAGGAATAAATCACTGCTGATCACAACAAAAATCTATTCCTGTGGAAAACCTACCTCTTTTTTCCAAAACGTATGCTTTATTGATGGAAATTGCCTAACCAAAGGCATATAAACCCTGAAGTTGCACTGTGTCATTCCTATCAAGTCAGATTTACAATAAGAATAGAGTAATTTTATGACATTTTTAGGTGGTAAATTCACATCAAACATCAGTCTACTACGTTCCTGAAGCATTTTCCTCCAGAGCCAACAATGGATATCTCTATATATCCTATGGTAGACCTTACAATACAACTTACATTGATTTCATAGTTTAGAAATAGCAAAGGAAAATTTGGATGTTTTTTTTTTTTTTGTTATATTTCATCATTTCTCTTATACGGTCTGTGGCAAACCATAGCTCAAGGAAAAAGTTAAATCTTAAATGGCTGATGCAGACTTGGACAATAACTACCTTTTATTTAGAAACAAAATTAAACAGACTTTAGCTATTTGGAAAACTGTTCCCCCAAAGCCAGTGCATGACAGATAACAGGAGGTAAAGATTTCATTTTCTGTTAAATGAAAAAATTTATTCTCAAAATTTTGCTGGAGAAAGGGATCACTTGGCATATGTTAAATAATCTGGCTTTACCTAGTTAATTAATAAACTTCAGGTAATTTTATTGAATGTCATTTGATTAAAAAAATCAGGATTCAGAACAATAAACAATATTAATATTTAAAATTATAAAATTAAAACTATGTTTCATCAATAACAAAGTGAATGAATCTAAATGATGAATCTAAACAAATTATCTGACCTAAAAGATAAGAAGGTGTCTGACTGTGGACCTAGTCTGACTGGTCTTTGCCCTCCAGCAGCTGCCAGTCAGGGGAAGTTCTGAAAACTCCATAAAGGGTTATTTTCTGCAGGAAAGATAAAAACATTTCAAGTCACCGCTTAATTTTTCACATATTTTTGAGCCTAATGTTCCTAATTTTAATTTTTTTCTCAATAAGCATGAAAACTAAATGTTCCTATGACTTCTCAAAAAAGGTTTGCTTTCTATTTCTCTCATCCTCACAGATATTATAATTACAAAATATACCAGGGAATATGTCCTAGTTATTTATCTGCTGCTGATAAAATACAATTTTATTAAAGAACACAAAAGCATGGAGCAAGTCAGTGTGGAAACCAAGAGAGTTTTGGAAGAACTGAAAACAGTTGTATTGATCCTCTTGGTCAGAAGTTTTGCATGTTTTCTTTCTCCTTTGTTTTGTCTTCATTGTGTTTGAGATATTTGTTTCCATCTGGACGCATGAAGAAACACATTCATTTCATAGCACCTACAGACGCATTTTTAATAGGTTTAGAAATAGCCACTGGCTCTTATTAGCCTTCAATTACCTTGGTTGCCTCCTATGTAAAACATTTGTTGCTGTTTATCTTTTTGATACACTAATCATAAAAAAAACCTTAAGAGGACTTGTTATTTTTTGTTCCAAATCTGCCAGTAAGCTTCATCACTACATCTGTCTCAGTCTCATCATTTTTATACCTGTTCAACTTTTACTACATGTTGTCCAGGACGCAGGTGCCCTGGCACTGGCAGTGGAAGTTGCAGGGGCCTCTGTGAGGAGGGACCTATGGTGGTGGCACCTCAGGGAAATGCATTTAAGATCGGGAAAAATGCCAGTGAGCAGAGTGAGGAAAAAAACCCCTGGAAAACAGAAGAGGGAACAAGAGGGAACTTGTTTTATGGTCAGAGAAGAAGGAGATACTCTAGGTGCTGAAGCAGAGGAAAAATTTGAGCAGGAAGGAGAAGTAGACGGCAGCTGTTATTGACTGCTCCCCATCCCCCTGAGCCCCTTGGGGTAGGAGGTGTTGGAGTTGGAAATGGAGGAGTGAAGTTGAGTGCTGAGCCTATGAAAGAGGGAGGAAGGCAACATCTTAATATTTTCATTCTAATTTCTCACTACTCTTGTTTCTACTACTATTTTAATTGGCCATAAATACAATTAATTTTCCTCAAGTTGAGTCTGTTCTCAAGAAGGTACTTGATAAGCAATCTTCCTTTCTTCATCTGGATCCATCATCTTTCTCACTGTGTTTTGTGGCCCTGTGTCACAGGGCGAGAGTGGGTGACTGACTGGATGGGCATTTATTTGACTATTAGACAGGGTTAATCCAAAACACACGTTTATCTCTTTCTTAAAATTCTTTTTATGCCATCCTTGCCTACACTTCTCAGTCTATTTGTAAGGTTTATTCTCCTCTGTATCTTGTATTCTCTTTGTTCATGAAGATAATATCCATATTTTTGTGGTTTGTTTTCAGCTCTACAGGAATCTGTTACTGTACTTTTTATTTTAACTTATTAAAATAATTTTTTCTTGTTCCTTATGACTGTCAGTCATCTTGTGATTGATCTGATACAAAGCTAACTGCAAATGATACAGAAAGAGGTTCATTTGGAAAAGACCATAACAGAAAAATATCGTCATTGTAATTATCTCCAAAAGCAGTATGCCAGTAATAAATGGAATTATTAAGGGAATTATTCTGTTAAACTGGAATGAACTATCAAATATAAATCCTGATAAAATGAAGATTTTAAATACATTACATTTCTGTACACAGAAGTTGCTATAGCTCCTGGAACTACTTCGTGATCTACAGGAAGTCTATTTCAGTCCCAAATCCTGAATTGCCTGATCTGCGTTTTTCAGAGTACCCTGTCTAGGAAACTTCTTGTAGACTCTTCTATTTATCAGAGGGAAAGGAAGCTACCTGGATAGCATCTACCTGGATAACAGATCCTAAAACTGTCCTATATTACACAAACATTTTAATGTAGAGCTGACTCCTGGCATAGGCAATTTGATTAAGTCTCCATCAAGATTGGAGAGCATGTTTAACAACTGTGACAAATGATTTTAGGTAGAAACAACAGTGACCTGTTGTAGGGTATGTTTGGAGACAGTTTTCAAATATATAGTTATTTTCACATTGATGTTCACGAGTCCATAACTATAAGTATTAATTTTCTATTGTTTGTTTTGCAATAATTATTTGCTAATGTTTTTGAAGCAAATTTTTCTGTGATCTTTACTGGGAGAGAGATGTGAAATCCAGTTCAATTGTATACTTTACTAGCATACAGCAACATGAATAGGTCAGAGAGTGGAGATTTTAACTGAGTATACGCTCAGACATTGAGGTCAAGGGAAGTTTTATTTGAAAATGGCAAATAGGATTAGTTCCTAAAAGACTCTTTAATAAAGGTTATCAAATGAAGAAATTTAATAGGTGATCCATAAAAATTTGCATTGTAAAACATACAATTCTGAATAGGATTTTCTCTTCTTCCTGAGTTTAGCCTGTGGTTTACTACCTGTCAAGTTGTGACTGCTTCCAAAATGCCATGTTAACTTGCCTTTCCCCAGACAAAAATATGCTAATCTTGACCTATTGCTAGTTGGTTTTAATACTTTCTTCCATTTATTCAGTTTTAACTTTTTTCCATAATTCCTGTAAAATTGCACACTCTTACATTGCAACCTTAAAACTGCAGTGTGTAAGCAAATACAGTTCCACGTCTTAAAAAAATTTCTCGTTGTTTCTTTTTCTTGACGACAACTTATTCTTCTCTTCTTTTTTCTTTCTTTATACAAAGATGAAATCAGAGAAAAAAGAGGTTTCTTCCCCTGTCAGATTATAGCTACATAAATATATATATATATGTCAGATATAGCTGACATAAATAGAAGTTCATTATACAACCAGTGGCAACATTTCATGACATTCCTGGAAGTAGGTTACAACTACCTGTCCAGTGCCTTTTGGATACAATTCATGATTAAACAGACTTGCCTTATTTTTTATTAGGAAACCCTCAGGGCATAGATAGAAACATAAAAAAGTAACCTGAAACTTTTCAGAGATCAAAAAAAGAAATAAACTAGGCAAGTCAATGTGCTGATCTCAGACACGTCTTTTATTAACATTATTATCCTAAGATTATTCAAGTGAATTTGCAACAGGGCTCTTTTTGCCATTGCAAATATTATACTTCAGTGAACGTTACTTTTATTTTCACAGTCTGCCTTAAAACAGTTGAACAGAAAATTTCGACAATCATGGAAGAGTCTGATTAATACTTCTTTTGAAGCACACCTGTAAGGCACATTCTTTCTTTTTTAACATTTCTCAGATTGTTAGTGCTGGACTACCAGAGGAAAAAAAAATATCCATCCACTGAGACAAACAGGCAGAGTTGTAGCAGGTTATGACTATTCATGGTTTTTTTTACCATTGCATTTTATAGCAGACCTAGGGTAACTTTAGGAACAAATATTCCAATTTACTTCTGCACATACAGACCTAGTATGAAAAAAAGCCCAGATGGGACTAAAAACCAAATCAAGCATGTAAATTCAAGTCAGAGATTTGAGTATGACAACTGAACTAGAAACCATAAGCAAGTTACTAAATGTAGTGATTTTTGTTTATTGTAAATTTAATGTAAAAATAGCTGCTATTACTTTTAATCCAACCATTTGATAACATTGATTTTATCTTTGTGCGAAAAAGATAGCATATAGATATTATTTTAATTTTTTTTTTTAATTATGAACTTCAAGAAAGAAAAAATGAAAACCGGACATTCTTTACACTGTTTCAAAGCAATGTTTTACTAAAGATTTCACAAGTTATCTTTCGGGCAATGGAGAAACTTGGTGTGAGTGGAAAAAGGCCCTGGTTTTCAATATCTTTGAATCCTCTTAATTTGAACATTTTTTGACATAATTTAGAAAACCATTAATTAAATTTTACTTACAATATATTCATATAAACATACATGTAGAAAATAATTTCTCAATAAATTATTTTGGCTAATCGTAGTAGTATACAACTGTATAATTATTTTATATGACTCAAAATACCATTAGCTTATTACAACCTGTATAAAAAGATTAAAAATACTTACTGTTTTTAATCTATTTACCGATGTTACTTTATCAATTTATGTCAGAGTTATCTACTTCAAGTAGTGACTGTTCCAAGGAGTTCCAAGGAATCATCTCCTTGATTTTTTCAGGGAAAAGTCATCAGAAAGGGTCCATTTCCCCTTCTGTGCATATACTGCACTACTAGAATGGCTAATGGGAATTATTCATCTTCCTACCAAGAAGAATAGGAATATCAGCCTTTTTTATGAAAGCATATATAAAAGATTTGGCTCTTACTGTTTTTTTTTAAAAAAAGATGACTTTTTTTGAACCTTCCCATACTCACACAAATAACCTATTAGCATACTAAAAAAAAAAAAATCAATAGAAAACACAGAAAATTGTAAAAAATATCTATGGAAAACTTACATAATTATCACTGAATGGCAATGCTAGGTACCTGGGCCTAATTGTATATTTTGCCATTCATTTTGTGTGTTGTTGGTTTTTTTTAAATATTCATTTCTATAAAAATTTCAAACACAAAAAAAACTGTAACTTATATTGAGATTCTTAGTCATGCATCAAAATACACATTACTCAATGAACGAAAGACCATTTATCATAAATAAAAATACATTTTTTGGGCATTGTAATTTTCTTTCTAACTTTCACAGGCAGTTGCATTTCCCCTTACATTATGGCAGTGCACATGGCTTCACCTGTAGTGAAATAAAAAGGATTTTCTGGAAATTCTGCAGCTAGATATTTTGATAACGAAAAAATGTCTTGTTTTAAAGTAGTTGCTATTTGAATAGTAACCAGCTCCAATTTCAGATAATTTTTATTGTATATTAATTATTACTGCATAGCTGCTTGCATTCATGCAATTTATTGCATTTTTTTAATAAAATTATACTAAAATCTAGTCTACTGAATTCTAATACACTGTTTAGCACTAAGCTTTGTTCTTTTTACTCAAAATCTGGCTACCTAAATCATTCCTAAAAACCCTTGACCTGAATAAGGTAATAGAATTAACGAGTAGTTATTAGATTTAATCAAGGTAGAGATGAAATTAATTCAAATGGCGATATTACAAGTTTTCATGACCATTTTGTAGTCCCTGCCTATGTGTTTCTCTTTGCCAGAAGTCTTCAGGATATCAGCATCTTTTCACTATTCCACTAACAATGGAATTCCAGTATAGGAAAACAAGAGTACTTTTGGATGTTATCTGCCATAAAGGAAAGTGAATTTTTACTCCACTTAAAATAGAATATAAAATTAACTGTCTCATGACACATCATTTCCTGTGGCAGCCAGGTTTCCAATTACAAATACAGATAGGTGTCATAAATGTTATGCTATGTTCCATCTAACAGAAAAAAAAATGGCTAATCATAGGCAAAAAATATATTTGAAGAGCTAAAATATTTATTACGTTATTGATCAAAGTTTTTCATATCTTGAAGTTATTCTGATATGAGAAAATGTACTGAGTTTAGCTTCTAGTCCACCTGCTTAAATTAAGTGCAGGAAAATATCCTTAGGGAGAGCTTGAATGCTAAAATGCAGAGGGATCTCTCTGGGGCTGTAAAAACGATACTGAACATTTTTCACGACATGTTACTTCTAGTTGTTTCTGGAACAAATGCCAGAGGTGAAGAAAGGCAAGGTTTAAGTAGCCCTTTGGCTGGTATAAATTAGAATCCATCTCAGCACTGGATCAAGCTAAAGAGTTGGAAAGGTCATAAAAGTTAGAAGATGCTTTCACTGTTATCTCTGACTTTGTATTTGAGTGGTATCGAGAATGTCTTTAGCAGTGAGCAAAAATTGGGACATGTCTTCAGAGTTTATTTAATATTTTTACTCATTAATAGGTAAAATGCATTTGTATCCTGGCCATAGTACTTTGGGTTAGAAATCATTAATGCTATGAATTACTGAGCTTTACTGTGAGGGTTAAACTGCAGTCTAATTCTTTGATGTTTTCTGATCCCAAACCCTGGACCAAAACTGTAAGATTTTGCTGTGTTATCCTATCCAGTTTCTACATGAAGCAATGAAATTCTAAACCACAATGTTTATATATGTTTTTATATTTATATATAAAAGTATGATATTAATAAAATAAGATTTATGCTGATGGTCTACCATGTAATCCCTTTGCCCACTCAGAAATTCTGCTCAGTATTTCCTGTACAATAATAAAACCTCCCATAGCTCTCTGCTATAGTTTCCGAAGTCCTTTAGGAATAATGTCAGAGGGCACTACTACTTGATTGATGCCACTAGAAAAATATTGCTCCTTTTTGACAGCATTTAATGATTCAGGTCACTAGTCTGAACCATACTCGGTGGCTTTATAAAGTACACAAAACCTTTCTTCATGGAGAGTACAAAAATGGGAGTTTTTTCTTTTGAAGGAAAATGTGAATCCATCTCAGGTAGTTATTTTTCATACCTGCACAAGTGTATTTGAAAACAAAGTAAATGTAAACTAATCAGTTCAAAACTGCTTTGTTTATTTGTACTCATAAGTGTTCTATAGAGGAAACAAACAAATAATGCACTCAGGAACATATGAAGAAGACATCACAAAAAAAGTAAAAGGAGTCACTTCAGATCTTTTATGAATCAATTTTTTCTGAGATTCTACAGCTGAACAAGTAGAGCTATAATATTAACAGTAAATGCCATTATAATTATGAGTGGCACATTATCAAGTTACTACTTATAAATATTAGGAAGTCAACAACACCTAATTACAAAATTAGCTTTTTTTTTCTCTCTTCAATAGTAAAACATGAACATGTTGTTTTCTAAAAACATTATTTCCATAATTGAAATTACTGCCTTTTGATTTCTTATGTTTTGAAAACTTAGCTAGTTTCAAATAATTTTGAGGTAGGCCTTTCCAAGAAATACCTGATTTTAGAGTTATGAAACATTAAAGAACTATGTTTTTGCAAGCAAATGCTGTTAAAAAAGTTGAGTAAAAGATAATTTAAATTATTTTTCCTCTCCTGAGTTTTAAGGATAATTAATTCTGTCACATGACAGATTACATTTTCAGCATCACAGAATGCAGACCTCAGAAAACACTGAGTACTTGTGTCATAGCTCAGTCAGCTCCCATATGATGTAAATCAATATACTGCTACTGAAGCCACTAAAGCTACATGTACCTACAACAGCTAAAGATCCAGACTTTTATATCCACCAGGCTGATTTTCTCATTTTCAGATGTCTCTCCAAACACTGTTGCTTTCACTTCATGCAAAGGAATTCCATACAAATTTACATATTAAAAATAAAAAGTGTACTCCAAAAAGCTCATGGGAGTGAGCTCCAAGGCTCCAAAAGGCTCACTGAGAGTGAGATTCTGTTTGCGGACGAAGGTGTCTGTGTGTATATATTCACGTGTGAACTAGAGATCAGCTCATTTGCATACTAGATATCTATTGTCAACTGAAATTCTCTCAAGGATCTTTCCATCTGCCATGCCATTGGGTTTCTGCTCTTCCATAGGTTCTGCCTTGTATTTGAATCCATGAAGATATTGCAGATAACTTGGAGCACCTAAAATGACACAAAGTGCCTTCATAAAGGGAAGTGACCCATGTGATATTCAACATAGTCAATGGAGGTTAAAGAGCAGTTCAGCCACTAACAGTTCAGCAAAATAGAAATTTAAGTTGAAATTCTAGATTACAAGAATTTAGTGCCATTTTTGACCCTTTGGGACATCTGAGTCCTGCTTATGTTGCTAAAGATATAATGTAAAACCTACAGAGACACTCCTCATTTTCAAATGAAGAGTTATTTCAAGCCTAAGAGCATATCCAATAGTGTTTACAATGACAAAGGACGCCTCTGGGGAACTTAATCCTCTGTTTGGGTGGCTGATGTCAGAGACTGAAACAGTTAATGATTTACACATTCTAGGATCGTCAGGGGACTTTTGCAGGATGGGAAGAGGAGGCTGTTGGCTTATCAAAGCCCATCCCCCTGCCAATCCCGAAAGGCAGAAAAAATCCTTTTACACCATGGTCCTCACAGGAACTCTGCACAGGCCCAGGAGACCTTGGAGGCTCATGGCATGGCCTGTGACACTATCCATGGATATAATAACTCATAACTTTGAGTGTGTGGGCTTCTCTCCCCCAACCCCCAATGGATTAAGGCCACCACTTCAACTGACAGATATGGAAGCTGCAACTTTCATCGCTGGACCCCGTGGGTGGTGACTATATACATTTTTCCACTCTCATTTTTTCTTTCCCTTACTCTCCCTTACCTTTATCCTGTCTTTTCTTTCTCTCCCTGATGCATTTTCCCTAAAGGTTACCTTTATACCATATTGCTATAGATCATAGATATAGATGATAGCACCCAAAATGGCAACATACCTGTTTACATTAGAAACAAAATTGTTCCAAAATAAACCCTACATATATATGTTTTCAAACACCGATTATTCACCGTCATTTCACTCTAATCCACCCCAAGGGATTTATTAATAAGAACCTGGGTTACCCTCCCCTTTCTGGGGCGGGTTGTAACAGCTAATCAGCTCAACAGCTTTTGAGACACTATTTCAAATATTGACAATACTGAATGGATAACTAGATATCCATTGGTGTCCTAATCTGTGCGCCAAATCCTATCCTGAGTGATGATAGTAATTTAGCCATTGTTTTCCCTAACATGTTTCAAGTGCTATAAATTATTTTAATTCTGAATAAAGGCAAATTCCATAGCCATTCACAATTCTCTGGTTATGGCACATTTTTTATGACACACATGATCTATAAACATGTATGGAACCTCAGCTAACCTGTGCTGGCATTACTTTGCTAATTCTTATAGCCAGGTTTGAATTCTAAGCTGAAGAATTCAAAGAAAAATGAAGAGTACCTGAGTAGTCAGTTTATGTGGTCTTTTTCATTTGATACCGACAACATATTTTGAGTACCCAGAAAAGCAGCTATTTCCATGGTTCAAACCAGAAACCCATAACATAGATATAATAAGGGATTTAAGGCATAAAGAATTCTTAGACCTGTTTTAAAAAGTGAACCACTGTGGTGAGACAAGGTACAATTCCTCTGCACTGCAGAATCACTGAATTTAGTGTTTCTCCTAAAAGTGTCATGTTCATGTTTCTATAGCTGAGCTATGGGTTGGTAGCTGATAACTGCTAGAAAACACAAAGTCAAATATTATTGTTAAAGATAATACGTTTCATTTAAATACGTAATCTGTGGTTTGGTTCTGTAGAAGACCAAACAAAACTGCATTCAAAATAACCCATCTGTTTCCAAATGTAATTAATACATTCATTGATGGCTAAAACCCATGAATATAATGGACTCATTGGGTATTCTTTCATCTTCACAGTTATGAACTTTACAAGTATTGAAGAAATATTGCATGAGGTACTCAAAAGTCAGATAACATGAAATGAGAAGTTTTGGATGGAATTTTTCTGACAAAGTCAAATATCACTAAAAAATAGTATTTCATTAAGCTCGAGTATATTTTTTCCAGACCTTCTACTGAATTTAAGTTAGTATTTTGAGATTTCGTGTAGGATCCTGACAAAACTGTCTTACAGCAAAGGATACTGGAGGATATCTGTTGATAACATAGAGATTTTTTTCCATCCAGCGTGGAAATTAGCACCTTCAACACGCCACAGCTGGTCTGTTGGAACAACATGGTCACAGTCAAATGCCTAAAAGCAACAAGCCAGCTTCTAAGGAGTGATGAAACTAGCCAACAGGGTCAAATAAAATTTGAACATACTGGAAATTTGCCAAAAAATCCTGCTATAAGTAGCTTTAACCGACTCTGGACCTCCCTATCCCAAAACATTTCTTATATATCAAAATTCATATTTTTCAGCTTGTCTAAATACAGAAAAGAATAATCTGAAATTTCACCAGAAATACATGTTTTGTTTTAAAAAAAGAACAAACAAAAAAACAAATCTCCTTTTCATGTTATTACAAGTATCCCCCTTTCCTTCAACCAACAATGTACCTGAAGAAAATTTGCATATAGTGCATAGATATTAAAGTCCAATTCACAATAGCAAAATAAATTTTGTAATGGAAATCTTATATGCATTAATAATTGTTGACACAAATTACAGCATTTAAATATGTAACCAGATAACTAAACCTAAAAATTAACTATCTCAACAGTTGCAACAAATGCAATCATCTGTTTTGCAATTATGTGTCTACCTTGTTGATTCTGGAAATGACTGCAGGTGCAAAATTGAAGCCTGGGTTACGTATCCTTTTAAACCTTGATCCTCAATGTAATTTGCATTTTAATATGCATTTTCAGCATATATTGTAATTGTTTCTCTAGAGCTCATATCTATGATTTGAATACATAATATCCATAGCATATTACAGCTTCAGAATACCAATTGTATTTTAAAATGTCTATTAATTGGAAAGTAGTAATTTGAGTGCAACATGTGGAAGCTACCGAAGTGTTTCAGCATTATTTTTACATTATGAAGTGTAGTAGTTCATATCATGTAACATGTCTACTGAAGTTAACTTAAAAGAACATTACAGAACACCAGAAAAATTCATCCTAAAATTTAAAGTTCCTTCTTTGCTTTAAATTTTTTCTCCACCAATAGAACTTATGTTTCAGAAACAGTTTTTCTTTTAGTATTTTATATATTTCATCTCTTTGATATTTTTTAATCCAGCGACAAATACCTTGATAACACCACAGCACTCTATGAGGCATAGAAACCATCAAAAATATTCCAAATCTCTTTTCCTCACCACTCTTCACATACATCCATCTTACTACTTCTGTTTACTGGTGCTTTCACTGAGAACCTGGGAGAGAGCTTCAGAAGCTCCATTTACAATATTGCATGGTGGTATGGCAATCAAAAACTGAAGAGAAGAAACCATTGCATTCTTTCTCACTCAAGTTTTCCATATCCTAGATGTGTACAACTAGAAGTAAAACTGACCAAGTGACAAATTTGCTCTTCATCCTTTCCCTCCTCCACCCGTCCTTTTTTTAATTGAAATGAGAAACAAAGCAAAATTATTCTGTCTCTTTTTAATTCTTCCTCATGCAAGTTGCACTTTCTAGAAACATACACAACAGCACACTCAGACCCGCAGCATTGTTTGGATGTTTGCAAACTCTTCTCTTTTTTTTGAGGGGGAGTGAGTCTACTATATCAACCCTGTCTTTAATAGATTATACTGATATTATTCCTAAATATGACCTATTACTTTAAATGAGAGTGATAATAAGTACCAGATTGAAGTTAATAAAAGGTATATATTCCTGACTGTTCATGTGCAATATGGACAGGGGCTTAGAAATTACAGACTCCTTCACCTTATAAAATTCCTAAAATTATAACATATATTGAGGGGACTTACCATGCTTTCCTTTATATAAACTCTATTTTTTTTTTCCCTGTAATATTGTGTTAGTTTTCCTTTGGAATTTTGACGTTACTCATAGGACTAATTTTCTGAGTCAATTGATTATGTTGAACACAGAAAGATTAATATTTTCACTATTGTAACATTTTCAGTGCTGCCAGTAGGTACACTGAACAAAGAAACATGCCTGATTAAAGAGAACAGCTACTCAGACTACAATTCCCAAGTGGCGTTTTAGTGAAAGCAAGAAGCAGTTCCATGTTTTGTTCAACTGATTCCCTTGAAACTCTTCTCAGCTGCAATTGGATTTGGTCAGTTCAAGTTTGATAAATACTAAGATGACAATTATTTTGAAAGTATTTTCATGTAACAGACATATATATGTAAGTTTGCAGGTATATATGTATGTATATAATTTATCATGGGGTAAAAAACCCCAACCAACATTGTAGAAACTTCAGTTTTTACCTGTGAATGATTGTAATAAAATATTTTTAAGCAGCTTTCTCCCACAGGAATGTGTGAATACTAAGACCTGATAACTCTAACTGGTTCTGGAAATTGATTGTTTGCGTTTTTCAGCCAGCCCTGTCCATTATACGACTTATTATGAAGTGCCACAGTCTGCAACACATGCCATTTTTCTCAGAGGAAGAAATGGCACCACAGTTTACTTCTCATTAGCAGTTTCTATACTGCTTCTTTTGCAGACACAACATTTCTTTCAAAAATAGGTTCCTTTCCTCCTTAATATTTTCATCAAGTTTTCTTCCATAATCCATAACTTTCTTATAAACTGCACCTTTACCAAGAAGTATTAAAATCATGTGATTTTACAGTACTGTCAATTCCATAACAGTTTACTGATTACCAAAGCCAAAATGTCCCCAAAGTTATTTGTTAATGAACAGAGAGAATACTTGACAGTTCAATTGTTAACAAGATAGGGAAAAATGAACTGGTTCCAGTGTAAAGAATAGATCTTCGTTTGGGGAAAATGTGCTGCAACTCCAATGACTGAGTTTTTGTTATGAATTCACAAAGAGAACAGAATATTTCTTCTTAGACTCGCATCTAAGATTAGCTTTTTGTTTGCAAGGAACAGTTGCTTTTGGAGCATGTAATATGCCTATTCAAGAGCTATCATGGCACTACCAAATTTACTTGCAATTGAATTATCAAGGCATTAATTTCCTAGACATAAAGTTTAGTTCTAGTGGGTAAATAGGAGAGTCTGCTCAAAAAATCAGACAAACTGCAGTTGTAATAAAAAAAAAAAAATCAATGAAAAACATTTTGAAAACAAAACAAAACAAACAAAACCCAGTATAATGAACCAAATGGCTACACAGATCTTTAATGAATGGCAAACTAAACTTTTCATTCTAGTTTGACAGGTATATCGATGGAAAAATCTTTAATCCAATATAAGGCAGCATGAAGAAGGTATGCATTATATGTATTTCCATTACACTTATGGCCATATCTGCTACACAGTTACAGGGCAAGAATAACTTTATAATCTACTAGTAGCCTTGTAAGAATTTTCAAAAACACTGTTACTGGGTGTCTCTGGCTACTTAATAACATAAGAACCTTAAGGTTAGTTTTTGAAAGACTCTTTTTTAGGCTGACATCCATTAAAGTTTTTAAATTACTGACTTGGATAATTTCTGAGGTGTCCATTTGTGCCATTATTGTCTAAATAATTTGAAAATACTTATGGTTCTTCCACAGTCTAAATGGTGTAAAAGTCCTATTTGGCAAATACAACCAAAAATTAACTAAAACATCTCTAATTATTTATTTGGATAAATATCAGTGAAGAGTACAGTATATAAACTAAGCACATAAGTTGTCATTAAACAATAGAAAAGTAGGAAAAATATTGAGGGGGGAAAGTTGTTTAAAAATAGAATAGAAAAGTGGGTATTTCTCAAATAGTGTTAATAATTATCAACATAGGCAGACTATAAGTAGACTTACAATAGGAAAATGGGGTGCACTTCAATATCATATACCACAGCATGAATTCTAAGTGTTTTGTCACTGAGTTCTGTTATTAGGTATTTTAATTCAAGTATTTCTGAAGGCTGATATCATCCCTTTCTGCCAACGTAACATGCAGCTATAACTTATTAAGCTAGATGAACATCCTGAGATACACTAAGCACCCTGCAGAAAAGTGCTGAGTTTTGTAAAACTTTCATTCACTTTTCATCATTGTGGCTGTTGGGGATCATTGAGACCACAAATACCAGACAATAAAAGAAAACTATTTCTTGCATGGCCTCCAGGGTATGGCTGAAGGACAGTGTAGTACTGCCCACCAAGTTCCAACCTTTGTCTTAGAATTGTGCATCGGGTGCCCTGTGTTTTGCAGCTGAGAGCAAGAACAAGCTAGACTCAGAGCTCAGCTCCATGTTGCAATTCTCTCTAAAGACGGGCATACAAGGAAGGTGAGAAAGTAACAATACCATTACAAAACATCTCTTGTGATAGTTTATTTTTTTTTCAATTTTCAGTTGAGTGAGAGCTGAAAACTTCTCCCAGGTGCCCAGAAATACATTTTCAACTCATGTGTTATACCCCAGTTCATTTTATTGGAGAAAAAAATGAGCAACTGTATATTGATTCAATTCTTTATTACAATGAAAGGAGTAGGAGATCAATGAACTTTATTTTATGGTTGCACACTTTTACATAGTAATGTAGTTATTCTGTATTTATAACTATCCATTTAATCTTTTAGACTCTTGTTTTATTTTTAGCATTAATAAAGCTATAAATGATTATATAAGGCATGTATAACAATTACCTAAACAGAAGCTAAAATAATTTTTTAAGACATTGATATTGTCATTACAAACACATTTTTATTGCACAACTTGCTACTGGAAAAATATGAAAATAAAACAGCTTTTATACAAAAAAACCCTTTTCATCTTTGTGTTCACTCAATCCTTTTAGGAATTAAGTTTCAGTTATGTCTCAGTAATAATTATTTCTTTTATTGCTTGGTTTTGGAAATCAAAAATCAGGTAAAAATGGACAAAATTTTCTTAAAGTGAGTCAACAAGTGGGTTGCTGTGTGAAACTGAGATACTAAGAAATCTCAGTGTTTTCATTGTTTGAGGAGAATACTAGTTGCTTTTGTGTGCCTCCCATGAGGCTTCTGCTGAAGTGACATACTTTAAATTATATTATACTTTTCAAGGCAAGATGCCTGACAGGGAATATAAATATATGTCATTTATTCCTATAGGAAAAAATATTTACCAAATGAAGGATTGCAGTTTGAAAAATAATGATTTTTAAAAAACAGTTCAGCTACTACTAGCTATAAATTAGAGTTATATTGGAAATATTTTCAGATATTTATCTTATCTATTCAAAATATTTATCTTTCTTCTACATAATGGCTTGTAACAATGTAGGGTTACAAAGGCCATTACCTTACAGGACAATAACAATCCTTATAGGCAGTAGAAGTGGAATAAGAGAGCCGTTAGAAAGCACTTGTTAACTTCCTTTTTCTTTCCACCCACCCTGCCCAGAGCAAGGTGGAGAAAGCAAAGAAGGATAATTGCAGGAATAATGGTATCAATAAGCTTGATAGTTTATTACACTATTTTTAAAGTATTGTTTTGTAGAGCTTTTACCATATGTTCCAACACTTCATAAAATGAAGATGTCAATTTTTGTTACTGATCTATTTTGTTATTTTTCTTTTCTTGTTTTTTTTTTTTTTTTTTTAGTTTTAGAAAGGGATTTAAATTTAGCTTGGAATTACTAACAATGTTATGGATATACTTTTTTGATGTCCTTATACACATTATAAATTAAAGTAGGGACAAGTCCATTGATCTATTAAGCCTTTGAGAAGTTATCTGTTAACAAATTTGCTTTAGATATATTCTCTCTCTTGATGCATTCTGAACTAGATTCTTGCTAGAACATGAATACTTTGAGTTTAGAGTTTTATAGACATATGTCTCTATGCATTGATCTGCCTCTGGGCATGTTAGTACAATCTTTTGCCTGGAAGGCAGCCATATTGACTACTACTGCTGGGAATGGCAAAGTAGGAAATTTTATATCATTTATGGACAAGCTGTTCTGGTCACGTGCCTGCAGGCTTAAGCTGTCTGTAAAGCACCTATGTATCAGCTGCTCTGGGAGGTCTTTTTAAGGGTCGAATTATATTTCCTTGTATGTAGCTTCAAATTTCTCCCCAACAACTCTGAGCTGAGCTTTCACAGTAGAAAATTTGATGAACTGCCTTCCAAGAATAGTAAAATTTTAAGATTAGCTCAACATTTAATAAGAAAACATCCCAGTATCCTGTATACTAAATACAACACCCCCTTACACTAAATACAAGTTTACAGGGAATTACTCAGAGTGTGGTCAAGAAGTGTGAGTATACATAGCACATAAAGTGTATCAAGGTTTTTGTTAAGACGGTACATTTGGATCACTGACTTCTCTTCCTAGTTTTGCTCTGCAACCTTAGAGCAAAAGTCAGTAAGCCACTTTAGGAATATACATTTGTATTTTAAATGATCCATTAGATTGCCATGAAACACTAACCTTACTTTCCGCCTCCCCATTGCTGCTGCCCCAAGCACGCATTTCAGCATGTATGGGCTACACCTTTTAGGCTTTCTCTAACCCTGAGGGTTACAGCCTTACAAAGAAGGACTAGGGTCACTATCATAGAATCACAGAATCATGGAATATGCTGAGTTGGAAGGGACCCACAAGGATAATTGAGTCCAACTCCTGGCCCTGCAAAGACCATCCCCAAGAGTCACATCATGTACCTGAGAGCATTGTCCAAATGCTTTTTGAACTCTGTCAGGCTTGGTGCTGTGATTACTTCTCTAGGGAGCCTCTCCAGTGCCCAACCACCCTCTGGGTGAAGAATCTTTTTCTAATATCCAATCTGAACCTGCTGTGACACAACTTCAGGCCATTCCCTCGCGTTCTGTCACTAGTCACCACAGAGAACAGATCAGTGCCTGACCCTCCTCTTCCTCTCACGAGGAGGTTGTAGACTGCAATGAGGTCTCCCCTCAGTTTCCCCTTCTCCAGGCTGAACAGACCAAGTGACCTCAGCTGCTCCTCATACGGCTTCCCCTCAAAGCACTTCACCATTTTTGTTGTCCTCCTCTGGACACTCTCTAAGAGTTTAATGTCTTTCTTATATTGTGGCGTCCAAAACTGCACACAATATTCAAGATGAGGCCACACCAGAGCAGAGCAGGACAATCCCGTCCCTTAACCACTCGCGATGCTTTGCCTGATGCCCCCCAGGACATGGTTGGTCCTCCTGGCTGCCAGGGCACTGCTGACTCATATTCAACTTGCCATCGACCAGGACTCCCAGGTCACTTTCCGTGATACTGCTTTCCAGCATCTCATTCCCCAGTCTGTACAAACACCCAGGGTTGCCCCATTCCAGGGGCAGAATCCAGCACTTTCTCTTGTTGAATTTCATATGGTAGGTGATTACTCTGTCCTCTAATTTGTTGAGGTCTCTCTGCAGGGCCTCTCTGCCTTTGAGGGAGTCAGCAACTCCTCCCAGTTTTGTGTCATCTGCAAACTTGCTTAGTATCCCTTTCAGTCCTATGTCCATATCCTTCCAGTCATATGACCTATGGAACCCCACTGGTGACAGGTCACCAGTCTGATGTTACCCCATTCACTATTACCCTCTGTGCTCGACTCGTAAGCCAATTGCTCACGCACCACATCATGTGTTTATCCAGCTGTGAGCTCGATATTTTGTCCAGAAGGATCCTGTGAGAGACAGTATCAAAAAACTTTACTGAAATCCAAAAATCAAGTGGCTTCCCTTTATCAACTGAGTGGCTTACCTTGTCGTAAAAGGCAATCAGGTTTGATGAGCAGGACTTTCCTCTCATGAAGCCGTGGTGGCTGTGACCAGTGACTGTGTTTCAGGTGTTTTTCAATACATCCCAGAATAATCTTCTCCATAATTTTATCAGGCACTGCAGTGAGACTGACAGGCCTGTAGTTTCCAGGGTCCTTCTTTTTGCCCTTCTAGAAAATTCAGACACTTTTTGCCAGCTTTCAGTCAGCTGGGACCTCACTGGATTCCAAAGACAGCTCAAAATTCATCAGGAGAGATTTTGCAATGACACCTGCTAGCTCTGTGAGGATTCTGGGATGAATCCCATCAGGCCCCATGGATTTGTATGGATCCAGCTGGAGCAGCAGATCCTGCACAATTTCAGCTGGGAGTTGATCGTCCTCACAGTCATGGTCCTCCAGCTCAGGGCACTGAGGCCTTCTTGGTCTGTCATCCATGTTGAAGATAGAGACAAAGAAAAAGTTAATACCTCTGTCTTGTCTGTGTCCCCATTTGTGAGGTGACTACCCTCACCTGTAACTGTAGTCTATGATAGACTGGCACTATGACACCCTCTTTATTTGTTTGCCCCTTGATTCTTACCCAGAGGTTCTCAACTGTACCATTGCCAATTGTGAGCTCCATACATTCTAACCCTTCTGTTACACACAGGGCCACCACTCTGCCTCTTCTGCCCTACCTGTCCCTCCTGAGGAGCCTATAACCACCCAACATGGCACTCCAGTCACAGGTGTCATCCCACCAGGTTTGACTTATGCCAGTCATGTCAAATTTCTGGGACTAGGTCAAAGCTTCAAGCTCCTCTTCTTTGTTCCTCATGTTGCATGCATTGGTGTAGAAATATTTCAGGTGTGGTACATTATATTTAGTTACTGTATCCTTTTTTAAAATTATTATGGAAAAAAATTCTAATTATATTATCATGAGGAAGGAAATTATTTTATATATAGGCAGCCTCGCTTTCTTTCAGACATATGGATTAGGAAAAATGATGTGATTGTGATGCTATACTTTTGCTCTAATTAGTGTTTATTAACTCTATGAAAGCAGAGGTGCTGAAAACCTAGAAATTTATCCTGTCAGACACAGAGGAAATCTATTGTTCTGTTTCTTTGCATTTCAGCTGCATTAATGAAAGCAGTAATAGTTGCAGAACCCATGCCATTTTGCCACATAGTCATGATTTGTCCTTTCACAAAAGAAAATCAAAAAACTGCTGAGTATTGGAAATACTAATGGTTGTTAGAAAAATTGTAATAAATGGCTCCTCTTCTAAAGCATTGCCTGGCTTTTATGTCATTATTCATGAGTGACTAACACATTCCGAGGAGAGGAGCTCTGATACCCAAGGAAGCCATGATGAGCAGCAGGAAAAAGCATGCAGGGAAAGGAGTTTTTCATAGGACTCAAATACCAAGGCTGTGTGCAATATATGAGTTGTACAGAACTGAAAAACAATTATTTTTCATGAATGTTGAGAGTAGCACATTTGGAAAGAGAGGTAGGTCATAACTTTACAGTGGTTGAAATATCTGGGGATGGATACATGGAAAGAAAAGTAGAAATAGACCAGACAACGGCAGACCAGACTAGAATTTGGTAACAAGCAAAATACACAAAGGCATTCTTATATGAGCTCTTTTGATGGCACTGACTATTTAAGCTATTAACAAAATTATGTCATTTTTACACCATATTTAACAACGTTTTAGAAGGATATTACAACAGAAGACATGAGAATCAATAATTAAAACATAAACTGTTAAAAGAAGGTGTACTTCATGATTCAGTAGCTAGCCGATTGTTGAACTCTATTTGTTTAATTACACTGTAAATCACTAAATATGTCCAAAAAAATACAGCCCTTATTCATTACTGTGAAATATCTGGGAAATAGTGTTGAAATAAGCAGCTAATTGTGTATTAGTGGTTGTTTGTCTTCCTTCTCATATCATCAGATGGGACATCATTTTTATTATAAATAATTGTAAGTTAAAATGTAAAAACAAACTCAACCAAACAACCCCTTAAAAAGAAATAGAAAAAAACTGCCATGTTTGCTCTCAACCTTCAGTTTTTAAAAATATCTAGAATTAAAAATCTCAGTTGCATGAAATAACCATTCTTACACTTTTTCCATTTAATTCTTAATCTAAACTCATTTAAAGTGATATGTGTATCTAGGTATCTGGAATCTATTTATTTATATCGTAATGATTGTCCATGTCAAACTGATAATATGAAGAATACTTAAAAATCACAGTTTATAGTGAACCTTTTTTCTGATTAATAAGAATAATCTTTGTTCCAGTTTATTAGAAACATTAAAATACATATTTTCCTTCAACATTCTGTCAAGGAAGGATATTACAAATATACATAATGCTTAAGTTTGCACATTTTGTCAGATTCATATTCATACAAGGAAGGAATGTTCTTGCATGTCTTTCAAAAATGACACTTTTCAGCTAGATAATACTGAAGGTTAAAAAATTATATGAAAGACATGAGAACATTTTAATAAACATTATGCAAAGCTGTCTAATGTTATTCATGTAAGCTTTCAGATGTATTTTCTTCAGTCATCTTCTGCTCTTTTTTTAATCCTGTTTCCTCCAACACTTAACTGATAGTTTATAAAAAAATAAAGGTTAAAATTGAAGGATTCAAATCTGTAAAAAACCAATCTGTAGACAGTCTCCAAGGGTAAGATTAGACATTAGAACATCGCTGACCATCAGGATACTATTGTCAGTACAAGGTGCAATATAAGGATTGTGTGACATGTTGAAATCCCAGTTTATTAGTCAAAGAAGGAATTACATAACAGAACATTCAGTACTTGGTTCACATATAAAACTAAATGGCTTCCTGTCCTGTCTAGTTCCAGAATGTTCAAATATAAGGAATAAATGCTAAAGCCATCTTCAGCAGGAAACTCTTTTAATAAGAAGAAGGATATTTAGATTCAGTGCTGAAAAATTTTGTTGGGTTTAAAAATTAAAACTCCAGTCAAGAAATATAGGTCTTTACAGCATGACACAAATCTACTAAAAATCACTGAAATCCTTTGGGTAAGGCTGTTAGAACTGAATTCTACCACCAGATATAACTCGAAATACGGTGGTAAAAAATAACTGGTTAAAGGAAAAAAAATCAATTTTAATTTAGATAGGACAAAAATATATGTAGTTTTAAGGAACAAAAATTATATCCTGGTATATTCATCAGTCATTTTTTTGAGGACTACATCTGGTGGAGGTAGCTATATTTGCAAGCTGCAGGCTGAGATGCAGATTGAGCCCTGGGTGGGAGACTGAGACAACAGGCTGTGAACTGCCAACCCTTTGGATAACAAAAGGGGGCAAGCCAGGTGTATGGATACTGGGAGACACGGTAAGAACAGAGGACTCAGAAGGAAGAGTGAGACTGTGAGGGTATAAAAGCCCAGGTGTTCCTCTATTGAGTCTCTCCTTGGAGGCACCAGCTCGGGCTTTTTCTGTGTTATTGCACCATGAATAAATTGCTTTAAGGAAGGAGACATCTGAGACTCTCCTATGGGAAACCTGGGGTCCAATCGGTCAGGAAACCCAGTCTGACTGTGTGTGAGTGGGGTGTGCAGGGAGTCAAGTGGGGCCCCATTGGGTCACCGGAGCTGCTGTGAAGGGTCTTCAGTCCCAGCAATGAAAGTCTCTGGCATTGGGAGTGTAACTGCCAGAGAGTCTCATGAATGGTCAGACTGGAAAGTTCCTTAATATTTTGAGTATATGTTGGAGTTTCTTATTTTCATGACTCTATGTTTAAATAATGAAGGTGTAGCATTTATATTGTTTGTCAGTTTTCACAACCATTATAGTTTTTTTATTTTTTCAAAGCTGTCCATTTTGCCCTCACTGATCCTTTTTACTCACAGAATAATTTGTACTGTGTACCACACTGTCCTGCTGGTGGAATGGCTTACCAGTTTCTGTTAAGGTTTTTATTTGTTTTCATTTTATAAGGTTTTGTTTTATTTTGTGGGGGATTTTTGTTTTGTTTTGGAGTTTTTTTGTTTGTTGGTTGATTGATTTTTGTTTCTTGATGGTGGATTTTTTACCCCTATAGTAGTATAATTGATGGTAAGCAGTATACACAGATTCTAGTCTGAGAGTCATTCTTATCACCAAGGTCATAGCATGGTAGAAGCTGCTGTGGCACTATTTAAAGGAATTTCATTGCTGTTTAGAATCAGAATTATGTCTATTTACTGTATGAAACTAAACCCACTACATTATTAATACCAGTAAATGCCACATATTGATGTCCAAATGGGTCTTTTCTGGTTATATATTACACATCCTCTCAAAGATGTCACATGGATGATGTACTACATAACACTAATAGCTGCTGCTTCAATGATGTATACGAAGTGCCATCACTCCAGCTAAATATTTCATCATAGCAACAGAATTTGTGCTCAAATACTTCAACAGTATGGTTGTAAATATAATACACCTGCACAGACCAATCATTGTGAAAGTGCTACAGAATTATTTACACTATATGTGCTGGAGTGTACGTGTGCATGAGTGTGCACTCCTGTAATCAGACAGTTTTCTGTTTTCACAATAAGCACATTGTTCTTGTTTATTAACAGTCTGATACCAAGTTCTCTTAATGTTAATACCTTTAACATAGCTAAAATCTCTTACCACATTCTTGCTCTGAATTTTATTGATTAGATGTCACTATCACTTTGGAAAACCAGTTTTCTTTATCTGCAGTCTCACTCCAGTACCATGGGTTATCCATTATCAATGTTCCACTTCATCAATTGCTCTCTCTTCATTATTTCCTTTAACTTCTCTCTTGTATTGCCAACTGCTCTTTTTCTTTAGCTCTTTTCAACCCAACAAAGTGTAAAAGCTGAGTTTCACTATTCAGACCTATCCCCAGTATTTAACAAAATTCAATGACCTGCTAAGTAACTTGTGGTTTCAACCCAAATGAAAATAAGCAAGTGACAAAAATCACATGCACCCCCAAATTAAAACAATATAAAACCACCTCCACAACTAAACAAACAAACAAACAAAATGAGAAGAAATGAGCTGAAACACTGTCATACTCCACAGTTGTATTTCCCTAGGTCAGGAGTCCTAGGGAACTTGACAGCATGAAGTGCAGCAATTAAACAAAACTCATTCCTCCCTCACAGTTACACCAAGTGTTCATCTGGAAATGCTACTATTTTCTGCCTAGGATTCTTCCTCAAAAATATGGGAAGTAGCATGGAAGCAGAATAAAATTTATTTGTAGAGACTATTCATAGGATAATTCAGGCATCAGGGGACCTCACGAGGTCTCTAGTCCAAACTATTGCTCAAAGAAAAGTCAGCTCTGAGATCAGACCAGGCTGCTTAGGGCTGTATCCAGTTGGGTGTTGACTGCTCACCTCTCTGTGTAATCTGTTCCATAGCTTGACAGGAAAAGAGTTTCTCCTCACATCCAGTCAGAGCATCCCTTGTTCTATTTACACTCATTGTCTCTTGTTCTCCCACCATGCACCACTGTGGAGGCTCTGTTTTCTCAACCACCTTAATGGAGAGCCACTGTTATGTCCCTTCAAAACCTTTGCTCTCCAGGCTAAACCAACCTCTGTCCCTCAGCTTATCCTCTCAGGTCTGGTGCCTCAACCACATGAACTGTTGTGGTGGCTTCACTGAACTCACTCAGTCTGTCAATATCTTTCTTGTAATGAGGGGGGCAAAATCTGGACGTTATATTTTATTATTATTATTATATATTAAATCTAATGAATCCCTATTAAAAGAGGATAATCAAACCAGTCCAGTATTGGTCTTCTCTGCTATCAGGACACACCTCTGGCTCATATTCAGCTTTCTATCTGCCACAAGCCCCAGGGACTTTTCAGAAGAGCTTCTCCCCAGCCAGCGCATCCTGGTCAAACTTATTGTCTGTCACTGGAAGTTGTTATTCCTTCCCAGGCAGAGGACTTGCCATTTTTCTCTCCTCTGACTCTGACACACAAGGTCTCAAGAAGTTTGTTGTCCATCCGGCAGAGGAGCTCTACACATTCAACCTGCTCTTTCATTCTGAAAACATGTCTATATTAGATGCCTTTAAACTCTGGAGGATCTCAGCTATGCCCTCCCTTCTGCTCATTCACATCAAGATATTTCTAGTCCTGCTCAATGTTCTGCCCTCCCTTCTCCTGAGGGAGAACATTGGAGGAATGTTCTTCAACTAAAAAATTAACTAGTCTAGCTTTTGTCACTCTTAACTGCATGCCCTGCCAAATCACATTGTTGGCATTTCATTGCTTTGCTATATTTAGTTTTTCAGAGAGCTCCATGGTCTTAGATCTTTTTCATTTATCATTTTTCTCTGTTTCCAAAAAATTGCCTCAGTATTCTTAATATATTTTAAGAAGCCTATAGTTGTCTTGCTTTCTATTTAGTAAGTGATGAGTTCTCATTTCTTAAAGATAATAACATTGTAGCATCTAAATATCTGTATTGTTATAGTGTATAGTCTTTTTTAATCTAAAAATTATCTACAGGCTAATACAAGTAAATTTCCCCTATAATCATGCTTTATTATTAATTTGTTAGTAATAAATTGTACTCAAAGATATTTAAACTGCCCAAATTGTTGCCATCTATGGTAGGTAATTACTGTAGACTGTATAGAATGGATTAGTGGGTGTTACAGATCATATTCTGTCTATTATCCTTTTTCATAATACAGACATATATAAAATATAATTCTATTGATTGCACTGAGGCAAGATGCCTTGCAGTGATTTCACATTACATTTTTTCAAAACGTCAAGTTCTTTTATGTTTTCTTTCAGTATTTCAAAATACAAAATTAATGTGCAAAGCATTGGTTTATCATTTCTTTCCTTAAATAATTTATCAAGAATGCTGTAAAATATTAAGCATTTTTGCTCTCATTAAGAGTCTTCATTTTTTTTACTCCTGCTCACAAATCAGATCAGCATCTGAAAATATAAGCTTGTATTTGTATATGTCTTATGTTTCTGTAATTGCAATTTCTGTGACTTAAAGATTTGTATTTTTTGTCTTTGAGAAATTCACTCGTATTGGATAGTCAGCATTTACCTTTAGACTCCTACAAACCCCTCCTAAATCATTAGTATTTCACTCTGTCTTCTTTTTCTTCACCGAACCATAAAATACTTCCTTTTGAGATATCTTAGCAGTCTCTTTTTTTTGGTGTCTTCTTTATTTTCGCATTCCTCAAGACATGACTGATTCTGTAAACACATACTTTGCAATTCATTTTACAGACAGAAAGCTGTAGAATTGTATCCTCAAATAATCCCACTATTCATTTTCATGGTCTCTGGTGTCTCTTTTCAGTATATGCCTGAACATGTCACATAAGATATCAGCAACAACTGAAATCTCCATTGCAGACTTCTAAACCCTTACTTTCAGCTTAATATTTCTGTCTATATTTTAGCTTTTACAGAGGTTCTCAATTTTACCTGTGGCTCATCAGTTTCCCTTACCTCTCTGTCATAGCAAGTATTTTTTTTAACAGTCTTCTAAGTCAGTGGTCTGAGTGTAAACATCCCCTGAGGTCATCTTGTTCTTGATATTACTCTAATGTCAGAAACCAGTAAATGCATGATTAAACTGCTTGATAGCAACAAATATCCTACCTTGTTTGGGATTTCTGATAAGCTTTAAGTTTATGAAACACATTTCTCTTTACAGCCATAACTTTGTATATAACTATTCTCCTTATTCTTCCTTTCATTATATTATAAAGACACTCTACCTATAATTGGCTTTTTTATGCAAGTGCTGTTAATACTTCCACATTGTAGTCACCTGCAGTCATTTGAATTGCAGTGAGGCATACTACCTGCTATTTCTTAATGTTCTTCATAAAATACTTTGTATTTCAACTTCTCTTCACAGAATATTTCAGTTTCTGTTCTTCCAGACGGAGCATTTAAGGTCAATATTTTATCATTTTTCCCTTATCCTTAGATAGAGGGTTTCTTGACCGATAGCATCAAAACCAATAACTGCTGATAATAGAGTGTCGTGATTTGAACCCTCTAAAAAATCCAATTTCCAGTTTCCAAGCCTCCCCCCAATTTACCTCAACACCGAAGAGAAATTTTCAGACAGACACACCTCAGTATGGGGGAAGGGAATTATATACAGTTTATTACTACCCAATAAATACTATGCAAACTAAAAAGCAATTATATACAATATTAACACAATTCCTACCACCTCTTGAACCCTCCCACATCAGTTCAGGAGAAGTCTTCAGGGCGATAGTGAAAAAGTCTCTCTTTCATTGGGGTACGAGGGAAAAGGGGTTCTCGTGCACCCCCACTAGCCCTCAGCTCCATCCTGAAGTCTCATCCTGAGCTGGAAGGGAAACAACTTGCGTCATCAGGATCTTCATCACGAAAGGTCCAGGGAGTCAGCTCTGAATCCTTTCCACCTGGTTTTGTGAAGGTTTCCTCCCAGGGAGTAAGATGTTCCATTGTCACTCTCTAGGTTGCAGATTCTGGGTCTTTGCTCAGTCCTTTACCCCAAATATTTTTCATCAGAAGTCCTTACCCAGAAAAACCTGCTGGTTTGGCTTTCTTCCTCTTCCTCAGTGCTGCAGCTTTCAGTTTTGGTTGCCCACATCCAAACCCAACGTCGGCACCTCCGAGCCCTCTGGCCCATCTCCCATTTCTGCCTGAAATGAATCACAACTGTTTCTCCAGGCAACTGAGCATCCTGACCTGTCTCTTGGCTCGGCTCCAATGCCTTGTCTGCCTTGAGTCCACACCACCGCCTCCCCGGGCAGTGGGGGAAGAAAAAGAGCCCCCTTGCTTTGGCTACAGGGTATTCAGTGCAGTTATAAACTGTCCCAAGCTCCACTTGGGGGCTAGCTGGGGGGGGAAGAGGGCCTGGCCCCCCTGTAAGGGGCCGGAGACCTCCCTCCTCTCACCTCATGGTTGTGAGTCTCTTCCTCACAACACACACACACTCCTACACACTGCTTCCAGCCCTGGCTGAGCCAGGGCTGTGGGGGCACAGGGGCCCCCCTCGGGTTCGGGGGGGCCCCGTCCACCCCTCGGCCTCTCTCCCTCACACACACTCTCCCTCACACTCTCCCAACAACTTCCGGCTGCTGTGAATACCTAATTTCACGGGAACGAAAAAGAACAGTTGCAATTGGTCCCTCAAGGGAAACTCTCCTGGGACCAACCACCTCTAGCTCCCAGCCCCGGGGGGAGTGGCTCAAACTATGACATAGAGTATCATTTATCATGAAGCTTAGTCCTATTTCATGCCTCACAGTCCTTTCTCTCCTATAAAACAGTATGAATTCACTAACTTAAAAGATCCACATCTCAGGTATCTTGTGAGGCTGTTACATGTATGCAATGCTTCAAAAGCACATGGTAGGGTCCCAGTTCTATTTGTGCTCTAAATATTCCATGTTCCAGCTCTGTGTCCTTTTTCTATGTCTTCTAATCCCACACACTAGTTTACTTTTGAGTTCAAAGATCAACTTTTTAGAGGACTTGTAGGACTTGAGATATTAGGAATAGATAAAGGAAAGGAGTAAACTTTTTTGCTCTGAAGTGATTGTGCTTCACACCAGAACAGGCGCTTTATTGCTGACTGTTGTCCTGCCAGAGATATTTGGTTTTCTACATGGGAATGATTGTTTCTGGGTCTAAGGAATTTGTATTTTTTGAAATAAATTTTAAGAATACATTCAGAATATAGAGCTAATTCATAGTCACAGGCCACAAGATGGGCTATTCATGAGGGTCAGGAAACACGTAAGACATTCTGTTAATGTAAGCTGCATCTGAAGCCATTTGGCCATGGCAGAGCTACAGCCACTTTAGGCTGAGTATGTAGGTTTGCCTAGGGTGTTTCTTGAAGACTGAACTGTAACATAGACTGAAATGTCAGGAAGAGATATGTTTGGATAATGGCACTGCAATATCTGAAAATGAAAAAGGAGGCAATCTTCTGTGATATTTGCTGATTTTGAGGACAAAACATCTCTAGACCTCAAAAAGTTCACCTCAAAAAGTCAGAATATTATTTTCAAATGATAGGCAGATAATAAGGATATCATAAACTCCAAAATATTGATAATTTAGTTTAGTAGTGGATAAATATCTGAATGCATAACCAGGGTAAAAGGATGAAAATGAGCATACTGAGTATATTAAAAAACCATAACCCAAATCAAAACCCAAACACAGGTTTTTGTTTGTTAGCTGTGAAATAATATTTCAACAAAAGATATAACAGCTGGATCACTACAAATGTATGTAGCCTGATGGGATTCATCCCAGAATCCTCAAAGACCTGGCTGATGTCATTACAAAACCTCTCTCAATGATTTTTACATGGTCTTAGGAATCTGGAGAGGTCCCAGCTAACTGGAAGATAGCAAACGTTGTTCCAGTTTTCAAGAGGGGCAAGAGGAGGACCTCAGAAACTACAGGCCTGTCTGCCTTACTGCAGTGCCTGATAAATTCATGGAAAAGATTATACGGCGAGGTATTGAAAAACACCTGAAGAACAGTGAAGTCATTGGTCACAGGCAGCATGGCTTCATGAGAGGAATATCCTGCTTATTAAACCTGATTTCCTTCTATAAGGTAACCCACCTAGTTGTTCTAGGAAAGCCAGGAGATGTAATCTTTTTTGGACTTCAGCAAAACTTTTGATACTGTCTCTCATAGTATTCTTCTGGACTAAATGTCCAGCACACCTGAATAACCGTGTTACCCGATGCGTGAGCAATTGGCTCACAGGTCAGGCACAAAGGGTAATAGTGAATGGGGTAAAATCAGGCAGGTGTCCAGTCACTAGTGGGGTTCCACAGGGCTCCATCTTAGGCTCAGTTCTCTTCAACATCTTCATTAACAACTTGGAGCAGGACTCAAAGGAATACTAGGTAGGTTTGCTGAAAACACTGAAGTGGGAGGAGCTGTCAGCTCCCTCAGAGGCAGAGAGGCCCTGCAGAGAGACCTTGACCAATTAGAGGACTGGGCAATCACCAACAATATGAAGTTCAACAAAGACCAGATCAACCAGAATTAACCAGATTCTGCACTTGGGATGGGGCAACCCTGGATGTTTGTACAGACCAGGGAATGAGATACTGGAAAGAAGTGCCATGGAAAGGGACCTGGGAGTCCTGGTTGATGGCAAGTTGAATATGAGTCAGCAGTGCCCTGGCAGCCAGGAGGGCAAACCGTGTCCTGAGGGGCTTCACGTAAAGCATCGCCAGCCAGTTAAGGAAGGGAATCGTTCCGCTCTGCTCTGCACTGATGCGGCCTCATCTTAAAAATTGTGTGCAGTTTTGGTCACCACAATATAAGAAAGACATTAAGCTGTTCGAAAGCATCTAAAAGGGGACCATGAGGATGGTGAAAAGTCATACAGGAATCCGTATGAGGAGCAGCTGAGGTCACTTGGTTTGTTCAGCCTGGAGAAGAGGAGACCTCTTTGCAGTCTACAGCTTCCAAGGGGGTACCGATCTCTTCACTCTTGTGACGAGTGCCAGGATTCAAGGAAATGATATGAAGCTGAGGCAGAGGAAGTTTAGGTTCTATATCGGGGAAAGGTTTTTCACCCAGAAGGTATTTGAGCTCTGGAACAGGCTCCCCAAAGAAGTGGTCACAGCACCAAGCCTGTCTGAGACAATTCTCTCAGGCATATGGTGTGACTCTTTAGGTGTCCTGCACAAGGTTGGATGTTAGACTTGATGATGTGCATGGGTCCCCTCCAACTCAGCATACTCTATCACCCTGTGATTCTATGAATCTATAAAAGTCTCTCTAGCCTCTTACAAATTTATATTTCGAATTAGTAAATTCTGAACCATGATTTTACTGAGAAGTTTTAAAGGATGTCCAGGGACACTTAATAGAGTTTGGGAGAGGGGGGCACATAAAAAAATACTATCACTCGTACGGCAGAAATAAATGGGAAAATATAATTCTGTAATGAGTGAAAGAAAGATTTATTTTCTGCAATTTTGAGAAGAGATACCAGCATTACTCCATGGGAGGGTTTGACATAAAGAGGGTTTGCAAAATAAAAGCAACCAATTTAGTAAGAGGCAAAAAACCATACATCAGGAATTAAAAAATCAGATTCATAAACTGGAGATATTTTTAATAATCGTGAAAGTATCACTTCATAAACACTGTGGAAAATAGGTGATTTTAAGTTAATGGATTATTTTTAATTCAATAAACCTAAGGGAAGATTCCACTTTACATAGAGTAAGTTCAAGGAAGTCTTTGAAATTGGTATCCAAGGGGAATTTAGAAGAGATATCTAACAGAACAAAGAAGAAACCAGCTAAAAAAGTGATTATATTTTTAATTAAAATATTCATTAAAAGCTGGTATAGAGTGCCATTTGATGATATAACCACAAATAATTATAAGCTTCAGGGGAAGATCTTAGAACTGTTATATTAGACTATTGTATTTCACTAGTGATTTTTAGCATTTCAGGTATTCATGACATTGCAATCTATTCTGGTGTCTCCAATCAGAAATTATTGACATTAACAAAATCATTTTCACTTATATTTTTTTCGTCTGACTTAATATGAATTTAACTTATTGTGATGAAAGATTAGCATTACCTACTACTCTTTTGAAATGGATTATCTTATGTTACTAACAAGTATGTTAGAGCAGAGTATAATGAATGAAAATCTAACAGAAGAATACATTTGGGTTCATAATAACATCATTTCATGCAGTATCTTATTAAGATGTGAGTTTACTAAAACTGACAATTTATTTTAAACCATTCCTACTACAAACTGCAAGGCAGAAAAGCATTATCATAAGAAAAACAGTAATGGATATTAACTGTTCTTCTTTTCAATCATATTGTAAATCTCCACAGGCAAGTGATTACTCATGGACAATCAGATGACGAAGATCTGTTTTTTAGTACATGTTATTTCATATATTTTTTATTTTAAATAAATAAAATATAATAATATATAATACTATCAAATATTTAATATAGAAATATATTTATATATACATAATTATATATTTATTATATATGTTATGTATATATATAAATATAACTTAAATTTTATTTTATTTGTGTAAATAGTTAAATATTTATTATAAAAATACGGGAATATATTTCATATATTTAGCCTCATAGTACTCTTATAAGTTAAATATTCCTTCTAAAAATGGGACAATGCACAAGGAAGCTATATAACTTTATACAGAAAAATTGTAAGAAAATGGACAGTTGAAGGCGTATAGACACAATCCCAGAAAATTACTCAAACCATGGAACCATCCTTCTTTTCTTACTAACTCAGAACATGGAGGGGACATTTTCCAGGGAAAACTGTTAGCAGAAAATATTTCAATGATAACAAGAAATTGACTAATTAATCCTCTTGAGATAGCTATTTATCTCTTGTTCTATCTATATATGCGAATCAGAAATTCTGTCCACAGATCTGTTATTCTGCATCTGACTCCAATAAATCTGCTTCCTCGCATGCATGAGGACTGGAAACTCTGTTATTGTTTTGCTCCCCTTACTATTATTTATATCTTGACTTCATCTGTAGAAATAAGTTTAAAAAGTCAGCTTGATTCACTTTCGAACTCTAACACTTTTTAAATATGTAATGGCAACATATAAGACATTAATAGATATGACAAGCATGGAGGGCAGATTCAATAAACAACTACCTCTGCTCTGTAGGAGCCCTGACAAAGAGCCCTAACAGTCACCAAAAGAAAGCTATAACACAAAGAGGCACCTGCCACTATATACAAAGAGACAGGGAAATATGTGTCTTTTCCCCATTTATTGATGGCTCTGAGTAAACAATTTCCACAACTGAAATGTTCTGTACTAATTGTCTTTCCTTTTACTCCTCATTGACTACCAGCAATCAAACAAAGCTCAGCGCTTCCTAGGTCTGGGAGGACACATGCTGAAGGCATGTGCCCATTTTCCCCACTCTGTTTTACTGACACACACTCTGCCTTAACAGCTGCGTACCATTTCACAGTGAAATTCTTGTAGTATTGACAGCCTGAGGAAATCACAACCTCATGGATTTTCAATATATATTTACTTTTTGCTGATGACCTGATATTTTCTACATTTCCCCCCTCTCTTCTTTTCTTTGGCAGACTGGACAGGGCTTGAGAGAGTTCTGAGAGACCGAAAAAGTTGTATATCAAGACTGTTTGGGTCCTCTATTCCCAGATTCTGGGTTTTTTTCACTATAGATGACATGAATGTGTTGGAAAGTTGTTAGAGCTTGGATTTCCTCTTAGGGTCCAGTTTTTCCTTCGACTCACAGCCACCAGAAAGCCTTGAGGCTCTGCTCCAGTGTATCTTGGCCTCTGAGTGATTCCAAAGTCCAAAGCTTAAAGGTCATGTACAAGACATTTATATCTAGTAATCAGACTAGAAATTTGTGAAAGACCTGGTGGTTTTGCTATGAAGAAGTGTAAAAAAAATCAGCATACAATGTGTTGAAGAGATGATTGACTATAAAAACTCCATGTAATCTGTGAATGAAAGAATATTTTAATTTAAAATATTTAAGCCAATTAAATATTGCTGACAGAAAGGACTAAAGTAATAGCAAACTAAGTTGTTATTGAAAAAAAATATGTAGACAAGGAAGGGAGGAAAATATTCAGAAGAAATTGAAAAAAAATCCTAATATGTGATGACTTATATATCCTATTTCAAGCCAGGCAAATTAAGAAGACTGTGTTAGAACATAACAAGACAAATAGTTTTTAACAATTCACCATCATGCAAATACCACGTAGTGGTCACGCATCTTTAATACACAATGAAGGATGTCATCTTATTAAATGCAATTACACCTGTAAAAGGGAGAGAAGTCACAGACTTGAGACAGTAATGAGATAAGCTTGCAGTCTGATCTGTTTGCAAGTAAATGATCTCATCTGAATGAAATGAATGTTTGCATTTTAATGCTTTTCTGAAAGCACTGCCATTCCCATTGTTCTACCCTTGCTTTCTTGAATTTTCTTAGAAATAAGAAAAAAATTGCTTATCAAAAGGGTAAAGAGCATCTTGTACTGTGCCATCACGTCAATTTATAAATGTTTGTTTCTAAGTGAAAATTTCTACTAAAGTCCATCAAAGTCATGTTAGAATTTTTTTCTGTCTTATTAGCAGTTTTAATGAAGTTTAAAAAGTTGAGACATACATTTGATTTAAAATGTAGTCATGTGTTTGAAAAGGATAATAAGATGATAGGCCTCACATTCAGATGAACTAGACCTCAGTAACTTTAATTATTTTTCCATAGAAAGAAAACCTCATTATATTGTACTTAGTTTTATGTATTCCATAATTAAAGAAATAAAGAAAGTGAAGTCATCTTTATCTTCATCTATATTTTACTTCTAAATATTTAGTTTATTTTTCCTGGAAATGACATTTAAGAAGAGGTAAACATTATTTCATGTATTTGCTTTCTGCTAGATGTTTTTTAGACCTAATACAAAAAGACAAGAAAACTATTTTCTTAACTACATCGGATGTCCATCTGACAGAGAAAAATTTTCCAGTAACATGTGTTCAATAATCTGACCATAGTCTAGCAAAACATCCAAAAGCGTGTTTCATTTTAAACACAGTAACAGGTTGTATTTCTTTAAATTATGAATAAAATCAGTTTTTTTGAAAAGTGAGGGTACATATCTGCAGAATTGCAAAAAACTCTGTCCTACACAAGCTCCAAATATGAATTTCACACTAATTCTAATGTCACATTAATTTCTGCTGTTATTGTAGACTTAGTAAAAGTTACACTTCTACCCCTCTGCATTCTCAGTGTTCCAAACACAAAAGGTTTTCTCTTCACTCTTTTTTTTTTATTCATTGTCAAGACAGTCTATTTGCAAGATCAACTTAAATTATCTTAAAGAACTATTCTGATGATTGCAATTCTCCAAAGAAGACTAGGACTTTTAAAGAATTTCTCCCATACTTAAAGGAATAAGTGCCAGGTGTTGTACAGTCTCTAAATACTAGAACAAATGAGAGTTATCCCTGAAGACACTTATTCATGTGCTGCTCTAGCAGAAAGCTCTAGTAAGGCTTTCTTTTTGCAGTGGATAACAACAGTACTGTGAAATGCAGGTAGTAAGGGTACGAAGACATTCAACTGACATGCTAGTACCTCCAGATTTCCTCCCCAAGCATAGAATTAAAATCTTGTAAATTAGCTTAGAAAAACTTGGAAAAAAGGAAAATGACCTTGCTGGAATTATTAATGGAAATGAAAAACATTTTCAAAGACCAAGAACAGAAATAATCAGGAGGAAAGGAAATTAGGAAGTCAATAATTTAGCTTGAGAGATAGCTTCCATTTAACCTTTCAACATAATAAGATAAAAAAAAATAAAACCCTTTGCATTAATTACAGTTCTTACAAGACCATGTCCAAAGAAAAAAAAAGTGGAGGAGGAGAAGATTTGACTGTTCTACCATCTTAAGTTCTACTTAAGATAGAAAAAGAAATTAAAAATATGAATTGACAAATCTCAGAAAATGAGAAATGTTGATTAAAAAAACTGCCAACTTCACTGGTAGCTAGCTAACTATAAGTGTGAATTCTGTTATACAGGACAACTTGAAAGTGTAAAGCAGAATCATCTCAACTCTAAAAACCCAAAATGTCAAAACAGAAATCTAAACTCTCTAAATAATGATTTAATATACAACTTCACCACCTGGTCCTGGAAACTGAAAAGATGTGTAGCCCTATTTTCTTGCCTTCCTGCTTGCACAGGTGTGATGAAGGATTTCTGATGTTTTTGGCATGCAAAGTTACATTTTAGCATTTTCTGACCTATAGTAAGTGTCAATGAATTGTGGTTTTCATGTAATTACATCCACTTGCAAAGCCAATTGTCATTGGCTCACACAAAGCATCAAAAAATATTCTTGTGTGATCCACTTACAAATATGTAACCAAAAAGAAAATATTCAAATTAATTCTACTGAACTAATTGTAAAATTGAGACCAAACACCTTCTGTAGAAGCATATAGGTAGAGGAAAGCCTACTTTTTAAATCTTTTTAACTTATTGAAGTGTTACGTAGAAACGTGTAGGAAATGTATGTATGAAATGTGTAGGAAACATCTTGTAGGAAAAAAAACAATTTATAACACACTTGTAGAAATTTAAGGCAAAGTTTTGAGTAGTGCCCTGATTTTGAGTTATTCACTTTTGCAGAAGTCAAACTGAAGCTCCTGTTTTTTGATTATCATTTGGAAACATGGTATGGGTAATCCATTAAGACCGAAGGGGCCATCTGTGTTCTCAGCACCTTGGCAAATGTAGGTGCATGGTCTTCTGAAAAAGTCATGAAGACTGAACAAATTAAGGTACAAGAAGTGTGAAAGGTTACTCTACAATAACCTTTTGTAGGTCTTGTGATTTCATTGTTCAGATATTTACAAGTACTTTTCTCCTCACGTCCCACTATAAAAAAAAAAGAAAAATTAAAAACAAACAAACAAAAAACCCCACCCAACCAACAAAACCAAACAAATAAACAAACAAAAAAAAAAATAAAAAAACCCACAAAACAAAAAACCAAAACAAAAACACCCCCCAAAAAACAAAAAAACCCAACCCAAACAAACAAAAAACAAACAAACAAAACCAAAACAAACCAAAAACCAAACCAAACCAAAACCAAAACAAACAAACAAAAAACCCCAGAAACTCAGCATGAGTTATGAGGATTAAATCACATTATTCCTGTCATAGGAATTTGTGAGAAGAAAAATTTATAATAAACTAGAATGTTCCTAATATCTTTGTTGCCTTATGATTTCCTTCTTCTATAACTTTCGGTACTAGTAAATTAGTCTAACAGATGAGAAAAAAGAAGAAACGTGATAAAGATCACTAGATTTTAATTTTTTGTTGAAGAAAAAACACTAGTTCTAGATTTATCTAAGTAACTGAAAAAGAAATACATACATGGATAATCCGTGCTGTTCACAGAAATCTATTGTAATGCAGAAATTACATTTATACAATGGATCAACTTTGCTACTAGGCGTGTTTCAATGCAGTAAGTGCTAATCATTGAGGCAGTGTCTAACAGTGTGTGTGTGGAAGAAATACTGTTATATCAGGGCACTTAGGTTAATTATTCTCAATGTCATTGAACAGACAGGTTGAATCAGTGCATTTTTTCTTTACATAATGTCAATTCCTTGACATATGAAACTCTTCCCGGAGAAACTTGGGATCTACCTGTCTTTTCAACACAGATTTCCCTTGAGGTCTCTGGTTGGCTTTCACCCAGGAACACTGGTAAAATCCTTCCCTGTGAGTTTGCTTAAGGGAAGCTTAAACAAACTGAATAACTTCACATTTAGTAACAAAAAGACATAAACCAAGAAAGACATTTTTGACAATTTTGACAATTTTTGTGATACTGGATTTTTTCCCTGCATCCTGTAGTTTGGACTGGAAATGTAAAAATTCCAAGGAAATTCAGTGCTACAGAATCACCAACATAAGAGCTCTTCTTAGATACTATGTGACATCCTAGGTGTAGACTAAATCTAGGACCATTTGTGCTCAGTGTATGCTGTAATACTTAGTCCAAAATTTTTAATAGCATGGAGTCAGGTACCCCATCAGTTAAGAAACTACTTTTTTCTTAATGATAGATGGCACTATCTTTGCTTCTCCACAATGGCCTCAAGTGAACCATGTCTTTTAGAGACAGAATAAAAGTCACAAACTCTTGTCCCTTCCATATATAATACAATTTGATTTACCTTTATTGAAAATACTATACTTTAAACCATTATATATAATGTTTACAAAGTTATTAGTATTCTAACATATAGATGTTAACACAGTTATTAACACCATAAATAATTTTCTATACTAAATATGTTAACTATTTTCTATTTCTATATTATTATTTTATTGTAACTAAAATAAATTATTATAAAACACAATGGCTGTTTCCAAAACTATTTCTACTGTCAGTATAAATACTAGACTTTGCTTATAAAAATGTTATTAATTTATTTTTAGATATAAAAGAGGTAATATTTTAAGAATACTGTTGTATCCTACAAACATGTAAACATGATAAGATTTGCATAAATTAAGATAATTGAACACATTCTTCAGCCATGCATTGAATCTGTGGAGAACAGGCGCTGGTTACTCCCACAGGTATGCAGAAAATGGGGGAAGAATACATTATATATTCAAACATGACCCTCTTATTAATCCAGTTTATTATATTAGTCTGCAAGTTCTCCTTGTCATTTTTATAAGACTAAAAACCTTGCAGGTATGACAAAAATTATTAGAAATTAGAATTTCATTCCGATGTCAATATTTCCATGTCTTTGGATGGGGGTTTTTGAGGGTTTGAGGTGCTGGTTGTTTCAGTTTGTTTGTTTGTTCTTTCAGGTGTTCAAACCATTTCTCATGCCAATACAAACAGCTACAGTAAATCACCTTTCTCATTAATTGGCTGAGAGGGTTCTATGTGAATTTAAGCCCTGTAGGTAAACAGGTGAATGAGGTTTAACTGCATTTTACTTTACATGCCCATCTAGTCATCCTTTTTCAAATGTGGTTCTTTTTTTTTCAGGCTTTCACATAAATATAACAATACAGTTTTAGAGGCTATGACTATCTTCAGAATGTGTGTTTCTTATTCCAGGCACGTATGGGACTTGATCAACTGCCTACTTTCAAAAAAACAACAAAACCGTAGTGGAGAAGGTTTCAATCTTGCCTCGTCAATGGAAAAACAGGCAATAGAAGACAGTGTTGTCATTCTCATAAAATTTCATCATAAATAAAAGTCCACAGTACATAAATCCTCTTACTATGAAAAATCAGAGATCTATTGAACTATTAATTCACATAGACATTAAACACTTTATACATATATTTCCTGTAATTATATTAATATAGATCATGACCAAATCCTGAATTTCAGCATTGCAAGAATGGATTGCTCTGGTATACATTAGCTATAGTTTCATGAGAGTCTTCCAATACTATGTAAAATGAATTTGATTATCCAAACAGTAATGCAAGTAGTTGCTAACAAGCAAAACATCAGACCAAGTGGTGTGAAATCAGTGATCCAGGTAATGGATATGTCTTTTACATGTGCTCAATGGTTTATAGTGCACGTTTTAGCAAGTTCTTTCACATATTCCTGGCATCAATTATTTAAATTTTTAACTTACTCTGTTTAAAGTCACTTCCTAATTTCAGAAAAGTGTTCCCAGAAAATTCTTGGTGAACTGTTCAAAACATCAAGGGTAGTTCTCAAAGGACAGCTTAAAACAAGGTAATAACTTGTGGTTTGAAATCACAAGGTCAGAAATCAGACTACTACAAAGTAATACATTATAATGAAACATCTCTCCCTTGGGAAAGTGTAACACATTCTTGTTTTCAATATTCTACTCATGACTCAAAAGCTTCGATTTTGAAGATATAAGATATCATTGTCAAGTTCTTATTACAGAAAAGAAAATTAGCAGCAGTTTAAAGCTACAATATTCAACCTTGTTTCCATTAACACATCTGAAGAATTCTTCTGCCTAGTCAAAACCTATAATTCTTGAGCTTTATGTCCCAGTATATGTCTGGAAATCTCACTTAATACTCTCCATAAAAATAATACAAGTAACCCTATAAGAAAAACTCTACTTCTTTCTGAACTCAATTCCAGTTGGAAACTAGCAAAAACCATTTAAAAATTGGAAAAAATGAAACTTAAATATGTTTTTATTAATATATCAACCCACAATCTTGTCAGATCTAAAGATATTCAGCTGATGGATCACTATGTCTCTCAGTTTATTTCTAATTACACTCTCTTCAGGCAATAGATTTCAAGGGATTGTACTATAACAATAACATAAAAAAAATACCATTTGTACCACATGTCCCTAACTGTATATGCAGTACATGCTGTTCAGAAGGTAGAGAAATATATGACACTGTGAAGCTACAACTTCAGTACTGAAGATACTGAAGCTTTCCATACAGTTCTGACTATGAAGCATTTTTAGGTTTCATTTTAAAATAAACTGGAAGAAAAATAAATTCAAAAAGATCCTGATTTTTCTGATATGTAAAGTCATCAAAATTACTTTCTTTATTGCACCCTTCCATTATAAATGTTAACCCTGAAGGGAGGAATAAACTCCAAAATTAGAACTTTAAAAACAACTTGTTTCAGAGAAGTAAAATTAAAACAAAATCAAATACATTTAATTATAGAAGGAAGGAAAGGTGGAGAGAGCCAAAATGTTAAAAGATTATGTGGGGGTTATATCACATATTCTGAGTTATTTTTCTTGTAAACAAGATTTATATCACTAAATTCCCTGTGTGAAAAAATAGATGTATCTCCCCATGGACTATTGAACTCCAGATTGAATATTCATGACAGATCAGGGTTTTTACAAACAGTAATTTTACTGTTTACCACATAAAGAGACAGAAAGTACACTGAGACATATAGTCAAATGAGATATTGGTAATATACGTTTCTCCACAGGATCTATTGTACATGTTTGTCCTATGCCTTTCCTTGCAACCTTTTTCTGTAAATGTAGTCCTGCAGTGCTATGATATTTCTACATGGCAAATTCAGACCATTGATACAATATATTCAGAGGCAAGAAAATAGTTGATGTTGCAAAGAAGGCAGAAACTGTGGAAGAGGAAAACACATTTGAATTTTCTAACCCTCTGATTGATTCACTGTACCAATCAGAATTTCACTCTGCTACAAGTTAGAGCAGGGATAGAGTTGAAATTCTTAAAATTAGCCTGATGATTAAATATTACTCCCCTTAATGGTTTTAATTCTCATCAGCATCTTACAATTTTGAGATTTCAGTAGTTGATCAATAATATTATTTCTACTCCTGGGATTCCTACAACTATGCCAACATGAATGAGCTTGACCTAAAACCTGCTGAACTAAATGAGCTTTGGATTGTAACTTGAAACAGTAAAATATGCAATATGAAGTACCATAAATATAGACATACAATGGATCAAATAGTGAGTATTCAACATAGTTTTCAAAAAAGGATGTTTTCTTAACTGTTGTTCCTTTCCATATGCAGTATTCCATTTTTCATGCAATAGCTGTGCCACTGGTCAATTCCAGTAAGCAGAGAAAATAATGCAATTCATTTCAAAAGCTCACTCCAGAGTTATACTAAAATACTAATATAGGTTTGTCCATTATGCAGCAAAGAACAGAGTATATTAGAGACTGAATTGGAGAGAAGTTCCTGAATTCTAGTACCTGAGTATGCATTTTATTCATTGATTACTTGATATAAAGTGTGTAAAAATTTCTATCTTGTACATGTAACACCATAATCAGATTATGTTCCCATAATTCTTCCCTAATTTCTAGAGTCCATTGAGAATAAAAAAATGTATATATTGGTTACTTGGTAAATTTTCATAGTAATCCATTATTCAAATTTTTTTACATGACTTAACAAAATACGTATACATTTTTTTCCAAGCAAGCTTGCTTTTGAATCTGAACTACAGCTTTTTCAGCTGTCTCTCAAAATCAAATATTATTGGAAACTGCAGTCTTCAAGAAAGGAATGTCCTCAGGAGTCATACTTATTTACATGCAGACAAGTTTTGATGGGGGAAGTCTCAAGGAGAACTATACCCGGAGATCTCCTAACAGCTTAGAGAGGAAAATGATTCTTACTTGAAGAAAGAGACATAAACATTCATTTTATGAGCTTCTGAGGAGTTGGATACATCAAGGCAGGTGCTGCTGGGCCACTCCTTCCCTGCTTTCTAAAACTGATATATGAAAAATTTCCTTCTGTCTCTAGGTCACAAATATTTCATGCTATAATTGTAACAGTGTAATTTGTGTTATTAGCAGAATAGCTGAACAGTGTTCCAGTAATCAAGTGGCAAGCTGCATTATATTAATTGGGAAAGAATTCAAACAATGTAAACACAAAGGATAATATACTTCAGAAAGGATAAGACCAAACAAACTTTCAGAGAATTAAACTCTAAGGCAAATCTAATAAAATCTATAATTATTTTTCAAAATATTTTCTATTTATTAAGATTTCACTTCTAAAAGTGGTTTATAAACTTTTTATATCCAGAAGTATAATAAAATATACCATCTCTTTTTTGATAGCTTCCACACTCTGTTATTTGGGATAATAACAGACCACACATATAACACACAATTATTTTGATGATTAGGAGAGTGTACTTTGCCATGTAATTAATCCTCTGTAAAAGCGATTTCTTTTTAAACTCTGTGATTACTGCCTCTTTAGAAATACCTTTTTCTCCAGTTTTGTACGTTCTGTTAATCATACCTATCTGAATCTCGCTCTACAGTTTTCCTGCTTATCAGAAAAGATGGCTAATGCATTGTGATTAGCCCATTGGATAGAGATTTATAATTCACATTTTATGAAAAAGAGTCATGCTGTTCTAAACAGTTATCTCCTTTATTATATTTCCATAATATGCTAATACATAAAAGAGAGAGTGTGCATTTATTCTTATCACTGAATAAATGGATCACACTGGTACATGAAATGTGATAGAGAGGGTAGCCTTAAGCAGAGGTATATAAACCAGTCAAAACTGGATCAAAAATAAACAAGCAAAGGCCTGACAAAAATCTGCACGATGGAGAGGCTTGTATAGATTGCTAAAGCACACCTGGAGTTCTGCTTTAATTGAAACCACACTTTCTATTCGGCCTCATATGTAGAAGTCACCAAGGGCCTTTTTTATCTTTCTGAAAAAGTAACAATTCCTTCACTTCTTCCAATCAACAAAGATAAGCAATATGGTTCTTCCCCTATATGACTTATAAAATTTATTTGTTTTAATTTCACAGGTATTAAATGCATTAATTTTATTTTCTATTCATGTTCTATCCAAATTTCCAAAATGTTTTTTTTATTCCCATGCAGCTTTATCTTCAGACTTAACAAAAGGAGTAGCACAGCATAAAAGTTGCAGGGAAATTCACCTGGAAAACTTTTGCTACTATACTTGCTTTGGGCAAAAAATAAGATTTGATGCTGGTCTATTTTCTAAAAATGGTTTCATTATGATCTATTCATCATGTATTTCATCATATATCAACTATATTAAAGTGTATGTGATACTAATATTTTACAGCAGGACAGGCAACTACTTGTGCAATGCACCAATTTCCCCTTCTGTCCTTCAAATATTTAATTTTTACTGTAAGTTTATAGAATCTTATTATGTGAAGAAATCCTGTATATGGGGGGGCAGAGGTGAATTAGATATCATATACTCAAGAAGTGTGACATATCTACTTTCATTTTCATCTTGTGCATATCACACACGGTAGACCACAGTACAATGAGCATGATGTTTTATACTAAATATTAATCCAAGAATTGTCTACAAAACAAATTAGAAAATACTGCTGAATTAGTCAGTATTGAAAACTGCAAAGAATAATCAAGACTAAGGAATAATAGGACAAGCAATTCAGTGACTGAGAGGCAACAGTATCTTCTGAATCATCTGAAGAAGAGCCGTTAGAATCAGGAATCTGATTTCTGTTCAGAATATACCAATGCTCAAAAATACAGTGTTTATACCTACTGTCCAAAGTTCACCCCATTAGGAACAAGGTAGACCTTCTGCCAGGGGAGGCTACTCGCATTTACCTTCCATACAAGCAAGCGTTTTTTACACACAAGGACACTTAACTGCGAAAAGAAGGGGGCTTTTATATGCTTCCATATAAAACTGGGACATGATTAGAGAGTGCACCCAGTTCCAGGCATTCAGAGGAGCTCATGAGTTCTCTAATATACACCATATACTGGCTTTTGGAGTCACCCTGTCTGGAAAAAAAATAGTTCTTGTTTCTGATTTGAACTGATGTGAAACTTCGAGCAAAGATATAAGCTTGAAAGATAAAGCCACCTGAAAAATGACTGGAGGCAAAAAAGAAAATTAGTAAGATCCTTAAAAAAGTATTCCTGACCTTTTGTGATTTAAAGTCTAAGCAGGTACAAAAGCTTCTCATTGACAGATTTTAATTTATCATCTGAGCACTGGATTAATTTTCATTAATTCTGACTTGTTCCAATATTTAGAGGTCTGTAATGTTTTGTTTTTTTTTTTCTCAGTTGATTAGATTTTGATATGCTCGTGCAGCAGGGCAAAAACAGAATGCAAATGCTCCCTGAAGCTCATAGTCCAAGTATCAGAATAAGGAAAGATATTCTTTCTGGTCCAGATTGAGCTGTTTAGTTTTGGTTGGTTTTGGTTTGTTTTGTATTTAAGTTGAATACTATGGGTTTTATTACTGTTTTAATGATTTAAAATAGAAGTAAATGGAAAGTCCTCACAGAGGTATATTCTGAAAAACTCTTAAGAAACTGGGTTTCCATGCACAGTCAGGAATATGGGGTCATCAAGAAACATTTATATGTCAGACATTTGCTTCTATGCTGTGGCTGCCATGATTTTTATTTACAATTTCCTTACTTGTTTTGTAACTTAAACATTGACAGGAGTCTAATGGCATAAGTTCCATATTCTGTGGTTTTTTTCCTGGTTTTCTATCCTTTCTTATTTAAAAAAAAAAAAAAAAAGAATTATTGTCAGTGTAACACTCACATTCCAAAGCCTATTTTCCTTGTCAATCTGAAAATTACCTTTCTGAAAGGAATCAAAGGGAAGAAATGCCATTGAAAAGTATTTCACTTCCACGTTGAGGAGCAACTAAAATGCCAACAGGTAAAGTGCAGATGCAATTTTGCTTCAAACAATGAATTTGTTTTTCAATTTATTTCTCAAATTTTCCTCCAGAGATTCTCACCTAAATTTCCTTACTCCTCTCTACCTGGGGAACAAATTTAATGTCAGGAAATCTATTTCACTAATGTTAATCCCAGTAGATACATATATTGTGATGTTCCTTTTCAGTCACATTGCTAGGTAATAAAAGTAAGCATGCCTGGAATGCTGTGTGACAAACTCATTGTCCTTTCACAACAAATCAGGAATTAAAGCTACAGAATTATTATAAGGTGTTATTTATAGGTTTTGGTCCTTAAAATTCACTATCAAAAGAGTACCATGTGGCATGGAATACATATGACTTCTGCCATAAGGTAAGTTGACCACTGAAATAATGAAGAATTGTTTGATTTTTTTCCCATTAAATAAAGAATATTATCCTTCATCTGTGTGCATCCTTCTTCTTACAATTTTTTTGGGATCCTGTGAGCAGTTATGTTGCTTAGGGTGCTTAAAATAATTGTGTAACACAAACCCCTGGAATTAAGCTGTCTCCTTGGTTTTAAATATTGATGCAGTCAAAGGTAATGTTCAATTCTCTCCATTTCAGTAAGTTTAAAACAGAAAATAGAGCTGAGTTTCAGAAAAAAACAGTATAAAGAGTGGAAGACTCTTGAATAATCTTACTATAGAAGCCATAACATTTTGGAGCATTGTAAATATACCAGAGTAAAGTTTGTTTAATATATGATACAGAGGAAATCTGACTGGTGGAATTTTGATCAAAAGTGAGGTTCTGTGATTCAGAAATAATTTCCTGGCACAGTGTGATAACAGAGTAAGAGGCACCTGTCACACCTGACTACACATTTCTGTTCTTTTATCATCTGAAGCATCTCTATATACACACACTTCTAAAACATTTATAGGTTTCCTAATACATCTGATACATGGTTTCAGTTTTCTGTTGCATCAAAAGATGAAGGAGGAGAACTTCCCAAAGAGAAAGATGCATCATCCAGACTAAATCCATTTAGTAAAATGATGATGTGAAGTGATTTGAGTATATGCTATTCACTCAAGCATAGCAATAACTCTCCGGAGGGAGAAAAATGGGAGTGAAAACTGGTATGTTGTGATGCCATAAGGGCAAAATACAAAAGAAGTTGTTAAGCACAGATTTTAAAGCCCCTAGGGAGGCAAAACATTACTTCTTCATTGCCTTTGCAGAGAAAGGCAGAACACATAGGAAATCCTTGCTATTTAAGTAATTTGGAAACTACTCCAAACATGAAAATGATACATGACCTTTCAAAAGGTGAATTTATTCACAAACATATAAAACAAGATAAAAATCCTAGTGATAATAAACTACTTGAATAATTTTTAAGTTGTATATGTGGATTTATATACAGAAAATGCCCACACACCAATCCATATTCCAGGTTCAGTTCTGCTGCAGATTAGTTTATTTTGACTACATAAAAAAGTCTACAGCATGATGCCAACTTCTTGCCACATTTGGGGAATAAATAACTATTTGACACTCATGGAAAGAGGAAGAGAAGTGAGGGGAATAGAGAGAGTGAGGGTGAGGGTGGTAGCTGATAGGAAGGGAAAATGTTTCATTGTCTTACTGAACCATTAGTATTCTTTCAGAAAAAAAAAAGGTAATTGACAGAGTGACTACCATTTACAAGGAACAAACGTTTTTTTAGAAATAGAAGTACACAGCATTTCCAGTGGCTACACACTTGGAAAATAAATGTCAGAAAAAGAAGAACAAAATAACATATGTGGAAGACAGTTTCAAGACAAAAGAACATTTAAATATAGCAAAGAAGGATTAACAAGAAAAACTAAGAAAAAGGTACTGAGAAAAAACCCAATGATTCAATGGTCTTTTTCTAGACTCTTTTTTTCAGACTTTCCTTGCCTGAGTTATTACATTTTAGATAATTGAAGTCACCATTGTCAGATCTATGTAAAAACTACATGATCTACTAAACAAAAAGTAAAAAAGCTGACATTATAGAGGAAAATAAATTATTAAATAAATTCTATTGCATGGATTAAAACATTCAACTTACTTAAGCTACAGAATATTTATAAATGAAGAGAAGTTTTCCTCCACGGGGCATATTTAGAAATACTTTCTAGAAACATATGAAATCAAAACCAGTTTTATGGATCAGATAATCAGAAAACTAAGGTGATTTAGTCTTAAAAAATTAGAAGGTCACATAGTTTACCTAAAAAGAATGCAGTTAAAGTAATGACTGAACCTCTACGGATTCTATCATGATCATTCAATTAGTGAGCCAAAGAATAACCTTTGCCAATTAACCAATGGGGGCACACACTCCTTCCTAGACTTAGCTGTTAATTACTTCCTGTTCTGAAGTATGAGATTTGAATATATTGCTTTTACATTATTACAAGAAACAATTAGTCAAACCTGTGATCCCTTATAGGAACCTGAATTCACTGATAGAAACACTGAAGGACATTTTACAACAGGGTAAAAAAATCACACTACTTCTACATCATTGTAACTGATGAAAATTGATAATCAGTTGTCATTTCACTCCCTTCAAATAAACCTCAAGCATTTCATATATAAAAGCTATATAGTCTGGGATCACAGACTCAGAGTCCCAGAATATGTTGAGCTGGAAAGGACCCAAAAGGATCATCAAGTCCAATTCTTAGCCCTGCACAGGACCATCCCCTAGAGTCACACCATGTGCCTGAGAGCATTGTCCAAATGTTTCTTGAACTCTGCCAGCCTTGGTGCTGTGACTGTTTCTCTGGAGAGCCTTTACCAGTGCCCAACCACCCTCTGGGTGAAGAACCTTTTTCTAATATCTAACTTAACTTCTCCAACTTCAGGCCATTCCCTCAGGTCTTGGCACTGGTCACGACAGGGAAGAGATCAATGAGTACCCCTCCTCTTACCCTCACGAGGAGGTTGTAGACTGCAATGAGGTCTCCCCTCAGTTTCCCCTTCTCCAGGCTGAACAGACCAAGTGACCTCAGCTGCTCCTCATACAGCTTCCCCTTAAGGCCCTTCACCATCTTTGTTACCCTCCTTAGGACACTCACTAATAGATTAAGGTCTTTCCTATATTGCAGTGCCCAAAACTGCACACAATATTCACACCAGTGTAGAATAGAGTGTGATAATCCCCTCCCTCAACCGGCTGGTGATGCTTTGCCTGATACTCCCCAGGACACGGTTGACCCTCCTGGCTGCCAGGGCACTGCTGACTCATATTCAACTTGGCATCAACCAGGACCCCCAGGTCCCTTTCCATGGCACTGCTTTCCAGTATCTCATTCCCCAGTCTGTACAAACATCCAGGGTTGCCCCATCCCAAGTGCAGAATGTGGCACTTTCCCCCACCCATGAAGTGTTTATTCAGCTGTGTGCTGGACATTTTGTCCAGAAGGATACTGTGAGAGACAATATTGAAAGCTTTACTGAAATCTAAAAAGATTACATCAACTGGCTTTCCTCGATCAGCTAGGTGGGTTACCTTGACATAAAAGGAAATCAGGATCATTTCTGGATAGCTACATTTCTAAGGGAGGACTAGGAGCTGACTCAGGTAGTCTACAGACCAAACAGGTTTAAAGAATTGTAAATGTAGCTACTGGTTTGGATTTAATTGAAAAGAAACAGGATTGAGAAGGTAAGCTGTTAACAGCATCTCAGTTAAACTCATGAGGGAGCTTGACTGTCAGTTTAAGTGTTTAGTCTCTGCTCAGCAAAAAAATATATGCCAAGAGGATGGTGAACATTACAGTTAATTGCCTGAAACAGCAGCAGTTTTAATTGACTGACAAATGAACAGAAACAAAGAATAAAAAAAGTAAATGAAAACACGGCAAGAATGAACAGTTTTGTAACCGGAAATTGTAAAGGTCACTAAACATGGCTTACCACTATCTGTTTGAATGGAATAATTGCTTTGTGGGAGTCTTTATTTGGAGCCTGGATATGGGTAATGTTAACTCTCATAAAATAAAGGTGGTTTTTATTAATACTTTAAGCATGAGTGGATGTATCAAATCTGAGTTGTGCTGCTTCTGTAAAAAGTGATAAGACAATTACACACCATTACTAATGGGCATTTTTGATCCAGTCTGAGATTATGCAATATATTTCCAGGGAAAATTGTTAATTTGTGCAACAAGAAATAAAAGAAAAATATTAAAACACTTAGGGGATCAAGAGTGAGACTAATATTATTTTAATTAAAAAATTACATTTTAATAAATAAAATTGGCATTTATTGGTCCTGCCTGACCAACCGAGTGGCATTCTACAATAAAGTGACTAACGACAACAGTGGACAAGAGAAGGGCTACAGATGTCTCTTATCCAGACTTCTATAAGGTCTTTGACAGGGTTCTCCTCATCATCCTTCACTCTAAGTTGGAGAGACATAGATTGAAATGGTGGACTGTTATGTGAGTCATGAATTGGTTGGATGACTGGTCACGTCCAGAAGGTAGTGGTCAACAGCTCCGATTGATGTCAGTAACAACAGGTGTCCCTCAGGACATTAATCTTCATTCATGACACAGATGAAATGCACCCTCAGCAAATTTTCAGATGACACCAAGTTGAGTGGTGCAGAGGACACACCTGAAGGTTGGGATGCCATACAGATGGATCCAAACAGGCTCAAGAAGTGGGCCTATGGAAATCTCAAATGGTTTAACATGACAAGTGCAAGATGCTGCACCTGGGTTGATGCAACCCCCAGTAGCAGTACAGGCTGGAGTATGAACAGATCTAGAGCAGCTCTGCTGAGGAGGACTTTGGTGTGCTGGTGGATGAGAGGCTGGACATGAGCCGGCAATGTGCACTCACAGCTCAGAAACCCAATCATATTCAGGGCTGCATCAAAAGCAGTGTGGCCAGCAGGTTGAGGGAGGTGATTCTGCTCCTCTACTCTGCTCTGGTGAGATCCCACCTGGAGTGCTGCATCCAGCTCTGGGGTCCACAGCACAGGAAACTGACCTGTTAGAATAAACACAGAGGAAGGACACCAAGATGATTAGATGGATGGAGCACTTCTCTACAAGGAAAGGCTAGGAAAATTGAGATTGTTCAGCCTGGAAAAGAGAAGGCTCCTGGGTGACAAACTGAGGCCTTCCAGTACCTGAAGGAAGACTGCAAGAAAGATGGAGAGAGACTATTCATAAGGGCATGTGACAGGACAAAGGGAATAGCTTCAAACTGAAAGAGCGGGTTTAGGTTAGACATGAGGAAGAAATTCTTTACTGTGAGGGTAGTGAGGCACTGGAACAGGTTGTTCAGAGAACTTGTGGATGCCCCATCCCTGGAAGTGTTCCAGGCCAAGTTGGACAGGGTTTTGAGCAAGCTGTTGTAGTGGAAGGTATGCCTGCCCATGGCAGGCAGGTTGGACCTTGGTGATATTTAAGGTCCTTTCCAATCTAAACCATTCTGAGATTCTGTGAAAATGAGGAATGCCAACTAGATACCAGGAAAAAAATATCATGAGAGTGATCAAACACTCAGAGAGGTTGCCCATAGAGATTCTGGAGTCTCCATCCATTCAGATATTCAAAACTCAGCAGGTAAGCTGCAAGTGATCTTCCCTTCAACAAGCAATCTATACCATGTCTCCGGCTAAAGACATCCCTTTTCTCAGTCGTTCTTCTGATATTTAGAACAATTGTTTCATACCATAACCTAAGAGCTGGTGCCCACGTAGATATTCTTTAAGCATATATATTTCTCAAGAAAGAAATCTCTCAATCCTTTTCCCCCAAACAACATATTTTTGAAATAATTAATATGTGATGTAGTGGTTTAAATTTAGCATATTTCTTTATTTGTCTGAAAACTTTCAATGAAGCTTCTTTCAACTCAATGTATTTATTATTTCATTCTGACTAGATCATCTTATATGAAAGTGAAATCACCACATCATGTTTCAGTGGCCTGAAAAATGATTCAACATGCAATTTAAAATGCTGACTATTCAATGTAAACTGAGAAACTATGTCAGGTAAAATCCCTATTTGCATCAAAAGTGAGTAGGAAAACCAAATAAAATCTTTGCACTCACAATTTTGGTGTCCTTTCGCTTTTCTTTTGTGATTTTAATAAGCTAGGCTTCCACAACAGGAAGTTGCTATGAATTATCTTTAGCTTGCCTCTTGAGGGATAATTATCTCATATCACTTGTGTGTCAAAGATGGAAGGTTTCAAATCAGTTTTGAAATTGGTTGTTCCTCCTAATGAAGTAACATTTAGAGTTCATTACTTTGTTATGTATTTCTGCTAGACCATAGTGAAGGTTTAAAAGAACAGCCTTACAAGTAATTAGTTGTCATACTATATGAATTGCTTCCTACCATTTTAATACATTGCAATGGTTTTTTCCTTTATGTGCTGCCCTACAGACAGTTTTCACTTCATAGGAGTGGAAGTAAAATGGGCATTCTGAAAATAAGTTTTCTATAAAAAAACCTGAAAATCATTTCACCAAACTTCTCAGTGTAGATATTTACATCGGGCTTAGTTCTCCAGACTTGCTTTAGTGTTATTGAGGAAGATGGTACATAAAACATTCTCAAGCAGTTCCTATTTTTCTTGCTTAGCTATAAAGGGAGTTCCAATGTTCAATATGCTGGCCTCCACAGATGATCAATGTCATGGAGGTACTTTAAGTATCCCACCTCATCCACCTCCAGAAAACCACAGGCTCAGCATCCAGTCTGTCAGGTCTGTCCAAGGTAGTCTAGAGTATCTCATGTTCTTTTGTGCTGTCAGGATTAGCAAAGGGCCTGTGATACAACTGACTAGCTCAAAGGTCAATGTACTGGTTCCTGGAGTGGGATGCAGTTCAAGATTAGTATTTCTCATTGTAGATTTACTGTGTGTATGTGAGGTCTTTTATAGGCGCCCATTATAGTCAGAGGAGATCTATTGCTTCATATGCTTTCAACAGGCAGCTAGTACCTTTTGAGGTATCCTAAGGTATTGGAGAGATATGCAGAGGGCTGAAATATAGGATAAATGCTTCTTGTATGTCCCTCTGGACTGGCAGGTAAAGACCAGCTGCCAAGAGATAGTCTAGGATATGTCAGGCATTCTTGGAGACCCAGATGACTGATACTTAGTAAAAACTACGCATCCTTGCAGAGAATCTGCTCAAACTGTGGTAGACACCAGGTGTCTGCTCATCTGAATAATTTCCTAAGCTTAATTGAACAAGGGCTCATAATTTTGTCTAAACATAACTGTATACTGCCATTTGAGATGACAGTATTTCTTGTTCAAGTGTACCCATAATATTCCCATTCACTACTACCCTCAAACAAACCTCAAAATGAAGATTTTCCTTTTTGTGAAGTATTCAAACTTCTTTTCTGAACTGTGAAGGTAAAAGTCCTTTAAGAGTTCTTTGCCATTAATTTATCCTATTTTATATATTATTTTTCCTCTAATAATTCTTTTACCATTACACATTCATAAGAAAATTTTAGGTTTATTCATAAGTAATACTCTAACTTATTTTCCTGTAAAATAACTGACTGCATATTCTTCTAATAGCCTATTTTTCAATTCCTGTTATATTCTCTTTCTTTTCTCCTTCAGCCTCTCAGCAGTCCTTTTTGATGCCACATTTTGCCAACATTCTTCCCTACTGTGAAATATTGCAGAATTAAGACTGTTTTAATGAGCTGCCTACCATATTAAATAGTTGTGACTTTAATACCTTACTATACTGTAGGGACATTACTTAAATTTAAGTATGGGAAAGTATAATACTGACCTCAAATAACTATTTCTATTTTTATTTCTTAACTTCAGGTTTTATGGGTGTTTGATATATTTTCAGCAGAGTACTTTTCCAGTCAATCTAACAGACTCCTTACACAATGAGTTTACCTCTGACTCCCTCTTTTTACACTTAATTAACTTGATTAAATATTTATACTGCTGTCACAGCCTATGTCCCTATCAAAATTGAGGTCCTGTTGTGTTAACTGCTAGGTACAGCACAAACACAGAAGTCCATCATATTAGTTACTTATGAAAATCGTTGTTAACTTTCTGTGAAGAATTACTTGTTATGTGAAATATTATTCAATTTTCTGAATATAAAATAACCTTGCCTAATATAAAGTGCTTTAATTTGAAGAAGAAATTATATAAATTTCCATGCTTAATGATTAGGATGACTGGCTGATTTTGGGAACAGTAATATGTTACATAAATTATAATTATGAATATTATCATTATGTTCAATCAACATGACCATCAGTATTTAACACAAGGTACGCAGAATGAGAAATACAAATAGCTTTATAACAAGTAGAAATTCATATGTATTGTTAGTGGCAAAATAGACCGTAAAGCAGGCGTTTGCATTCAGAGGAAGAAAGAGTAAATACGTTTCTAAAGAAACTCATACATTATGCATCTTATGTATCTCAGAAGCAAAGCAGCAAAAAAATAAGTTATCCAAGAACACACACAAGAGGAAATTCTAATCCTTGTGCATATTCCTCTACATATACTAAGCTTGTATTATTTCTCACTAAGTTACTGAAATAGAAAACCAAATGAATAAGTTCATAGCAGGGACTGGTAGAGCAGGATAATAGTCTAAGTATGGCAAAATTGTCAGTTCTACCAAATTGAAAGAAAAAGCAATGATGTTGATGCAATCCAAATTTAAGGTTACACAGTTTTGATTTAGATTTGGAAGAAAGTGAGAAACAGAGAATGTGACAGTTACTTAAGTAGTAATAACAGATCCTGTAATATTTCAGAAAACAGGTTTTGTTCAGAGAACCTAAATCCCAGTTTAGATGAGGCACCAAAGAATTATGGCTGCTCTGATCATCACCTTCTGAGAAGCATATACTCACAAAATCACTTCATACCACAATTTTAGTCACAAATCTCCTCATATGCCTATACTCAGAGTTGTCTCAGACTGGGGAATCTATTGTGATTTTCAAATGTGTTCTTAAATTCTGCCTATATACCTGGATGCACTCAATCCATAAGGCACGCTCTTCCCATTTAAAAACAAGCTCGGTGCACAAATATCTGAAAGAGAATGGACTTAGAATTGTAATAGAATATGTTTAAGGGTTAAACATGACTAATGCAGCTTGAGAAAAATTAACAGATTGGGATCCTATTGTGATTAGGTGAGTGGGATCAAGTTCAGGTATCTGATCCTTTAAAGCAGATTTAGTATAAACAGACAATATTGATATTAGAACAGAGATTACAGGTATTTTCACTGACAGCCACCAAATGGATGAAAAAGGTATTTCCCACAACCTGTTAGAATGCCTCTAGAAAATAAAAGGCTTTAGAATTAAATTATGAGGATCTAGGAAAGGAAAAGATTCTGGTCAAGGATATCTGAGCCTCAGTGTGGAAGATGAGAAAGACATGATTGTCCAGCTGAGTGATGTCACTGTCATCTCTGAAAGAGAAGGTAGCAGCAACAGGGAACAGGGTTCGTCTGATACTTCTTTCAGTTTTTAATCTGGGGGGTTGGGAGGGGAAGACTAAATACTAATACTTCAAAATTATTTGATTTAGAACCCTTAAAAGCTCTCCAGTTAAGTAACTCAGCTGAAAGTTTATATATTGCAGCAAAACAATCTAGATTAATCACGTAATAGCCTTTTATAATGAGCAAAAGAGCACAGAAACCTCTAGAATCACTAAAAAACTTCAAATTCAGTAGAAGCAGAATAAAAATTCCTTTTTTTTTTGAGATTTTTAAATGCATTGCAAATGTCTGACTATTTCAGTACAAGCTGAAGTGATAAATATACGGTGTTGCACAATATGAGCATGTTAAACTGAACAAAAGGTATTTTCTTTCTAGAAAACCACTGACATCACTCCCATGAAGAAGAGCTAAAATGCATTTTTAGAGATGAGGTTATTTGATCTTCTACTTAGCTGATGGTATCTAATCTTAGTTTTATTGGGTACTATACAGAAGTCCATTCTTTTGCAGAGGTGTTTAGCTCTTGTTTCTAGTAAACTGTTCTACTCAATTATTTTTTTCTCCCATTGAAATAATATTTTTTGAGGGACAGGTGTTTTAAAGACTTTCTCCTCATTGCTTATGGAATCTGTGCATTTCTTCTGACTCGCCTCAATTCTTGTATTAGCTTGTTTCATACAGGGATGTTGGGAACAGTTAAACATACCCTTCAAAAGATGACTCATAGTGTCTACTACTGGCCAAGCAGCACAATTACTGAAAGAAGAAGAATTAAGCACAAATTACACTCACCTAAAATTATAAATCTAGAAAAAGATTTATTGCCAATCTCTAGAAATTTTTGAAATATCAGATAATAATTTCTGCCTCTTGAAAGTATTTCAAAGAAGGAAAGAAGTATGTACTTATTTTTTCTTTGGAGTTTTGTAGAACTATTTGTCATTAGAACCCCATGATTTCTGTGAAAACATAATTTTAAAAAAGCATGGAAAGTATAAATTTTTATATTAGTGATATCATCAGAACTTAAAAATTGCTTTGAATAGCTTGTTCACTGCTGCATATTTTCTACTCAGAAATTAGTCTCTAAATATATACATTCTATGTATTAATGAATAACAAATTCATTCCCATTTGCAAACTCTTTTCTTGCAGCCATATCTATTTGTTGAAAATCCAAGATTTCTCTAATATTTACCCTCATTAAGTCTTCCCAGGAATCACACAAGCAAAGATTTTCAGAATCTAACCTGCGCATATACTATAAAATGTCAGTCTCTCTCCTTTTCCCTAGGTTTCCACTTTTCCACCCCTTTCTCCCCTTTCTCTCCTGTCCTACTGGTGATCAAGACTTCCTGTTCATGTAGTTTTAATGTCAGCTCTTCTCCCAGCCTCCATGAGTGTTTCACCGTGCTTAGCCCTGACTTGGAGAACTTTCCATGGTTCATCCCCAAATTTGAGAATTTCCCTCTGCTGCATTCCTCTGCAAATGAGAAAAATATGAATTTTCCACTCAGTTGTCTTCTCTTCTGAAGAGAAAATCCAGGAGGAGACAGCTCACTAGCAAAAGGAAGAAAAGGAGTAGTGTCTGAAAGCCCCAATGATCACAAATGAAGTTAAAATAGTTAACCATAGAAATCTTGCCTGCAACACCTCATGAAGGTAAAGTAGTAACTGCATACCAAAATTTAAGTTCATGCTCACTAAGAACAATGCTGAACTGGGTCTGACCAGTTAGACAATAAGAGTGAAGATGCAAAACTTCCTAAGCTTTTTTTTGGAACAAGCTTCAGTTTGGAATGTTTTCATTGATAATCAAATTTCATATCACAGTTAGGATATCTCACTTTTACCTGCGATTTTCACTGAGTTGCATGATTCATAGTTACAGGAAGCATTAAAATCTAAGTGCTATGTACTGTGTGATTTTCTTGTCATGGTTCGTCTTTTATGTTAACACCATTGTTCAAATTAAATGGTTTTTTTATTACTTCTCCTTAATACAGGCATTTAGCTCCTGATTAAAATTATGATGCTTTAATGTAAAGACAATTTAAACATTTCTTGTATTTTTAAAGAGAGAAGAGGAACTCAACAAAACAATGCCTTTTTCCTAAAACATTCGGAAGAAGGATAATTCAAGTAATTGAACTTTATGATTTTCCATCAGTAATACCTTTAAAGCCATTACCATATTAACATTTACAAGATGCATTAGGATGAAAATGGACGTGACCAACCTTTGTGTCTGATGCTGTGTCAATGTAAGATCTGATTCACTCAAACATGAATTCAGTTACATAAATACTGAAAAGTTTAAAAAGCTGTAGTGAATAAAATTTTTAGTTTTGATTTTTTTTTTGATGAATATGTAAGTGACATTTGAAACCAGCGTATTTAAATTGATACTTTCAGATCATTACACAAGTTCCATCTAGGAAATTAGGTGAGGTATTTAACATTCCTATTCTTCTATCTTCTTCTGCAAAATCTCTCAATTATGTATATTTATAAAAAGAGGTAACAAAGTAGAAGGACTCTATTAGGTCAAATGATTTTTAACAGGAAGAAATCAGAAACAGTGTTGTGCATTATGGGGGTTGTGCTACTCTCCCTTAAGGTTTTTAAATGTAAAACTGTCCTCATTTCAGTGTCTTTATTTTAACATGAAATAAAAGCTGAAGAGGAAGAATCAGAATGATCCGAAGTGTGGGATGACTTTTGAACTAATCAGAAAATTAGCTTCCTTAGAACCTAATATGCTAAGTTCAGAGGTAGTGTCAAATAATAACTATATTGAAACTAATGGGAGTTTTGCTGGTGACTTCATTGTAGCAAGGTTTTTCTCTTAGTCTGTGAAAATTAGTCCTATTTCCACTTCCTCTGGCTACTCTCCTCAGACCTACTTTCAAGACATTTTTCAAAATTTGAAGCACTAACTTAGCTGAACTTAAGAAAAAAAAGGATTAAAAATGTATAAAGTAATGTAATTTAAAGTGGAATGGGTACTGAAACTTACTTCCTTTAAAAAAAGTTAAGCAAATGAAATCAAAACCAGTTATGTAAAAGACATGAGTGAACAGTAATTGAATGGCTTTCAACAGCACAGAGAAAAACAAAACAAAGCAAAACAAACCACAGTCACCTCAAGGTTTGTATTATTTTATAACAGCAACTGCGCTTTATGGACTAATTTGGATTAACAATCAGTAATAGACTGAGATTAGATAAAATGTCTCTATTATTTCCTAAAGACAGGATAGTAATTATTTCAATGATATCCTCAAATGGAAAAAGAGCAGAAAATGATACTACAAAACAATACAGCTTAAAGGGAAGGATAAATTTTATGAAGTTTTCATGTATGTGAAAATACTATCAAACATTATTTGACCAGTAATAAAACAACAGCACAGAGTATTTTGGCATCAGTCACAAATGAGTTTCTAGCATTTACCTCTATTTGCTAAGTAAATAGCTACTATATCTGTTGGAAAGTAGCATGAGAGCTAGGGCTATGAAGACTTCCAAGTTGTGATACAATTATAAATAATATGTATCCCCAATGTAGTGGCAAGGTTAAATAAATTTATGTTCCACTAGCTATTCTGAGATCTGGATGAAACAAAACACCTCATTCAAGTCGGTAAGTAAATAGAATTACTTTCAGAATTGTCTGTGTTTAATGAATTCCCTGTTTTAGTAAGGTAAAACAAAACACATATCATTATTATAATTCAATCTTCAAGTGAAGAGTTTAAATATAGGGTTACTCTTGAGAGGAAAAAAAGCATTGTTGGATACAAAATACTACTTTGCTAATATTTCTTGATGGCTTGATTGGTTTATTTTGTTTGGTTGTTTGGTTTGGTTTTGGGTTTTTTTTAGGTAAAGTATTCACCATACAAAACTGAAATAAAACTTGAGTAATACTCAATTGGTAAAATATTCAGAAGGGCTTAAAGGCACAAGATCCAAAACATCTTTGACTGTCAATGTTGCACATATTTAAAAGTGCCCAAGCCAAAAGACCAATACTTCATCTTTAGATACTAGGAAAGAATTTGTTCGGTTAATATTGCTGAAGCTTGTCACTTAGGAAAGGGAGAATTCCCCATTTGGTCTCCTTTCTGAAGAGGCATATGTCTTTGGCAAAACAGGGAAAGACTCTGTTTAATTTCTGAATTCAATGAAATTACTGTCTATGGACAGTGATGTGTATCAGGATGATATGACATTTGTTTTCTCTGTCAACTGCTAGGCCATCAGACTATCAGCTCTTTGTACTAGATAGAAAGAAAAATTTGCAGCTGCAGGACATTGTAATTTTCTGATAGTCTTGCTCTTCTGGTATCTATTATTACTAAACTGAAGGATTGATCGGGTTACAGAAATGCATAATCACATTGCTCTGGCCCACTGGGATATGGGGCCATGCGCCACCTCTGTGGAACCTGCCTGCTCCTTCCCTCACTGAGATAGGATCCCTGGCTGGGTCTGCAGATGAGGGTCAGCAGTTCTTGCCTTTTGGGTAGACATTGTCTACCTGAATTTCTCCAAGGTTTTCAATTTGGTTTCCCACAGCATCCTCCTAGAAAAACTCATGCATTATGGTCCAGGCAAGTGGCTGCCAGAAGGCACCCAGAGGTGTGGCCACAAGTAGTTCCTTTTCAAAATGGCAACCTGACACAAGTGGAGACCCCTAGGGATCAATATTGGACCCAATGCTGTTAAATAACTTAATAAGTGATCTGGAGAATGGGATCAAATGTACCCTGATGAAGTTTGCTGATGATACCAAACTGGGTGGGGAAGTGAACACTTTGAAAAAGAGAGAGTAATACTGCACTAAGTCCTGGATAGGCTGGAAGAGTGGGCTAACAAGACTCTTATGAAGTTCAATGAGAATAAATGTAAGGTCTTATAATCCAGGAATACAGCACAGGCTGGGATCTACCTAGCTTGGGAGCAGCTCTGTAGAAAGGTACCTAGGGGTGCTGGTGGACAAGCTCAATGTGAGTGAGCAGTGTGCTACTGCAGCAAAGCAAGCCAACAGGATGCTGGGCTTCATCAATAATGGCATCACCACCATAGATAAAGAAGTTATTGTCCCACTCTATTCAGTGCTTGTCAGGCCACACCTGGTATTCTGCGCACAGTTTTGGTCCCTGCTATTCAAAATAACTGTGGACAGGCCAGAGATGGGCCACAAAGATGACCAAGGGACTAGGAAGCCTGCCCTGTGAGGAAAGGCTGAGAGAACTGGGTTTGTTCAGCATTGAGAAAAGAAGGTTGAGGGGAGACCTAATCACCATGTTCCAGTATTGAAAAGGTGGCTACAAAGAAGATGGACATTCCATATTTAAAAGGAGTCACATAGAAAAGATGATGGGCAATGGGTACAAGTTACACCCAGGTAAATTCTAATTGGATACAAGAGAAAAAAATTTTTCAATGAGGCCAATCAGACATAACCTCCCCAGAGAATTAGCGGATTTCTCAACACTGGACACTTTTAAGCTGTAGAGGGTGCTGGGACACCTTGTCTAGACCATGCTTTTGTCATGAAAGGTTGAACCACACGATCCTTGAAGTACTTTTCAATCAGGTGTTTGATGATTCTATGACTCTATGAACAGTTATTGTGGACAGTCCCATTAAAGAAGCACTGAAGACTAATATGGGAATGCAAGATACCTATATGTACCTATATATGTGCTTTCATGTCCAATCCAAAGATATTAGAAGAGAAATGCTAAATAGAATGGCTGGTGTTACCAGGCTATTTGTAAAAATGTATGGATTAAATTTTACTTAATTCTCTGAACTAAAACTAAATAAAGTAATACAAACAATTTCCTCAAATATTCTGAAGTACTTTCCGGTCTAAGTTATATACTAACTATGCATTTCACTTTAATTAATTTTCAATATTTGTGCACAGTCCAGAGCAGATCACTAACAGCTTTTCTTTCATTGTAATTCTACTCTAGCTGATTTTAAAACCCTGTGTACAATGATATTTTGGGTTTATATTAAAGATGTTTTGAGATTCACTGCAGCAAATTGACATTTCTTAATTCTTAATGTGATTTTCAATTTGAGAGACTCTCTCTGGAATGAGGAGAGCGTGTAAAGCAAATCATATCAAATCAGAAGTTCAAGTTTCTCCATCCAAAGTAGAGAAAAAAGAATAACAAACGCTCTGCATATAACAAAAATATTTTAAAATATATTTATGCTTTACAAATGATATAATACACAAGAAAGAGATGTGGTTAAATAAAAAATATATATATTTCTTGTTTTTCCCTATTTATCTCAACTGCTCTCTCTTTTGTCTATGTATTCTGTTGGCCATCAAACAGTAGTACTTAATACTCATCATTGATTTGATTTTGCTAACTCCAGTTCTAAGAAGATACCACAGTAATATCTAAAATGAAAATATATTTCCATTGTATAGTAATGTTTATTGTTCTTGCTTCTCTCTCTCAGAAAATGGCAGTACATCTCATTGTTTAAGTACATTAAATATATTTATTTCAGAATTGGCAGACTTTCTTGTCTTTTGACTATAGGAAAAAGTTTCAGAGACAAAAAAATATACTGATTGATTTATATGTAGCTTTCAGATGTAAACCCTTTAAGTCATTCAATTTAAGTGACACTTCTAATGGCTCTTTTCCTATAATACCTTATCATCCCATATCAGAATCCGCAATAGATGAAGATCTGTAATATTCACAGCAGTGTCTACAATTACTTTTTTGTTAACAACATCACCTGCCCCAGACAGACAAAAATTTATACTTTCTGCCCAGGAAAGTGGTGGAGTCAGCATTCCTGAAAGAATTGAAAAGGCATGACAATGTAGCACTTGGGGATATAGTTTTGTGGTGAACATGGTGATACCTGACTCGCTGATCTTAGAGACCTTTTCCAACCTTAACTATTCTATGATTCTGTGATTTTATGATTCGTAAATATGACTCACACTCAGCAACAGAAAGCAAATACTTTAAATTATTGTGCTGAACCCTTCACTGTTCCAATGCAATGCTGAAACTTACATTCCTAAAAAATTCCTCTGCAGATTTTATCAGACACAGCACCAATTTTTCCATGTTTAGACTGCTATGATGAAAAGAATGGAGAATTTACTCATGAGACTTCACTGAAAGAGCTATATAACAGAATATGAATTCTTTTTAAGACACATAATTGTTCTGTACAAAAATTATCTTAGTTCATGTTTGCATACAGGATCAGATTAGATAGGCCTCAGTATTTATAGATTCAGCAGTGCTTAGGGAATTCATTCTTGTTAGGATCAGCAAAGTCAAGTAAGCAAACAGATTCTGTGGACTGAGTCCCCAAGGAGCTGTCTCCAGCCAGCATGAGAATGCTATAAGCAATTATCAAAGATGTTGTCAAGAAAATGTGAACTGTGGCTTCTTACATTTGAAATGATCATGAGATTCATTTGGATATGATGGAGAAATAAATGACTATGTACTTTTCTAATCATGGATAAGATTCAAAGTACTAGTATTTTAAAGATTATGGAGATAAATAAGGTAGAAAAGGTCAGTTTTGCTACAGTGCTACTGTACTACTCAGGAAAATTTGAATAAAATTTCATACCCACTATTGTTACCTTCAAAAAGTATAATTTAAGAGTAAAGTGTAAAATGAAAGATTCCCATGTCTTTGCAAAAGAAATTTTAGAAAAGTAAATATATTGAATGTTATGAAAACCTTAATTTTAATTTTTTTGCTGCCAGAAAGTGTTTTCCTTAATTTGAAATCATAAGTAAGAATGTGTATTGTAAGTTTACGTGCTTTCTTCCAACATTAGAGGAACAAATGTTTGTCTGATCATCAATTCAAGAAAAAATAAAATTAAATAATACATAGAAAAACATGTACAAGGAAGAATAAACAGCTCTATTACCTTCCTTGTCTTTTAGCAGTGGAGTGCTAATGTGCATCATTGAAAATCATATAATCTAGGAAATATTTCAAAGGCTTCCAGTAAAAATGCACTTCACAAGAATCATATATTCCAATATTGATTGAATATAGAACTATGAATAGAACATTAATTCATATGATGTCGAATTTGAAGGGACCCTTTGGCTTATCAAACCTAGCTCCATACTATCTAAGACTACAATGTGCAGCTGTTGCAACACGTTTTTCAAGCTTTGCTTTGAAAAGTGGTTTGTTCAGCCTTTTGCCCAGACTAATACTGAGAAGCTCTTTCCAAATTTGCTTTTCATGCTACTTACAAAAACAAATATTTCTTACAATTGTCCATGTAAATCCTTAGCCTATTCTGTTAATTCACTTTTGTACCAACTTGCCGTTTACTTCACTCCAAAAGCTGATGTCTTAATGTCTTGAAAGAATAGCCTCTTATTCTCTGGTTTTGGGGAATATAAAGTATTCTTATGAGGGCATGCAAATGGATAGGACTTGTGTTTGCAGAGCTGTGCAGCTGGGAAAAATGGAGAAGGGCAGATTCTTTTAGTGCAGGTTGAATACACACCTCAGTCTTTCTTGGTTTGGAAAAAAAATGTAAAAAAACCCCAAACACTGAAAACTATTAATTTTGGAAAGATTCAGAGGAATCAGAATTATTCCCACAGTCCATGCACCATGAAACATACATTCTACAAAAGATTATGGAATCACAACTGTAGACTACTCCATCACATGCACCATGATTGTTCTTGGTTTTTCCCATAGGGACCAAAAAATGTTCATTGTAACCACACAAAAGCCAGAATTGTTACTGAACTGTTTTTTGGCATTATACATGTGCACAAAGGGAGATCACAGTTTATCTTTTATGTTTTTACATACACTAACCAAAGTCAAGGTTTACTACTCAGAACAAAGCAATACATTTTTCATAAAGAATTTAAATAAAATTTAATTCTGTGATTGATAGGTAGCATAAAGGCAAACAAGGGTCCTCTCCTCTATCATTTGTCAAGTAAAATTCAGAAACTTGGGTATCACAAGGCAGTTGGTAGCTTGGCACCTTAACATTTGGGGAGCATGGTAGAGAAAGGCTATAGTCATGTTTCCAAAAACTGCATTTTACAAAAGCTTTATAAAAACTTTCTGACAGATCATTGTTTCTTCCTTTTGTTCATGAAATGTTGATAAACTAAATTCATTTTTTCTTCTTAAGATTGTATTGATTTCTTCCCAGATGAATAGGGCATGACTGAATAATTTATTTCCATCAAGTGAAATATTGCATATTCTTATAATAAAATATATTTCTGAAGTAGGATCTATCAAACCAGAATATTCCAGTAAAAACATTTTTACTATATTGTATTGAAATATGTTTATTGATTTATATACCAAACAGAAAAATTAAAAATCATGTTTCAGTCTTATCATGATGCAGCCAGTATCTAATATTTCTTAGAGTTGTGTTATAAGATTCCAATCTTTTGACAGTATTAAGTTTTGAAGTTAATCTAAATTCCACAACCTCCCAAAGGTTATCCCACCGAGTAGAGGTATGTATTAAGGAAAAAATTATAGCAAGCACCACTGGGTAGAATATTTTTATCTTAAATTTGGGAGAGAAAGTCTCCCTTTTGGAAGTGACAGGTCAAAAAGATAAGATAAATCAATCCCACTTGAAGTGATAGATATGTACAGGTGTCTCAGAATGCTCTTAAAAGCAGAACTTAAAATCTTTACAGAAAAATCAATGAATTCCTGATGGTGTGAGGGAAATAGGTCTTATTAAAATAGTCTTCCTTTCTTGATCAGATTTTTTATGTAAGCACTAACCATAAATCATCATACCACTTTATCCATCTCTTTTTGACATCTTGTAGCCTTAGAATTATCTCTAACAAAGCTTGGACCAAGCAGACATGCTCTCGGCAGCTGTGAGAGAGAGATGAAGTGAAAAGGATCGTGGTAATTGCTCGTTACATTTGTAGCAAAAGACATCACTGGAAATTAGACCTGTATCAGAGATTGCCTTCTCAGCCCCTCTACTTCGATTTTCTTTCCTTAATGTATGTGTGAAGTGGGGAGAAGGTATTAGACTATGGAAGATATTATTTTCTCTCTTGGAAGTGTTTGTATAGTGAATACAGTCATTGAGGTTAAAGGACACTGTCACCTCTGTTACTAAGTACCTCTGAAGAAACAAAAGTATATCTAACAATAAAACCTAAAGTTTTTGTGCTTTAGATAGCCTTATTAATTAGGTCTAATACATTAGGTATCTAGGTTGCTTATAAAGCAAACTGTTCCCCCAGAAACATTTTAATTTATTCTCTTTGTGAATAATTTGCTCAGGAACTAGGAAGGAATTATGCTTCTGACATAATGGATTAATAAGACAGTATTCAACCAACAAAGGAAATTGAGTACAAAGGTTACTAACCAGGGATGAAACAAATTTTAAAAAATACATAACCTATTTCTCTGAATTTCTAATGTACTTGGGAAAGTGGATAAAATTTCATTGACTCCCTGTGAAGAATTACTATTTCTTGAATACTGCAGGAGACTTTTTGTTAAACAAAGATAAAATTTACATGTAATATATGTATTCATATATACACATTTATTGAATATATGTATACTTGCATATTTACTGAAGTATGAGAGTTGCTTTATGAATAGCTGATTCTTGCTTATAGGGTTATGTTTGCCTGTTTGTTGGTGTATGTGTAGATGTGTACACACTAAAGGAAGAACTTGCAGAGAAAAAAATATTCATTTCATTTTAATGAACATCCAGGAGTGGAAAATATTCTTCAAGGTAAATTCATACATTTTCAGTCTGGAAATTTTGTACGATTACTCCCTTTTAAATGTCTTTTACATAGATTAAATTCTTCATTTACCTAAAAAGGAAAAATAAAAAAATCAAACCCCTTGATATTTAAATTGGATTCTTGTGCTTTGGAGAATAGACAGAAACATAAAGAAGCTGAATTATAAGTTAGAAAAAATTAATCACATATAAAGTCAGGTTCAAGTTGTTGATATCATTTGGAATCTGTGACACTTCTACTTGGAGAACGTCAGATCCAGATTTAACGAAACACAGTTTCCCAGAATAAAACAATGTTTTTATCTTTACCCTTCTGTAAAAATGTACACAAACAAACAAAAATATATAGATATACATGCAATTATCTGGACATTCACTTATCTAGAAAGCTGCTGAGTGGCACTTTGCAGAAAAAAAGCAGCTGGACAGTAAACAGAACATGAGACACTAGGGAGCCTGGCAGAAAAGAAGGTGGTTGCCTGCAACCTAGGCAGCTTTGGCAAGCACCCCATCAGCAGGTTCAGGGAGGTGGACCTTTCTCTATCTTTGCCACTTACTAGAACTTGTCTTGAAGTCTAGGTTCACTTTGGGGCTCACAGAGTGAGTCCAGACGAAGGTAACTGAGATGGTGAGTGGACTGGAACACCTGGAATGCAAGGCTGAGAGATGCAACTGGTCAGCCTAAAGAAGGGAAATTTCAGGGAAGGCTTTATGTTACCTGATCAGATGAAAAAGTCAGACATTTCTGAGAAGCATACAATGGAAAGGAAGCTGGAAACATCATTCTATCATGGGGTGACTATATCAGTGAACAAGGAAAGGGCTATAGATATCATTTATCTGGACTTCTGTAAAGCCTTTGACACAACATCCTTTTTTCTAAAATGTTGAGACACAGATTCAATGGATGGACTGTTCAGTGGATAAGGAATTGATTGAATGGTCACATCCAGAGGATAGTGGTCAATAGTGCAGAGTCACAATTGGGACCAATGTTATTTATTATCTTCATTAATGACACGTGTGAAGGGATTGAATGCACCCATCAGCAAATTTGCAGACGACACCAAGTTGAGTGGTGCAGAGGACACACCTGAAGGATGCACTGGCACCCACAGGGACCTGGACAAGCTCGAGAAGTGGGCCCATGGGAATCTCATGCAGTTTAACAAGATCAAGTGCAAGGTGCTGCATTGGGTCGTGGCAACCACTGCTACCAGTACAGATGGGGGGGTGAACAGATCTAGGGCAGCCCTGCTGGGAAGGACTAGGGTATGCTGATGGATGAGAGCCTGGACATAGGCTGGCAATGTGCACTCACAGCCCAGAAACCCAATCATATCCAGGGCTGTATCAAAAGCAGTGTGGCCAGCAGGTTGAGGGAGGTGATTCTGCTCCTCTACTGCTCCTCTACTCTGCTCTAGTGAGATCCCACCTGGAGTGCTGCATCCAGCTCTGGGGTCCACAGCACAGGAAAGACACTAACCCGTTTGAGTGAGCACTAAGTTGATTAGATGGATGGAGCACTTCTCTACAAGAAAAGGCTAGGAAAATTGAGATTGTTCAGCCTGGAAAAGAGAAGGCTCCTGGGTGACAAACTGAGGCCTTCCAGTACCTGAAGGAAGACTGCAAGAAAGATGGAGAGAGACTATTCATAAGGGCATGTGACAGGACAAAGGGAATAGCTTCAAACTGAAAGAGCGGGTTTAGGTTAGACATGAGGAAGAAATTCTTTACTGTGAGGGTGGTGAGGCACTGGAACAGGGAGAACTTGTGGATGCCCCATCCCTGGAAGTGTTCCAGGCCAAGTTGGACAGGGTTTTGAGCAAGCTGTTGTAGTGGAAGGTATGCCTGCCCATGGCAGGCAGGTTGGACCTTGGTGATATTTAAGGTCCTTTCCAATCTAAACCATTCTGAGATTCTGTGAAAATGAGGAATGCCAACTAGATACCAGGAAAAAAATATCATGAGAGTGATCAAACACTCAGAGAGGTTGCCCATAGAGATTCTGGAGTCTCCATCCATTCAGATATTCAAAACTCAGCTGGTAAGCTGCAAGTGATCTTCCCTTCAACAAGCAATCTATACCATTATCTGAGTCTAGTAAAACCTGAAACTTTTATGACTGCATTTTCTATTATTTTGTTCATTAAAAAGTGAGCATGGCCATGAAAATGCTCTTATTTCTTATGATGTTATTAAAACTAGGTAGTTCTCAGGTGTAAGGGAAAAATAAAGTATATGTATAGAAATCCATATATTTATATGTGGATATTTACACATGTATCTACAGGAGTCAGGGCTTAATGGATAATGGACATAAAGTAGCAACAAATATTTGACAATATAACAAAATAACGTTGCCAGTGTTGGCAAGATTTCCTTTAGCCAGACAAAGACCGAGTGCATCTATATAAATAATTATCTTTATATTTAGTAGGTAAAAATCACTCCAGGGCTTTTAAGGATGCTGCTGTAAATTCTTTGATATGAAAATAAAACTATTGGTAGGAAAATATGTAGCAATATTTAGAGAAGATTCATTCAACGAGATCAGATATTTTAGTACTCAACTCTCATCAGTTTCAAAAAGACCATTTTCTTACAGGAGTGAAGGATGGAGCTCCATGTTTCTTAAATTGACTGGCAGACAACAATGCTGGTATCAGCTCCTGGTTTCTGTAAGTTAACCCAGAACCTGTGGAAACAGCAGCCACAGAACAGTGAACCATTTGAGTCTATAGTTAGAATTATTTTCTTGACTCAGGAAACCTTTTCCCTTGCATGGCATGGAAAAAGGTTAGGAAAAAACCAAAATAAAACACCACAGCTTGTCACAAGAGATTGTTTTGAGGGAAGTTTATGAGTAACATTGTGTTTACATGAAAAACGAATGATGGAAAGAACTCAAGGTAGTTGGAGACATTATTTTCTTGGAGCTGGGAAGGAGTCCACCTCTTCTATCTCTGTGGAAAAAAAAAGTATGTTAAATAAAAATGTTGGAGTTAGTTTGCTACATTGTCTGCAGCTCTACCTGGTTTTATTGTTTTCTTTTTTTCAAATGCTGGAGTATAGGATGAACCATCATGAGATAATGAGAGCACTGTCAAACCTCTCTTTTCAATTCTGTTCTAAAAGAGCTATTGACAAAAAAATCTGTAGCTTATTTTGAAATTGGAAAGAAAGATTCATTTCTAATTAGTATTGAAAAACATCTCGTTTCCAGCTCCCATGAGGTTTTGCAAGACAGTGACAGTTAATTGCCATTAATTCTAGCAAAGTGTTTCATTCCTAACTTACCATCATACTTTAATAATCAGAAATAATTAAAATTACTTTTACATTAAAACTTTTATAAGAATGTAGAAAGCTCTTAGTCAATTCATAATGAGATAAATGAGGACAGAGAGTCTTTCTTTGTTCTGCGTAACAGAGAATGAAGCTCATTTGGAGTCTATCACTGGACTCCTGGGCACTATCACAAAACAAGAAATAAATTATAACAGTAGAGCAGTGCAAATTCTACAGCTACAAGCCTGTGCTGTAATTTTTAATGATGTGTGCGAGCCTGCTGCACTGTTCATAACAAATATTCTCACATAGTCTTATGCACATGTACTCATCCTCTTTACAATGTTTCTTTCCTTCTTGTTTTTTTTTTTTTAATCATTGTCAGTCTGCTGCAATCCCACTCCGTTTTCTGAAGTTTGGAAAATGAGCTTAAAACCATTTGTTACAGATCAATGAATCAAGTACGTTTGGGTGGGGGCATGGGGATGAGGGAGAAAGCGGCAAAAGAGGGTTAGCCTTGTTTGCTTGACCAGCTTGCATATTTCAGTAACTTGCAATGGGTTTCTCAGTCATTAGTCTGAATGAGTGAGGTTTTCTGACAATAATAAAATAGCAACATGGTCTGCTAGTCAAGACAGCAATCACACTTAGGTGGAGCTCTGCTGTCTTAATATTATGAAAATTCAAGAAGTCATTCTTCACTCTGTGATCTCTGAAGGACTTGGGTAAGAACTTAGAGGTCACAGATGACCTTCAAAGTCACAAAAGACAAAGAAATGTTGATGAAAACAAGGACTAAAAGCATGGGTTTCTACTTTTTCCTCAAGAATTAGTGCTCCCTCTGATTTCTCTGGCTGATCTGCTTAGAATAAAGAGAATGTCCCACTGTATCACCTCCACATTAGTTGCACAAGGCTTTCACCAGAACTCTTTTACCACTGAGCACTCTGGTAGCACATACATTGGTGCATTCCCCTCACACGTTTTCAAGCAACAAGACAGATCAGTTCAAAACAAATATAATCTCCCTCTGGTGTTTAACGATTTTGGAAATACTCATTTAAAATATGGTTTATTTAAGTTTTTGCGCTAGGATGGTCATCCAAATCTTATTTCCACCATTTATTTTTGTTGGGGTTTTTATTTTGTGTTTTTATATGGAGAAAGAAAACCACCTTATAATATATTTGCTACAAAGTATTAGATTAAAGTAAATCTTAAATTCATAAATGACCCCCAACGGAAGTCAAAGTTGGAAAATCTGGACTTGGTGTGTCCTCCAGAAAATTGCCAACATTCTGGACATTCAGGAAAGCAAGTAATCAAAAGCAATTTAGATAGAATTTTGGAGACAGACTTTCATCCTTAATTCCCTATTTTATGATGCAATATGCCCAAAGAGTACTACATAGAACTTTCTTTTATATCTCTCAGGATATTATTCAGATGTTTATTTAGTCCCTGAAACATGCACATATATCAAGAATATTATCTCCACTTTGTACATAAAGAAACTCAGTCCTGGGTAGGACACACATCAAGTTCACTCAGCTACCAAATGACAGAATTGATTATCGGACTAATAAAGACTCGAATGGAAACTCAAGCTGTCTTGAGTGAGGCCATCACTACTGGAAGTTGGTGTTGGGACCCATGAAAGATATAACAGCTTTAATTCTAAGAAAACAGTACATTACCATAACATTTTAGTACAAAGACTGTTCTGTAAACATGCCACTCAGGAAACCATTTTCCAAAATTCTCAGTATAAATAATTGTCATTTTTCCATCTCAGAAGACAGAATGAAGATTTCTTCTTCCTTTCTCACCCCTACCACAGTCTTAATTAATGCAGTTCCTAGAGAGGAGAATAGTGAGGTTGGAAAATTGCGATGTCTGCTGACCCATTGAATTAATTGTTTTCTTCTGTTATAAGATTTAGAAACACATCAACAGACATTTTTAAGGCAAAAGCCAATCCTATTCTGATCCAAGATGTCACTTCTTCCAACAATATCAGATGTGCTTTTATTACAACAGATCACAGACATATTCATACCTTGAATGATTTTTTTTTAGGAGAAACAAAGTAAGACTTTTTGATGTGCATTTTAGAGTTAATGGATTCATTAAAGATATAACTTTTTGTTTTCACACTATTAAGAATATTTTTTATTTTACGTGGTTCTTTTCAGCATTAATTACTGTGCTATTTTTATTCTCCGGTTATATGTTTATGTTTTAGAAGAAAAAAAAAATGATTTTACAGAAGCCATTACTGTCTGAAATGTCAGTTCTGCACAGGATCAAGTGTCCATACCAGAAATTCGCTCTCTGCTGTTTGTCAGATATTAGACAAATATGTCCATGTTTACAAAACAGCTAATGTCCTTTTTTTTACCTAGTAACAGAACAACAAGTCTATTTTAAGATTATTTTTATTTAGACAGAAGGAAATTGTTCTTCTATATGTATGTGTAGATGGTGAAAGAGCATGCAATCTCATTAAGCACTTCTGAGGCATTCTTTTTTTCTTGTATGCTGTATCTGACAGTAAGAATATATGGAAACCAAAACAGATACTGAAGTGATCCACACTCAGCAAAGGAAAAGAAGAACATAAAGAATTCCTACACTCAAACTCAATTCTAGATTAAATAACTTCATAGATAATGACAAACTGAACAGCCCAACTCCTAAATTTAGTTTAGGTCAATGGAAATATGGTAGCTAATGAGATACTAGCTACATGAGCAGTACAGGCAATTATTTCCGTATTTGTCATTCAATCAAAACCTCCAACTGATACATCTAAAATTAATTTTCTTGCAAAAGGACACTCTAAATTAAAAGTTCCTTAAAAAAATGTCCTTATCATCTACACAATTTATAATATTTGTACTAGGATATCCTCCAGCTCATAAAAATTTAATTATTAATCTCAGAAACACTTGCAGCACTCAGTGAGAAATATAACAAAAATACACTAGTTGCAACTTCAGTCAGAAAGCATATTTTCATACTACTAAATGGAAAATTCATTGATTCAAGAATTTAAACTTGCAGTCAATATGCTGTATACCATAATTTATTTCACCTCATTTAATCTGTGGAAAAGGTCAGAGAAAGATGTTCTTGAATTTCTCTGGTATACAAAAAAATGCCCTATACAGAAAAAAAAAATCCTGTGCTGAAGTTCATTTCCAATGGAAGCAGAATTTGACTTCAACTGCTAAGTTCTGTTTTATTTTTGTCTTGTGCTGAGGATGAAATCTGCCCTTTCAAATAAAGAGATTTTATAGCCTCTTATTTATGTTTCAACACTGATTGAATACATATTCTTCTTTCATTTGGCTGACATAATGAATCTAATATTCAGGAGTCAGAAAAGAACTCAATTCTATATTATGTTTAAAAAATGGAAATGTGTTTCTTGTACACATTTTAGTCATATCTCAGTTCTCAAACCTTCAAAAGAAAAAAGTTCATATTCACTGGGACACTTGGAAAAATTACACTCTTGCTCACAAAATTTTCAGCTTCATTACTTTTGAGAGTCACTCTGGAGTGCAGGAGATCAGATTTCCCTTCACTATTTACAGTGTGTTAAAAACGTCTTAGAGTTCAGTCCAATTGTGAAATGTGATAGCAATGAATTTTGAGAGGTTTGAGCTTTCCTGAAATAGGATTTTCAATCCCTGGTGAATTAGAGATGAGTTTATAATTCTGTTATCAAATCAAGGTAGCTGTATACTATTAGCCATAATACAAAGGTTAAAGTTAAGGAAAGAAAAATTTCCACCTTATTTAATCAATTAAAAATTATATGACCATGTTGGGATGGTTATGTCTTGACTATTGTAACTACCTTATGACAGAAATTACTATCCAGCACCAAGAAAGCCACACAGCTTTTGCTTAGCTTATAGCATAGTACAGACAGTACTACATAGACACACCTGATTTCTCTTTGCCTGTAAACATCATAATGCAACTGAAATACTAAAATAAAAAATAATTAAAAAATCAGATGGACCTGATATCATTAAAAAATTTCAATCCAAATATTAAAACCTAAGCCCTATAAGTTTCAAACTTTGGAAGAGGATCCACAGGTGACTCTGTCTTATATTACATATTCTTTCGTAGATGGAACATAGAGGGAATTTTAGAAACTCATCTAGAACACTCTAGATTGCAGCAGCATAAGAGCAGAGTATTTGTTTAGTGCACTGAAGAATTGTGCTAGCACATGAGATTAAAAAAATAGTGTCTGTAACTCCAGGTCAAACGGGATCCTCAAAGAGAATTCTAGAGAATAAAAAAAAATTAAAAATTGCATACAGTGCACACTGGCAACTACATTGTGAGACCTTCTCTGGTTTGCTTCTTAACTTGAATCTGTGTGTAAATGTGTCTGATTAAAAAAACAACTCAGCATCTCACATACCATTTTCTGACATCTCTGAACCTATGGTCCACGTGCTGCAAGCTGACAACCAATAGAAAAATTTGAAGACATCATCACCAGGAGAGAAGGAACAAGAACAAATATGACTAAGTAGTAGATAAAATGGTAAAGGGCGAAGTTAGGACTGAGGGAGTAAAGAGGAGGAAGGAAAGAAAAGTATTAAAACATTGGTCAAGAAATGCAAGTGAGAAGAAATATGCTTTGAATAATCACAGATCGGCAAGAATGTTTAGCAGGAAAAATTTGTTCTTGGCACTGAACTGATGAAAATATTTCTTATAGGTGTGTATCTTTTCTTTGCTAAGTCATCTCCACATAAACGGACATTTGTGACATCATTGCTAGCCATGAGACAGATGGAAGCCTTAGGCATACCACCTCACCAGCCAGTCTGCATGTGCTAGTTGTGCACTGTCTTCTGCCAGTCAATACACAGTGAGGTTTTTCTGCCTTTCTTTCAGAATCTTTGCATTCTGCAATTAGTTTTCACAGATCTTGAAATGTTCTTATCTAAACTTTGGCTTTCTCTGTTAAACCTGGTAAAAAGTTCAAAAATTATTAGAAGGTGTGGAAGAGAATGAGCATTTGTCATAGAAAAGAAGACAAGTAATACATGTTCTCTTCGGAAAACAGCTTCTCTTTGAGGGAGGAAATGAACTACAAATAGCTTATTTGGGATATCTTGGATACCAATCAGACCTTTTTCACTGTTCATAGCTGAATACTGAATTTTGGAAGTTAAGACAGTGTAAGGTTGAAGTGTAAAGTATGTAGATACGACTAAAGAAAATGAGATTCATGAATGAATAACTGATTAGATTCTGAAAGGAGTATGTAAGCCTGTGCCTCTAGGCGTGTTAAATTGAATTTACCTACACTTCTGCTTTACACAGTTGGAAATTCACATTAGCACAAAAATTGGTATTATATAGGCAGTATTTTCAGATGACCAAATTATTTTTGTAAACCTGAAGCTATATTGTAATGATACTTGTGATGAAATTGGAAATTTCAATTTCATCTAATACCTTATAAATCCTATCAAATCTTGAGTCTGTAAAAGTAGACAGTGCAGTGCTACAGAAATACATATCCATATTACTAAAGTTGGTCCTTATTGGGCCACCAAAGAGTTGTCACCTCTGCAACCTGGCACTAAACTGGAAAGCAACATAAACAAAACTCCTGAGGTAATTCCCGCCTGAATTACCTCACTAATCACCAAATCAAATCAGAATGAAAAAAAAAAGTAACAGTAATAGCATCAACTTTCTTTTTCTTTTAACAAGTTCTTTCAAGCAAGTTTTTCCAAGACCTCATATTCATAATATCTCCATATTATAAAACATACAATAGTCTATTTACTGTTAGAGTCTCATTAATGTTTAAATTGAGTTGGTTTTAAGAAAGTAAATGATACTTACCATTGTTGTTTTCTTTTTTAGCGTTTTCTGCATTTTAATCGATTCTTTTTAGTGTTTTCTGCATTTTAATGGATTGGTTTTATTACAAAAGAAGTGAAGTTTTAGAAAACGAAGAAAATGAGAAAAGGGCAGGTGAACCATAAATTTAAGAAGAGTTGATGTGAGTGATTTGCAGTCAGTCATTGTGCAAGACAAAGGTTTGGCTTACACAGCGCTGCTCAGAGCACAAGTACTGAATGAAACAAATGTTTTTCAGGTTTCTAGGCTCTGAGTGATTGCTGATCATGAGAAGAATGTTCAGTTGTGTATCAGCAAATCTAAAATATTATTGATTCAATTAGTCAATGTAAGTAATAAGTCACATTTTCAGGCTGCATATGGATGCATTTCCTGATAAAATCTAGACACAGGGAAACCCAGGCCACGAAAGAAGCACTGAGTGTGTGCGTCATACCCCTGTTCTAAATGATCAGGGAAAGAGCATCACCTCTCACATGTTGCCGCTGATCCACCAACCAATTATTAGATCCTAATCTTTCTGTCCACAAAATCAGTGGGCTTTGTACAGCTGAAGGAGGCAAATCACATACTTGAAGCTGTGTAGCTTTGAGAAACTGCCCCAAAATTCTATCAGTCTTAAGTATTACAGAATCACAGAATGGATAAGGTGGACCCAACACACACTGGGGCATCTGGTCCCACCTCAATTTTTCACAGTCAATAATTTCTATTATTTTTCTAATTTGTTTGCCCAAAGCAAAAAGCAACCAGTGTCTTAAGGGATCCTCAAAAGATTAAGAATCACAAAATCAGATAAGAATTGAGGTTGGAAGGGACAACTGGAGGTTCAACTACCCTGTTCAAACACAACCATTTGAAGCTGGTTGGCCAGGATCATGTCCAGCTGGTGTTTGAATATCTCCAAGAAAGGAGATTCGCAAATGCTTACTGGCAGTGTGTCCCAGTGCTCAATCACCCTCACAGTACAAAAATGTTTCCTGATGTTCAGAGGAAACCTCCTGTGTTTTGATTTGTGGTCATTGCCTCTGGTTCTGTCATTGAGCACTACTGAAAAAAAGACCCTTTCTCTGTCCTCTATACTTTCCCTTCTGGGAAGGTATAAAGATCTTTTGGAGATCCCCTCAGGCCTTCTCTTCTCCAGCTGAACGGTCCTAACTCGTCAGCCTTTCTTCATTGACGAGATGCTCCATTTCCTTAATCATCCTTGTGGTCCTTCATTTGACTCTGTCCAATATGTCTCTCTTGTACTGGGGAACACAGAATTGGACACAGTACTCCAGGCATTGCCTTACCAGTTGCCAAGGATCTCCTTAAAGTGTTTCCTGTTATGCTGACAGGTAAACATTGTAATCATCATTTTGAAATCAATTTAATATCTTGAAGAAATACTTGCAATAATTAGTTAATGTCGAATGAGTGGAACAGACAATTATTAAAAAACAAACAACAAAAACAAAACAACAACAACCCAAGAGACACTTGCATGGGTATTGCTGGTGGCTCATTAAAAGATGTAATTTGAAAACTATTAATCACAGAGTATATGCCCTTAATCCAATGGACTTTCATTGAGGGAGATAGAAACACTCAAGAGAATTACAGAATCATAGAATGGTTGGATTGAAAGAGCCCTCCTTTAAAGATCACTTAGTTCAAATCCACTGCCACAGGTAGAGACATCATTCAATAGATCAGGTTGATCAAAGCCCCATCCAACCTGGCCCCTAACACTTCCAGGGCTGTGGAGCATCTAAAATTTCTCTGGGTAATCTCTTTTAGTGTCTCACCACCTTTAATGTAAAGGATTTTCTCATGTTCCATCTAAATCTATTCTCTTTCCATTTGCAAATGTTACCCCATGTCCTATCACTACTTGGTAAAAATTCTTGCTATCATGCTTATAAGCCCTCTTTATGTACTGGAAAGCTGCAATGAGTTCTCTCTGGAGCCTTCTTTTCTTCAGGCAGAACAACCCCAGGTCTCCCAGCCTCTTTTCATAGAAGAGGTATTCCAGCCCTTTGATCGTCTTCATGGCCCTTCTCTGGACCCACTCTAGCAGGCCCATGTCTTCCCTTTTTCTGGGGACACCAGAGCTGGATGTAGTACTCCAGGTGAGAGTCTCACAAGAGCACAATGGAGGGGGAAAATCACCTCCCTCAACCTGCTGACCACACTTCTTTTTATGCAGAATACAATTGGCAATTTAGGCTGGAAATAGACTTTTAGTCAACACAAAATGGGTACAGGAAATCAACGGGAAATTAAAAAAGTCAAGTTGATCTCTATAATTCTCAAGAATCTGAAATTCTAGACTGACAAATTTTGGCCATAGAAATACAAGGATAGAGATATTAAGGAAATGCATACACTGGAATTGGCCAGAGAAACATTAGTCTGAGAACAAAAGTGGATTCATATTGCAGAAAGAGGATGTTGCTTTTCATAGTCCATACATTCAAAAAAGGTGAAGTCAGGTGAAGCAAAAAGAGAGATTCCTTATTTTGCCTCATAACCCAACACCAATTTGTTTGTACCCAAAAACCTAACTGCACAGAAACATAAACACTTTAGAAAGCATTCCTATTAGTATATCACCAACCAATTTCTTTCCAAAGAGACAAATATCTTTTAGGTCATCTTTGCATTTAGCTAGAACTTAAAGTTTTTTCTTCAACAATAATTGCTTAAAGAAATGTGTGAGAACTAATGGTCTTTCCTGTGTCCCTATCCCAGTCTGCAGATGAGTAGTGTAATCACAAATCTTTATTAAGGGAAAGACACCACATCAAATATCTTCAAACTCTCTTTATTTATTCTGTCCTTCATAGAATAACTTTATTCATTGATTTTAAGATCTAAAGAGTAGTAAAGTAGACGTACAGGTAAGGAAGACAGAACAGTGTGGAAGAACTTAACACCATAAAAGTATCTTTTTATGATTTAAGCAAAGACTTTAAAAGTGACATCAAAATATTGAAAGAATGAAGAAGATTAATATGTTCTCTGAGTAACATTTCTCATAGTGCATAAGGTCAAAATCAGGCTGTTTATTTTAGTCAGTAAGTTTCAGTATTAGACTACAAAAAATACAGGTGATTAGTAAGCAATGATGATTGCCTATGTTATATGCCTTATCTGTAAGTGTCTTTGAGTGATCGTTAAGGAAGTTCATATGCTGAGCATAGAGCCACATCAGACTGTCTACAAACAGTACCATGTCTAGCTGTGGGGCAGTCTATGCTTTGCATCAGTCCCCAGTCATCCAGATCTCAATAGCCATTGGAGTGTGCAGTGGGGCACAGGATCTTTCCTTCAGTGGGGAATGAGGGATGCAGAGGTCTGGGGTTCTCATCCCAAAGTCAAAAGAGATCATGGCCATAATGTACGCACAAAGCCTATGGTGTGCACCAGGGAATGCATCTTCTATGCAGTATGTTCTTTGGAATGTATTGCCCTGGTTCTGCAGGCAACTCTAGATTGTCTGCATGTTTTATACTAAACGCTCCCTGGATAAAATCCAAAAATAATCCAGCATTCGTCATTCAGAGTACTACAACTATAATGCTACTTGATTTCCCACATAACTAGCAAACCTCTATTCGTGTATTACTATGGTTGCACGACATCTCAGATTCCACTGGCTGGGTGAGAAGTGCCCCGTGCCAGTGTCTGTGATATGATTCTGTAAATACAACAATAGAGGGTTCAACTCCTTCAGACTGAAGACTGCCTAGAACTCAAGTGTTCGATGTGCAATTCAATTTCAAGATTCCTGTCATCTTGTTTAAATACAGGAACAGAGCTGCTTAAAAGCTTTTACTTCAAATGCAGTATGGTCCCTGAGATATACTATAGAGCATAGTACACATGACCAAGGGAAAAAAAAAACCCAATGAGAAATGCTTAATTGTCGGTTTTCCCGGAGAGGAGCTCGGTCGCGCTGTCCCCCTCTGGCAGGCGGAGAAAGAGACCAAGCTCCTCCAGGCGTTCCGTGGCAGAAAGACCTTTATTCTAAAACTCCCGCGGTTTATAAGGGTTCGGGGGGAGGGGAAGAAGGAGGGCTATGATTGGATCGAGATACGGGGGGAGGGGAGTGGCTTGAGAGCCCACGGACCAATGGGAGGTACAGGAGGACCGCATTCCAGTAACCGAGGCAGGGATTTGAGGGGAGGCGGGCACAACAAGGATCCACAATCAGGGGAGGGGAGAGCACCTGGCTTCGAGTGGGGGGGCCGCATGGACCAGGGGAAATACATAACTCAGGGAAACCCGTACAATAAAAACGCAAGCTGTTGCTTTTCTGCTTCGCTCGGTCCCAGGAGGCTGCCGCTGCAATGAGCCTGCTTCTAAAGCTGTTCCTTCCAGGTTTCATAATCCTGCTGTTCACCCACACTTAATGAAAGAAAAAAACCCCAAAAACTAAACAACCCCCCCAAAAAAAAAACAAACCAAAAAACCACATTAAAAGTAAGCTTTCTAATGCAAACAAATAACTGAAAATGAGTAAGGGTGTCCTGAAAGGAAGAGTGATTCCAGTACAAATGAATGGATTTCTAGTCTCTGAATGTATCTGAAGGCATGAAGCAGGTGGAACCTTGACAATTATCTCCTATTATCTGTATTATTAAGTATGGTTGTTCATATAAATGATATTATAACTGTCTGTCACAGTCCTTTGTGACTCCTGAATTTCTGAAACTCTTAGCAAAGCCAGTGTAACTGTTTCTTTTAGTATAGCTCTCCTAGAGTTCAGAGCCTACTGTAGTGCCAGTGTGGAACACCGTGAGGCCCAAGAGGGAATTCGCTGCAGGTATGCAAGAAAGAGATATCTCCTCTCTCTGTCTGTCACAGGAAGGAAGTTAACAAGCCCTATGAGGATTTGGGTCTGCTTATTCTCTTCTGTACTTCTAATTAGGAAAAAACCTAAAGGTCTCTGTCAGATGCCAGGGAGAAACAATGACCCAACTGGGAATGAAACATTTACCTTTCAGAAACTTTTGGCTACACCAAAAAAAGAAATTAACCTTTGTAGATAACTACAGCTTTTAGAAGTTTTACTTGTTCTGGAAAGATTTCAATGTATTACTACTACTTCCAAGAACCCATAATAAAGGATTTGATAGAGACCTTATTTCAAAGTCTTACTAAATCATAGTCATGAAAGCTAAATTAGTATATAAGAAAGACTTACTGTAAAACCTCAAAAGATATACTAGAGTACAGATTAAGTGCTTAGCATGTTTCTGGACATATTTTAAAAATTGTGTCCTCATAACACAGTGTCCATAAAATGTAATACTTCTGTGGTTCATTCTATACTGCTGTTCTAAAACTTGCAAATTTCCAACTGCTTTCCAGCACCCCTATGGAAGAGGACACATCCATTTTCCAGGGATTTCCTCAGTAAATTAAAGTTCTCAGAGCTTTAGTGATACACTTCTAGTTTGCATACATTTAAACACAACCCCCCTGTTTTCTTGTAAAAACAGACCTAATCATCTTCCCCACAGAACAACTTTTGAATGTAGTAGCGGACACCAAATTTAGACATCTAGAGGACAATTCTCTAGTGCCAATTAAAGCAGTTCAGAGCATACCCATCTCTTACTTCCTGTGCTCTGTGCTGGAGGATGCTGAGAGGAAGTGAGAAAACACAGCTCTCCTGGTATGCTAGTGATAGTGCTTCATTCTAATGAGTTGGCACAAGCCAGTACTTGCTAGTCCTGCAGGGAGAAGGATGGCTTAATTTTAACAAGCATATGGAAAGATAAAAAGAAATCTTAGTATAAATCACTAAAGTGGTTAATTAATTAAGGGACACAAACCCGTAGGAAATCAAGCACTGTTTCCAGGGATCGTTAGTATACTTAGCTGTTGCTGTTGTTTTTTCCCTTCCCATGATTCTATGAGAATTTTAAGATGAAACAATGAAGCAAGATACTATAATTCCTACTCTTCTTTACACATTGGCTACAGCAGCAATAATGAGAACTTTGGCATTAAATACAGTTCTTGATAATTTTGGAACTATTGGGCATGATCAGATTCAGATACACTTTCAGAGAGGGATAAAAATCAGGCAATCTCCTAAGTATTCTAATGTTATCAACTTGAGAGGAATTCTTCCCAGATATTGGTTTTCATAGTGTATAACCTTTCTTTTAGGTTCAAAATTAAAACAGACCAGATACCACACATTTTAGAAATTGTGTTTAGAAACAAAATGAGGACTTGGAAGTAAACCATTCTTTTTCAGAAGTAAGGAAGTATTTCTGAAGTATTTTCATAAAAAATGAAAATTTCATTTTACTAATATAGTAAACACAGTAAGTTTAAAACCCATATACAGCTGGTTTTTTAGTTCAACTTTACTTTCTTGAGATGTCACTAGGCTTACTTTCATTTTACCATGTGACTGCAACTGGCTTTCTAGAAGCTAGATCAAAATAAGTTGCTCCTTTTTCTTAGAAACAATATGGTTAAAAAAAAAAATCAACAGACATTTAAAAAAAAAAGGAAAACAAGCCTATTAAAATCTTTCAGCAGTGAAAGTCACGACCTCCTTGTGCTGTTATTTTCTGTCCAGTTACTGAAATGTAGGATCCAGATGTATGCCTGTTCTGCCTTTACAACTGAAAACAAGGGTGACTTAGAGAATTACTTCAACACACCCCTTGTCAGTGCTACAGACCATTAGCAATACTATAAATAGCATGATCAAATCCCAAATTGCAGATTCAGTCATAAAAATGTCGACATTTCCTGCTGATTCAGAGGGGCAGCAGCATTAACTGCAATCATCAAAGAACGTGACATCTCCACAGGACTTTCCACAGCTCACCGGTCTGGTGACAGGACAATTGTTAAAAATTAATGGGGACCATCAGATGTGGATAAGTACAGCTTGGCAACTATGAAAGCCATACTTCTCATTTGCAAGTGATAATGTAGTATTATTCCATGATGATAGATTGTAATAGGTTATTTAGATTATGCTTCATTCAGGAAACAGTAAATCTTCTTACTCTTTGAAATTCTGGCCACAATATTTATTTTTTAAATTTATAAGCCAGAGATAGGAGGAACTTTTTTACATTCTTTTCTAATTTTTCTCTGATGAAAGTACACTTCCACCTTTTGTTTATCCATTATAATCCTTCACTTCTCAATCAGTTAACATTCTAAGAAAGTCGAGATCCTAAAATCCAAAGTTTATGAAGAGATTGATTCTGATAGTTAATAAGCAAAATATCAATATATTGTAAACAGTAATTCCCAGCTCCATGTCTGGATTTATGAGGAATGATGTGAGTTTTATTGATATATTCTTACTATTTTACATGCCTGTATTTTTAAAGTGCAACAAAATATTTCAACCAAAATCACGGCCTGATGAAGGATCTACTGAATTACATAATCCAGGCTGTTTTATGTATGCAATGGGGCAGAGTAAACTATCACACTGTTTAGAAGATTGCTTAAGAACTCCTGCATAGAAGCTGATCCAAAAAGGATGGTCCGATAACATGAAGGATGAACTGTTTATCATTGTGGTCAATGACCATTTGTTCTGAAGTTATAGATTCTAGACACCTGATGCTGTTGTCCGAGAATGAGACTAGACAAGTGACACTTCTTTGTCCATGCTCACTACTCTGAATGTCTGAGGAATTCCCAATGTTAATGGAGTGACTTGAAGACTGTCAGGAGAAAAAAACCATGTGTGATATCTGTGTCTTTTAGGGGGAAAAAAAAATCAAACTAATTTAGCCAAGTTGTAATAGTATGAATATATGCAGTGCACGCGAGCAATAGATAGAGTCTCCAATAATTCTGACAGCAAGTAAACAAATGGTCATAGAGAGGAATAAGAAGAATCTTAAGCATGAGAGACAACGTTTGAATGAATGTAAAAGATGGAACTTGTTTCTTCCTGTTGCCAGGTATGGATCCACATTTCCCAAACTTTTACATTTCCTGCAAATACCAGTGGACCAGACTTCCAGCAAATACCTGTGGAAACTCAAAGTCTTGCACCAAGTGCTGTGGTCAACACCCCTACCACTGCAGAGATGAAGTCCAGAGTCCATCAATTGCAGAAATCATAACTGACTCAGGAGTACAGCAAATAATAAGTATAATTATTGTTTGTTCATTTATTATTTATGCTACTTGTGGGATTCACTGATACTCAGAAATATAAGAGATCTTAATTAAACAATATTTAAAAGCCAAGAAGTTCAACACATAATTGAAAGTATTCAAAGAGGTTGTCTATATGGAGTGAATTTTCCCCCTCCAGAGAGCAATTCAGCTCATCTATCCAAAATAGATATCTTAATGATGAGATAAAGTCTTTTTCAGAGATACCTCTTTCTCTCCACAGATTATAAGAGGAAACCTCCTGGCTAAAATTAGCCAAAACTGATATCACCCTCACTAAACCATGTAGGATTGACTCTATCCATTCCCAATGTCACACTCCTGCGTGGAAACACACTATTATGGAAACAAAAAGAACCATGCTATATGTAGGGAATAGATCTAGAAGTTGCAAAACTACCTCGAAATCTGAGTTATAAGTCCTTGACCATGATCGCCTTTTAGTACAATCTTTATAGGGTTCCAGGACATTCATTGGACTTCATTTCAGATTCAAAATGAAACAGAAAACAAAAAAAGTTGTCATTGTCTGTACTGTCTGACAAATGCATAATTTACATCACTGGTCCTTTCATCATTCAGATGGGTATCCTATTGAAGAACTCCAAGGTGCGTTCTCCACATCAGTCCATCTGGATTTCTTTCCAAAGGAAAACCATGAGTTTGAGGGACAAATGCAGATTTGCTCTGACTTTTCACACAGTAGAAATACTCTCTGTAATCTCTGTTGCCTCTGGCTTTAGTAAGAGAGAAATGAAAAAGGAAAAAAACAAAAGCAGAAAAAATCTCCTCGTCATTACTTGGTGAAAAGGATATTTTTTTTTTTCCAGCTTGGGTAATAGAATATAAAGAGAGAAAAGTTAAGGGAACAAAACAGACTCTTGAGTCTCACCTGGCACCCTAACACATAAAGGACCTCAGTGATGAACAGCAAGGATGGTTGCAGCACAAGGTTTTAAGGCAGTTTTTATAATTTGGAGGATCCGAGAGGAGCCTCCTTGTAATCTACCTTAGATAAAACAAAAACATGACCCATGGACCAAAGCTTCCAATATGAAAGAACTCCTCTGTCTCCCGTACTTCCTGAAACTGGATACAAAAGAAAATGTACTTATGTAATACTACTTTAATTTGTATTTTCTAAAGATAATATTCCTTTGCCAATTATAGAGGAAGAAGAATTATTTTTAGTTTGAGTTTTTACTACTGGTGATATGGATACTTTTTCAGCAATTGATGTTATTGTCATATTTCTGCCTAGCTGACACTTTTTTTTTCTTTAAGGAGTACTAAATGCATTGAATTGTTGTAAAAAAAAAGAAATTCCTTTTGTCATTTTGCTCAAAATTATCTGACAAGAAAACCGAATAACTTGCATAGGAGGAATGAGTCAAATCTTCATTGTAAGTGTTATTACCTGATGTTATTGTGAAAATGTACAAGTTGACTCATTCATAGAAAATCAGACAAACAAAATGACCTATGCATACAATCAAGCAACCTCACACTAATTCTACCTTTAATACGGTGGATCATTGATGGAATATGGACTTTATGGAGTATGATCAAGTACTGGACAAGAGGGACTCTTTTCCAGACCAATAGTCAATCTGCTGTGCAGTCCTTGTGCTAGCATTATCATAGTTATCTTTATTATTTTAAAGAAAAAAACATAGACCACAACAATATTATATGCAAAAAGATATGTTTTTCTTTATATTTTTCTCTCAAACTTAGTTTTGAATTGAAAATAGGAAAAAAATCCACCCATATTTTCCCTGTAAAGTGGTCTACCAGAAATCATTTCTTTTCCTTTTGAAAGGTTAAACTAAAGTAGAAGGTCTCGTTTCCTACAAGAAGTTGATTGCTATCTGTTTGGATTATCATATCATTAAGTTTCCTTGGCTTGCTTAGGTCCCTGATTACTACCTAATAAAGCAACGTGCATTGGTACATAAAGGGACACATTTATTAAAAACACTCTTTGAATTCTTCAGATGAGAACATTGTGAGCATGTAACAAATGAGCGTTACATCTGTATTATATGCATCATCCTGTATTTTAGAAGAAAAAACAGTAATTAATTTATATTTTAATTTTGGTTAAACTGAGTAGGAACAGAAATAGTGTGAGATCTGACATGAAGCTTAGTAAAAAAGCAAATAAATGAGATGGACCTATGCAGTGTGTAAGTATGTAACACTGAGGGAGAGGTGAAAACACTTTTTTTTTAATTAAAAAGTATTGAAGGCATAGCTTCAAGGTTAGCATAAAATAAACTTTAGTTCAATAATGATTAAGCAAGAAGGGTAAGGTAGTAAAATGTTAAATACTCCTCTTCTTTATAGGTCATGGTCATCTCACCTTTGAACTGGAATTTGCTAGCAAAAAGGCAACAAAGCATAATAAATGCTTCACTTTTAAAAAACATGTTTTTCTAACCCCATCCATATTATAGATATATCATTTAAAAGAAGCTTGGGATTGTTTGGCACATTAATATCCAGAGCTGAATTAACAATGATAAATACCAAGAGCTGCATAGACAGGACTGAACTAGTAAAGAGAAGTGTAATACTGCTGAGAAGCCCTACTGTCTTAAGTGGTGTTTGAGATGAAAATAACTATTACTCTTCTGACAGTGATTAGAGCAGAGCTAATCATAGCTGGGTTGAATGACAATATATCTCAATTTTACAAGCACTTGTAATACTCACTGCATATGTCATTATTCAAAACTTTGTACTGTATAATCATGGATTGTATAATCATGGATTACTGAAATAAATACAGAGAGTTCTTAAGTGGTCTAGTGAATTCTAATCACTATAAAGTAAATGTCATCAAGCTTTTAAATTAACTGGAACTTGCTATTTATTATTTCCTATTAGGTACACTACTTGACTAGTTAAACTGGTTATTGGATTCTTCATAGAGCAGCCCCTGAACTCCTTCAGTCAATTATATTCTTTATTGCATCTGATTTGTCAATGTCAGTGTCACTTCTAATCTCTTAAATCCACATTGGCTCAGAAGCTTTAAAATGTACTTATTCTGTTACAAAATTAGGAAGTTAGACAGAATCCTTTCCCTCTCCCTCCTCTCTCTGTGCAAACCACAAAGCTGCTAATAATGCAAAAGATATAAACACTTGTTCTTCAGCCTCTATGTCTATACTCATATACCTACCTCTCTAGAATGAGATATTTTTTAAGACAAGCTACAGAACTAAGTGGGAAAAATATACAAACAAACAAAAAACTCTGTTGGGTGTTTTGCTGCCAGCATATTGTATATTGAACACTCTGAATCTTTGACTCAGTTTCGTAGCACTTTAATCACAGAAATTAGCAAAACAAAGTAACTGTAACTAATTCCAGAACTGGGAACTTTAACATCTTGGTATTACTATTCATAGGTTTTGATTTATATCTGCAAAAGTATTCCAGACATTTTTTAAAGTTGTTACAATATTAAATTCCCTCTTCTTCAATCTCCCCATTTCTTTGTTCATCAACAAAAGCTAGATTTCAAAGGAAAAACACAGGTATTAAAGGAAAAGAAAGGAAAATACAGGTATTAAATGATGGTTCTGTGAAATGGTCTTGTCAGTCTAATAACTCTTTAGTTCACCTGAAGAGCAGCATAAACATGTAGGCTATTTATTTCCATATTGTAAAGTAGAGTTTGCCAGGCACAGACTTGTTTTTCCTTTAAAACCATTCCCTTTCTAAAGGATCTCCTTTTTGCCAGTAAAAAGCTGCTTTTTACATATTATAGGCGTATAAACCTCTGAACTATGAAAACAATTCCCCTCCCAGGTTAGGCGCATCACCTTTATTCTGAAGAGAAGGCAAACCAGACCAGACTCTTACCAGACACAGGGAAAACAATTGCTTCAGCTCGATCCAGCAGTGCCGTGCGCGAACAGGCAGCCTTAGAGATCCCTGGGCCTCATACAAAAGGGAGATAATTGGCTTTCACGGAGGAGCTGTAAACATCCATCACGGCGGGGCTGGGCGGCGGCGGGCGCTGCCCCGGCCGAGCTGGGCGCTCCCCGGCGGGATGATGTCAGGCACAGCCCCGGGCGGGCGCTCATTGGCTTCCCTCACCTGGACCGGCCCTTAACCCTAAACTGCCGGCCGCCGACTGAAAGGTGTCTCTGATCATTAGATACACACACACAGGTGGGGTCTTTCTAATTTTTTTCCTCTTTGTTTTTGTCTCTCTTTCTGTTTCCCTTTCATTTTTTGCTTGCTTCCCCCGCCCCCCTTGCAGAAAATGAGACTGTACAGAAGCTACTGCTTTGGGGACCATGTGCTTGTTGTGACTTAGCTATTGAATGTAGCAATTAAATAAATTCTAAAAACTAATTTGCCTAAATTATTAAACAAGACCCTCAGGTAACTGCATTTTCATAATCTGTTTACTATATGACAGTAATCATCAAAATATTGTACAGAAGAGGTATTAAAGGAAAGGTTAATGTATGCAGCACCTGGAGAACTCACTTTTTAAATGATTTTGCATTGCCTTCTCTTAAGGCATGAGATTAATAAAGACACACACTGGAAAAAGGGTGTAAATTCAAGAATATTGCACTATTGCAGTGTCAGGTTGATTATTGTATCTTTTTAAGTATTTAAAACTAACAGCAAAAGTACAAAGATGCACAATTGTACATGCACAGTTGTTCTTTGAATGTTAGGTAGCAGCCCAGATATTCTGAACTAGTAAGGTGTGAAGCACTATTGAATGTATGATGTCCTAAATATGGTGACACTAAGTATTTTGCTATGTTACGGGCAAATCGTGAACTTTTGAGTCCAAATCAGTGTTAGAATTGCTTTCCCACTAATGAATGTTTTGATCTCTCACCTTTAAGTTACAAAAAAAATCCAACTGCTGTGTAGAAAAATGCAAAATCTGATCTGACACATTGTATTTGTATCTTTTGTTCTATATAAACTTTTTTTTAATCTATGGAAACTAATATTTTACTTCAATGAATAGGAAACTAATTCAATATTTATTTACAGTGAATTATATACTACATGAATTTATTTATGGTCTGCTATTCCTCATGACCAGAAAGGAAAAAAAAAAGAATTTTTTTTTAAAATTGTTACTCAGTTTGTTCTCTTTGAAAAAAATAAACCTGGAAAACCAAAGAACCAACAACACTAAACCAAAAAAACAGGAAAAATGAAATATAATCGAATAGAGTTTAGCTTAATCTATAAGAAATGAAAGATAAGATTTCTATAATAAACTTGATAAACAGCTCTGTTATTTCTTTGTGGTTCTTTCACAATGTTTTAGAGACTCAGGAGATTAAATTCTATGGACTTAATAAACAGCAGTTCTATGTGGGGATCTGGAGGCTAACCTATTAGTCAAAACATACTTTAGGCCAAAATGAAAGCCTCTGTTCATTTATTTATGCTCAGAAAACATGGGAGTTCAGATGGAAATGTATATAAAAAAAGATTCATTGCTATGCAAAGTGACAAAACTGAATTACAGATCAGAAAAAATTAATTTGGACAATGGGAATGCCAGCTTTGCTTTTGCTGATTAATGATCAAGATAAGACATAGTAATTGCTAAGAAGATATGAGTTATAAGGAAAAGAATTATTGATGAGATAAAGTATGCTTAGATGTATCATATGTAAAAGTTACATTCTCCTTAATATTTAATGCTATAAATAGTCTAGACAACATATTGTTGACAAAATTTGATTATATTGGCTGATTCAGCTTGAAAAATACCCTAATTTCCTGTATCTGGTTAATCTTACCCTGATGAATTAAAGTTCCATACATTTTATATCCTTGTGTAGACTACCCTTTATACCTTAACAGAGCGTATCACTCACAGATAACCTGTTAGACCATCTTTAATGGTAGACTGCCATACTTTTACAAAGTCTTCAGTGTTCATAAAATATGTTCTCCTACAGTGATAATACAACACCTATGCTTCATGAAATAAATAGCAACTTATATTAGTAGAAAATTTACTTAGAAAGTGTAATACAAATGCTAATTTGGAATATTAGTGGAGAATATTTCTTAGTAAATGGCCCGTAAAATTTGACATTTTCTTTATAAAATGTCTTTTTTTTTTTTCTGCAGTAATATATGATAAGGGACCCCTGGTGGCCTAGTGGTTAGGATGCGGCACTCTCACTGCTGCGACCCAGGTTCGATTCCCCGGTCCCCCAGGCAGATGGAGCTCGTTAGCCCTGTGAGGCCATCCATCTATGAGCAGGTCACTCTAAACAAACCTACGTCCTGAGGACCTCACTGCCATTGTCCAAGCTTGCTTGGCCCCGGCAGATGAACCTTAGGATTAAAGGGTGGGCTCAGTTCAGCGCAAGCTGTGTCTCACCTAAAAAATCCATTGCGCAGGCTTGAAAGGTAAAAGACCTTTCCCAAAATCTTCGTTCGCGAAGACTGGCCATTAAAAATTAAACATTTAAAATATATGATAAATTAAGTTTTTGAAATTGAACTACTTCTGAATGTATTGGTAAATTATCAATTTGTTCTTGCTTCAAAAATATCTATCACCAGTATTTTTAAAAACATGTATGAATTTGGAGATCTATGCTAGAGCAAAAGTAATAGCTGTAGATAACAGAACAGTGCCATGATCCTAACCAAGTCACACAACATTTTTCACACTTCCCCATCCTGTCAGACATGGGTTATAAGCAGCTTGAAATAGAAATAGTGAAAAAAATTATGAGATTCAAATCATACCTTTTAAATATACAGAAGTAGCAAAACAATTCAGAAAAAAAAATCTGTAAGGTCGTTTCTTTAAATTAAAAACTATTTAAAGAAAATAAACATTTTGAATAAGTTACAAGAGCTCAAATAAGAGTGTACATGACTGTGTTTGAAATCCAAGAATATAAAATTCTTATACTCCTATCATAGTGCCTTGAATTGTATATATGAAGAGACAAGCTTGTTAACTCTCATGCCTGGCACAGACTGTTGTTGTCAGTGATACTTTTTGCCATCATAATTTCAAATCCAAATCACATGGAAAAAGAAAGAGGAAAAGAACAAGAAAATGAAAGAGAAATGACCAATGATTTTCAGTAACTGGCTGTATTTCTTTCTGCAACCTAATATCAATCAATGTAGGAATTATGCTGAAAAATCTTACTAGAGTGGATGTTTTAGTCCTCAAGCAAAGGGAAACTCAGTTTTATTAGTATATATTTCCCATGAGCTGAAATCATTATTGCTTTTAATTGCTTGATAATTACTTCTGTCACATCAATCTAATGGTTAAACCGATTATTTATATTACAAAACATAGTTCTGCACCAAATACTAATTGAAAAACACAAGCAGTTCTTCAGCATTGCTTAACCTATATGTTATTAATATTGGAAGGTCTAGGTTTTGAGATTTTGGGGGAAATTAGAACTCAGATGATAAGAGTTTTTAGAGATTGAATATATAAGCTCAAAATTATAGCTCTCATAATCCTGTTTATGAGATGAATGTCAAGTTAGGTAGACCTGATAGCTACTACAAACATTTTTTTTTCCTCCTTAATTCAGACTACATGAGCTACCTGCTCTGAGGAGATTTATATCCACAAGATGGCAGCTCTGTTTGCATGGTCACTACTTTTTGCAATATTCAACTTGAAAATCATAACACTGGGGTTTTTTGTTTTTAGTTTGTTCTTTTTTTTTTAAAATTTTATAGTAAATATGCTTTTGTACCTCCTGAGGAACTTAAAAAAAATCTCCAAACAATCCCAATAGTTAAACACTAGTCAACCACAATGCAGAGGTAAAATTTGCTAGGTGTTGAGTAGATTATGAGGAATGTTTAACAGCACAAAATTTATTTTTAGAGTTTTGAAAGAATATCCATTCAGACCCATATGTTCTTCATGCTTCAATTTCTACATTATCAAACCCAGCACAGCCTTTGACAGATTCAATTTATAGAGTACAAAAGATTCTACTAAGAAAAAAGGAAGTGCTTATATGCCTAATGGTAAACGTAGGTTAATAGATTTCCTCTATAGAGGATATATTTTATTTTTCTTAATACCTAAACTCATCAAGAATGCTCATTTATGTTACTAAAATCTAATAGATAGCTTTATTTTAAAGTAAAAAATTCTGAGATGTTTATATGTACAGATCAACTACATACAATGAATAACTGTTTGTGCCCTGTAAAATTAATAAAATACAAAAAAACATAAATAGCAGGTTCCAGGTCTCTTCCAGGGCATCACTCACAGCTGAAATGATTAGTGAGAATATATGTGAAAGCATTTTCTTTGTCAATGAAACTCAGTAAATTAAAATGAAGCTTTACTAAAAAAAATGCATAATTTCACATGGAAATAGTTTGTCCATGGGATGGTCATTTCAAAGGAAATTATTTGGCCTAACTACCTGTCTATATGCAGTCTTTGATGGCACTTCTGGAGTGGAATCACTGGTCCCTCAGAGAGGAAGGAGTAAGGAGTTACCTTAAATGACCAAACCCCTTTGCACATATCATTATAAATCAGTGGATGGGAGCTTATAGACTGTAGTAAATGCAAAATTGATTGATGTGACTTACCTCTTAATGAAAAAGAGTAAACTGTTTTTAAGTAATGTGGGGCAGGAGTGCATGTATGAATGTTTATCATGGATCACTAACTTGGGCACTAACTTATTAACAAGGCAGCAAGGCAATGATTATGGCTTGGGGGCCTACTCTCTCAACGTTTAATATAATGAAAAAAGCACAACTTTGGGATGTGAAATTCCGACATCATGGTTTGTAACCTAGGTTGCATCAGCATTGACTAGGTTAAGGTGTGCAGCAGAAGAGACGTAGATTAAAATGGTCTAAAGAGAAAAGGTGATATGATGGAAGGATAAAGATAATTTGAGGTAGTTTAGACTTCTGTGAAGATACGGCAAGCTGTCCAATGCATGACATGAACCTGAACTGAGTCAGTTAGAGCAGATGATTTACTGCAAATTACAATCCCACAGTGACTGATTCATACAGCCAGCTGTAACAGCACACCACTCGTCAGAGCATTGTCATAAGAGCAATGCTGGTCTTTCATCAGAGAATGTTAAAGTACATTTATGTCATGAAGTTACATTTTCATTCCGTAAACAAAACTGTGAAAAGAGTATTACGAGAAAAGGGTTTCAACTTTTCTCTGCATGTATATGGGGGGGCGACATTCTATGTCAGGATAAGTTGACTGTTGCTTCTGGTCTGCTATGTGAGGGTCTATTTTAATACAGTTGTTTTTTTTTAAATAGGCAATTTTGTATGGATTGGAATAATGCAATAAAGGTACCCGAGCCAAGAATTTGCAACATTCTAAAAAAAAAAAATATATGCAAAGGTTAAATTTTTACACTGAATAGAAGAATTGTCAGAAAAATTTTAAATTTAATGTAAAAATGTCTACAGAGTTAGAAGGCTAAATAACTTTTTCAAAAGTGACTTAAACTCTAAGTTGCTCATATCCAAGACTCAGCTGTTTTACTGCCTAGGTTCAGATATTGCTGGGCTAGCTCTGGATGCACCAAAATGTTCTCACAGGAAAGAGCAGAACCATGAAGATGTACTCACTGGGCATCAGTCATGCCACAGAGAGCAAGTGGAGTGCCTGTCCTATAAGTTCAGTTAAGAGTAATACCATGTTTATTCAAAACAGAGCCTGTTTGAACTGCTGTTGCAAATCAGGAACACTCTCAGCTGACTGACCTTCATTTGAGCATGACACAGATATCATCTGGATAGATTAAGAAATGTGGAAATATTTTCTACTCCTCTGATGATCACATCACTGCAATACTTCAGCTGGTCACGAGATGATCACAAGCATCTCCCTTGAGATGCATCAACCTTGCCAAAACGGCACAATTTTTTTAAATGGCTACAATTTTTCCATAACCAGAATCTTCAGAGAAACATTTTACAAATCTGATTCCAGAACTAGATGGTGGTCATACACAAACTCTGAGGAATTTTTGGATCTCAGAATTATTGGATGTCAGGGAAAAAATTTCTAAGACAAATTTCTAATAACACAGTCACACAAATTTTCTGCATAGCATAGGTCCCAAATAGTCTTTTGATACCTTTGGAAATCATCCCTTTAGCACCTAACTTCCGTAATTGTTTTGAAAATCTTGTATTTATTAATCAATTATGTTTTGACTGATAAATTACTTCATTATTGATGCCTAGATAAGGCATTTAAAGTTCAAAACCTGAAATGTTATTTGGTAAGTAAAAATATAAGAGAAAAAACTCATAATGACTTCACTCACAGGAGTCAGAACATAAACTAAATTATAATGTACAAACTTCAGAGCTTTTTTTTTCTAATTTCTATTTTGATAACACTATCTATGTGTGTAAGCCCAAACAGAAAGATCAAATGCACTGCTGGAAGTTCTGATTGCTGTGTTGTATCGTTTATCCAAAGCAAGGATCACAGGGGTAAAAGAATGAAAACAGTACTTTGAATAATAAATGTTCATTTCTACGTCTTGGCCTGTAAGATAGTTGAACATCCTGGAGTGGCATTTTCAAACACTACTGCAGCGAAGGGATCTCCGTTAACATTTAAATCAGTAAGCAAAGGCAATTTTTGTAGGTCCAAGTCTGAAACACTGGTCTTTGAGAACAGCCCTCATGATCACTACAGAAAAATGATTCAGGCATCCAACCCTTGAAGATTTCCAATGTTGAGCATATCACATGCAAATTTACAGGGGATACCAAATGCATCACATGACATAGTAGTGACCACTGCACAAGCTGTACAACCCTTCCTCGTTCACACAGGGATTAAAATTGTTCCTGAGTGTCATCCTAACACGATGACATTTTTAGCTGTTCAGTTGAAAGTTCATCAAAGAGGAAATTATTCAGAATAAATGTCAGTGTTTGGTGTTTTATCAGGAGATTTTGAGCCAGTATGAAATGAAGAGCTTGTTTCTGTAGCTAGCATGACAGTATACAAAATCATGTCACACTAAAAAGGCAGAGGTTACTGATTGAGGTACAGTTCTGTGCTGACTGACCAAACAACCTTTCTGATGTGTTCAATCTAAAGTTAAATTTGAACTGACAAATAGCTACATTTTTGTTATTTATACACAAAAAGGTTACTTCCAAACCCATGTATAGCAATATCTAATACAGTCATTGCATTATTAAATGAAAATATAGGAAAAATATTTTTTAAAAAAGAAGATACTAAGCCAGATACTCATCTTCAGTAATGATTGCTAAGGAATAACAGATACAAGACAAAGACCTTGAGGAGGATAACATATTAAGTGACTTAGTCTTGAAGACACTATCTTCATTCTGACATTGTTTTGAGAAACGGGAGAGGAAAAGGCAGGTGGTGTCAGAAGTCTCCATTAGTGGCCGAAGAGATGGTTTAAAAAACAACAGTGAATTGCTGTTATTTTTATATTAATATACAAAGTTATATATATGATGTATGATGCATATAGTATGTTATAAAACACATGTAAGCATATTTAAAAGTAGAGTCTCTGTTGGTAGTAAAAGAAAATAACAAAAAATATTATTAGTACAAGTATTCAACATTGTTCAATAAAGGTAATTCCAGGGGACAGTTGTAGTGAGAAGAAAAATAATTTTAAAGTAAAGGATGGTAGATTTAGATTGGATATAAGAAAGAAATTTTTTGCTATGAGTGTGGTGAGACACTGAAACATGTTGCCCAGGGACACTGAGGATGCGCAGTCCCTGGAAGTATTCGGAGTCAGCTTGGATAGTTTTATCAACCTCATTTATTGAAAGATGTCCCTGCCCATGGCTAGGTGATCTTCTAATCCCAAACATTCTATGATTCTATGACTTCATGACAAAATCATAATTATCTGCCACCACAGATCATGTTTTGAGTGTTATAATACTGACATGCAATCTGTTTGTCCTTCTAAAGGGTTAATGTCTTTAGAATTAATATTCAGTAAAGCACAGATACACTTTCATGTAGATTGCAAAGCCTGTACAAGATACAACACTAACCACTACTTTATTAAGTAGTCTATTAAAATGATAGTATCTTAGGTTTTAGAGTAATTGCAATAATTAAAGCTGGTCAAACCATTCTGCACAAGATTGTCAGATGAATTTTAGGGAGAATTTTCAATTAGCCTGCTAGATTAAATCTGTCTTGGTTTGAATCTGTCTGTTTGATTTAAAATGGTAATGCTCTGCTATGTATGGGACTCAGTTTTAGATTAACACTCACAAATTCAGGTATCTACGTATGAGTTAGGTATCTTATCTCACCTTATAATCAAGTCAGAACTAATCAATGCAATCATTGGAGCCTAGAATTAAGCTCAGTTTGCCTTAAGCTAGGTATCTATTGCCAAATACAGTTGTCTAAAAATGAGAGTTGTTTAATGTTATTTGAGATGGCCAAGGTTATCTGAATCAACATATCAATGTAGCTGAAGTCTCCTTTCTGAGAAGTAACAGGTGAACACTGGAGTTACAGGTGACCCGCACCCTCCTTGTCCAAGGTCTGCAGACCAGGCAGATTACCCAAACATCACAAGTAGCAGAACACTTTTAGGTTCAAACAATTGAATAATTCCTTTAGTGGTTATTCAGACCATAGAAAACTTCAGCTGTTTAAATATAAGAACCTATATTTGATCGTTGCTATTTGAGAGCCATCTGACCTAGGCACAGAGGGATGACATCTCCAGTGATCATAGAATCAAAGAATATCCTGAATTGGAAGGGGCACACAAGGATCATCGAGGCCAACTCCTGGCTCTGCATAGGGCAACCACAAGAATACACCATGTGCCTGGGAGTGTTGTCCAAACTCTCCTTGACCTCTGGCAGACTTGGTGCTGTGACTGCCTCCTTGGGGAGCCTGTTCCAGTACCTAACCACCTTGTGGGTGAAAAACCTTTTCCTAACATCCAACCTAAATCTCCCTTAACCTAAACCTCATCTGACAAGTTATCTACCATCCCAGTGCAGATATCTCCAATACCATAGACCACTGTACTGGTTTGGGCTGGGCTAAATTTAATTTTCTTCATGGTAAGTAGTATGGGGCCGTGTTTTGAATTTGTACTGAAAACAGTGTTGATAATATAGAGATGTTTTTGTTATTGCTAAGCAATGCTCAGAGCACCAAGTACTTTTGTGCTTCTCACTCCACTCCACCAACAAGATGGCTGGTGGTGCACAAGAAGTTGGCAGGGGACAGAGTCAGGACAGCTGCCCCCAGGTGACCAGAGGAATATTTCACACCACATGGCATCATGCTCATCATATAATGCTGGGGGAAGGAGGAAGAGGGGGGAAGTTCAGAGTGATGGCATTTGTCTTCCCAAGTCACCATTATACGTGATGGAGTCCTTTTTTCCTGGAGATGACTGAACACCTGACAACCCATGGGAAGTGGTGAGTGAATTCCTTGTTTTGTTTTGCTTGTGTGTGTGACTTTATCTCAACCTAAAAGTTTTCTCACTTTTATGCTTCCAATTCTCTCTTCCATCCCACTTGTGGGGGAGTGAGTGGGTGACTCTGTGGGGCTTGTTTGCCAGTTGGGGTTAGACCATGACAATCGCCGTCTCAAGTAACACTGGATATTTTGGCAATTGATTTGAATCCTGTTTGCTGAGGTGAAATAGCACCTTTTCAATGTTACTCAGGATTATCTGCTTCTGTTACTTCCTAAAATGAGCATTTATCTCCCTTAGTCCATCCTTGCACTGTGAGCAGAGATCCTGTTCCTTCCATAATATTTGCATCAATACATATTTTCTACTCATATTCCATTCCAAACACAGAATAAAATTGTGAATGTTCCTTATGTGATGAGCCTCAACAAACTGAGCCTTAATCTTATTTCTAGGGATGGCAGACTTTGTCTGATGTTCTAAAAATAAGAAACACTGGAAAAATAGACTATTTGGAAAAACAGTCCAGGGAAACCAGAACTTAACAACAATGGGACTGTGAACTATTGTCTCTGTAAAGTCTTGCACTAGGAAAGTACATCTTCAGCACTGTTTTTTAAATTTATTGAAAATATAATTTTATTAGTGAACTCAGTAGAATGAGCCATTTCAATTGGTGGGCTGGGAGATGGAAAGAAGGAGGTTAACATCAACACACCTTTTTATACTGTCTGGATCTCTTATTTTAAGTGCTTCTATCCTACCCACCAACTAACTAAACAGCAATTAAAAAAATCAGCTTTACAAAGAATGTATGTTTTACTTCTTTTTCCTTTTGATGTGTACTTAAAAACTGAACAGTGAGCTAAAATAATCCCAGTTATTGTAATTCTAGAGAGTGTGAGCATAAATTGCATATAGATCTTGAACTTGTAGATGAAGCACAGGAAGAATGGTAAGCAATAAAAAGTTTTATTGTCTCAATATTGCCTAAGATACACTGTGGGAGGAAAACCAAAAGAATAAAGCTATTTTCATCAGTAGGATTGTGAGAATATGTGTGCTTTCTGAGGTGGGACTTCTCCATAATGTGTTTACTTTTTAATCACAAGGCTAAGATTTTAATAGATTTAATTTTTGTGAAACCAATATCAAAATATATTTTTATTTGCTGAAGTAGACATTGGGATATCTAGAGCAGTGTATTTGTTGATTCATTCTGCATAAAACTGAAATTTTCTTAAGAGAAAAATCTGTGAGAAATACCAACATGACAAAATTGGAGTTGCATCCTATGCTAGACCTTTGCTGTAAGTTTTTCCCTCTTGTTGCTTCTTTCTGAAAGCCATATCAAGAAATTGTTTTTGTACATTACTGCCTATTAGCACAATATCTCACTACATCTGCAGTGTAACACTTTCTTTGGTTCTATGAAATTATATAATCCACTATTTTAGTATTAATTTGATTGTGTTTCTCTTGCTTGTAATTAATTTTATGAAGTAAATTTTTTGTTTGTTTGTGTATAGTGGATTGACCCTAGCTGATGCCAGATACCCACCAAAGCCACTCTATCACTCCCCTCCACAACAGAATAGGGGAGAGAAAATATAACAAAGGGTTCATGGGTTGAGGTAAGGACATCAAGAGATCACTCATCAATTATCATCATGGGCAAAACAGACTCAACTTGAGGATATTAAATGAATTTATTAATAACAAAATCAGAGCAGGAGAATGAGAAGTAAAATAAATCATAAAAATATGTTCCTCCCACCTCTTCCTCCTTCCCAGGCTCTACCTCCTTCCCCACAGTAGTGCAGGGAAACAGGGAATGGGAGTTATTGTCAGTTCATCACATGGTATTTCTGCTGCTGCTCAGGGAGAAGAGTCCTTCCCCTGCTCCAGTGTGGGGTCCTTCTCACGGGAGGCAATTCTCCATGAACTTCTCCGTTCTGAGTCCATCTCACAGGCAACAGTTCTCCATGAACCGCTCCAACATGAGTCACTCTTCCACGGGGTGCAGTCCTTCAGGCACAGACTGCTCTGGTATGGGTGCCACACAAGGCCACAAGTCCTACCAGGAAAATCTTCTCCACCATGGGCTCCTCTCTCCGCAGGTCTGCAGGTCCCTGCCAGGGCCTTGCTCCAGCATGGGCCTCTCACAGGATCACAGCCTCCTTCAGGCATCCACCTGCTCCAGCGTGGGTCTCCTCTGTGGGCTGCAGGTGGATCTCTGCATCATTATGGTCCTCCATGAGTTGCAGGGAGACAGCTGCTTCACCATGGGCTGCAGGGGAACCTCAGCTCTGGCATCTGGAGCACCTCCTGCTGCTCCTTCTCCACTGACCTTGGTGCCTGCAGGGCTGTTCCTCTCATGTAATTTCACTCGGCTCCTCTCTGGCCGCAATCACATCTGTACAGTAACTTTTTTTCCCTTTTTAAATGTTATCACAGAGATGTTACTACCATTGCTAATGGGCTCATCCTTGGGCAGCGGCAGGTCCATCCCAGAGCTGACTGGCATTGGCTACCACATATGATGGAAGCTTCTAGCAGCTTCTCACAGAAGCCACCTCCGAATCTCCGCTCAACTACCAAAACCTGGCCACACAAACCCAATACATTGCGTAAAGCATATCTTTCTTAGACACAAAAATTTTATACAGTCCCTTATATACATTGCTTGGTCAGTGAATTTTCTGTTTTTTGAGGACATGATAGCTATGCCACAGTGAAACATGCTTTCTCCCTGTTTAAGCAAAGCAATTGAGGACATGCTTGAAATAATGTGGAAACAGACCACTGTTCGACTGTGCTGACTTCATGGGTAAATGCTCGCCTGCTCCATATTTACTAGGCTTTTCCCCCTACACTTCTAAAACAAACGTAGACTCACGTTTTCTGCATTAACCTTCATTTAATATAAATAAAATCCCAAATGGCTTCTAAAATATATCTTATGATATAACCTTTCCTTGGATTCAGCTAATAATTAGCCATTATTTTTTTTATTTTCTACCATACTTTAAGTAACAAAATTATATAAATATTATCTATTCTGAGTTTCCTTATTGAAGTTAATGACTCATATATTCTACTTCATCTGCTTTGGAGGAAATTAATAAAGTTTAAATCCTATTTTATCTTTTCTTTTCTGAAATTAATAATCTGTATGACCTTTGCTATGTTTCTTTGACTTAAAAAGTAATCTTCATGCCTATTTTGCTTTCCAAGTCCTGAATTTCTGAATCCAGCTTTGCCTCCTTCAATGAAATTAGCAGTTTTCTCAAATCAGTTTTTCTTAATTTTTATATAAATGAGAGAATTCTTATTACAATTCCCTTGCCATAATTTCTTGGTTTCTGTAAAAGGTCTGAAACAGTAACTGGTTAAGAAGTATACTCTTTTAAACAATTAATTACTATCTAATGCATTAGTATGTAGTTTCTTTCACCTCTGTGTCCCCAGTGTCCCCTTCCCATCCCATATATTTTTCAGTTTTTAATAATTTTATATTTTATTTGTATTTTTGTCATTTTGCTTCTGTTTTGTCTCAGTAAGGTGCACTTTGAGCCTCTAGCTACACAGCTTTCCTCCCACATGCTCTCTGTGCACAATCAAATTTGCAGTGTGGCTGTAATTCATCCCTGTGGCAAAAGGTAAGAACAAAGTCTATGAATCGCCTAAGTCCAACCAAATCCCTTAAACAGACTTTATATTATCACTGTGCATACAAATGAGACTTGTCATTATAGTTTCCCCAGTTTATTTGTGTGCAGCTGTTAGATATGTACAGTCCAACAGAAGCCCCCCGGGGGAAAAAACCTCCAACAACTCTAGCATAAACCGGCCAAAACTATCTGACTTTTATGAGCTTTCAAAGTTGATATAAATGATGTGTCTTATTAAAAACAAAACAAAACAAAACAAAAAACAATCTTCACATTACTTGGCAGTATGCTTACTGATAAGATAGATGGTTTGTTTGTTGTTGTTTTTTTTATATATTCATTTGGCTTAGAATTATTAACATGAACTAAATTTATCACTTGAAATAAAATGGCTTTGGTGGATACACTGAAATCTGCAGGTAAGCCCTGAGTGTGTTTTAGGAGCTGGTCAAAATGTTTAATTATTTCATATTTCAGACTTCTATGATGCCATTTCAGACCTTTGGTCAACTTCTATACTTGTCAATCATTATTTCTTTGCCATGTGATCCTTGTTTGTAAATTAATCTCATGAAATTGATAGAAAATGTCATTGCTGGCGTGACAGAAATTTAAGCTGTAATTGAAATTCTCACTTTTGAAATCACATATTTTCATAAAAATTGCTTTAAAACTACATTACCTGGATGACTCCTGACTAAAAAAGAATTGCAAAATCACAGAATCACAGGATCACAGAATGGGTGCGGTTAGAAGGGACCAGAATGGGTCATCTAGTCCAATCTCAGAACAGACAATTCTACATGAGAATCATAGAATCATAGAATATCCTGAGCTGGAAGGGACCCACTAGGATCATAAAAGTTGAACTCCTGACCCTGCACAGAACAGCCCCAAGAATCACACCACGTGCATGACAGTGTTGTCCAAAGCACTTCTTGAACTGTGTCAGGCTTGGTGCTGTGAGCACTTCCCAGGGGATCCTGTTCCAGTGTCCAACCACCCTCTGGGGAAAGAACCTTTTTCTAATATCCAACCTAAACCTCCCCTGACACAACTTTAGGCCATTCCTTTGGGTCCTGTCGCTGGTCACCTTAGAGAAGAGATGGGTGCCCACCCACCTTCCCTCATGAGGAAGTTGTAGACTGCAATGAGGTCTCCCCTCAGTCTCCTCCAGGCTGAACAAACCAAGTGACCTCAGCCCCTCCTTGTATGGCTTTCCCTATAGACCCTTCACCATCTTTGTAGCTCTCCTTTAGATGCTCTCTAATAGCTTTATATCTTTTTTATATTGTGGTGCCCAAAACTGCACACAGGACTTGAGCTGAAGCCACACCAGCGCAGAGTAGAAGGGGTCACTGCGGAAAAAAAACAGTTAGAAAGAAGCTCTATTAAATTAAGACCTGCTCTTAAATCTGCAGAACTCGTGTAAAAATTCCCAACCATTTATTTAGCTTTGCCTCAAGGTGATAAGGAACACATAATCAATAACAAAATGTCAATTTTTTTCTTCAAGTTAGGTGAGGCTGAATCCCCAGTAGATTTAAACTAGTGCAGCTCTTAGTTGTTTAAATTCAGTTGTGTCTTTGTAGATTAAATAAGACTGTGTCAAAATTTAGTTTGAAGCTGTAACTGTGTACCAAAATATCACTTATGAGTGAAATGTCATTGTAGGTTAATTTGAGATCATTTAGAAGAAATTTAAAAGATAGATGAGACATTTTTAAATTTTTGATCACTAAAAGTATTTTAATGAAATGATCCAGTTCATTAAGAAATGTTCTTTGGGAAGTAATCAGGGAGGAATAGTAACCACATTTAATTACAACACCCTTCTAGTCTGAATGATTTAACCACAGAGCATTTTGTCTGCAATGGGTTACAGTGAGTCATTGTTGCTGCTTATGATCCTTTATTCTCTCAAGCAGCTCTTTTAAACCCCTCACCCTCATTCACTTTCTGATGCATTATTCAACACCTTGAAGCATTAGAGAAACTCATAATGAGACAATGATTATGCTTCAAAAGCTTAAAAAGAAGGGACTCCTATCTGGTATTTTCTTATTTTCTTTTGTGAAACACTGTTTTGTACTTGGAACTAGCCATGGTTCATATTTAAAGAAATGTTCATCAAGATTATACATGTTCAAGGACAATATTCTCTGTACATACTGACTTTCCATGATGAATAATTTTCTTCAGCTGCCTTCAAGAACCCTAATCCCAGACATGGAAGTAAACAGCAATACACTGTGATGGTCAGGACTGAACAGTGCTGGTATCAACACAGGAAACATGTTCCAGCTCTGTGTATCCTTTAAAACGAAAAATATCTTCCTTGCAGTTCCCTACGGGTTAAAGCAGAATGACTGTTTACTCAGAGATGACTGCACATGAGGAGAGATGTTGGCCTAGATAGGATCTCTCAGTAGAGAGCTGAAAATGCCATCATTTTTTGAATAAAACATTTGAAATATTTAAGGTTGGATTGTTTGGTGATTTGTCTTATTTTTTAATTCCTTGAGTCAAATTTCAGCTACTTCTTTCTCATTCTGAATGAAAATAATTTGCGTGATTGAAAATAGGAATCAGAACATTAATTTCATTGAAAAATTCTCTTAGAATATATATACTATTTTCCACTAAATGTAATTTCATATAGTTGTCTTTCAGATAGATGGTACTGAGGGATAGCTGCTGAGAGGAGACATTCATTTTCCACTGTAAAACTAGATTTTAGACCTAGGTAGAACATATTTCTTACAGCTATGTCAAGTCCTCCTTGACTTGTTAGCCTCTGTGTAGCTGCAGGGAAGGCAAATGTTGGAAATTCATAATGAGCTTTCTTTAAGCACAAACAAAAGCTAAGAAAATGATTTCTCTAATAAAAAGAGGTCATTTCTACCTACCATCTAAAAAAAAAAATCTCCAGATTTGTTTTTTGTTCTCAGAAGGAAAAGAGCAAAATACATCTTAGAGATGTGATATAAGATACTACATAGAAATAATTAATAAGATCTGTAGAAACTGTCATATGTACATATGATGCCGTTAAATTAATAGAGGTTTACATTGTCTACATTGTTTTCCACAAAGAGTGCTGTTCCATTCTGTTTGACCTTAATTAGTGTAATTGATAGTAGTTTTAGAGCTGCACACCATTTTAATCATGTAGTTACAGCTTTCATGACAGAAGAAAAATGAAATAGCAGCTGGGAGTTATCTATTAATAGTGAGAGAACAGAAAGGTAAAAAGAAAGACTGTTCTCTTCTAGGACTTCAGGGCTTTTATGGCGTTAGTAATGAATGACTAATGTATTCTAAGAGGAGCACACTGATCTCCAAGGATGTAATGAAGGGCAGTAGGAGGTAGGATCAATATGAGTTAGAAATTTTGTATCATTAGGAAATCATATAGCTACAAGAGTATATAGATAGACCAGAAAAATATCAAAGCTTGAGAATACAAACCATTTATATGTATGCATGTATGGATGGGATTACCTGGGCATGTGTACTAGGGGTTCAGCTGACATAGAGAGTGCTTTAAAGTTTCCTGGAAAAGCATACAGCGATACAGCAGGTCTCCAGGTTAGAGTGAGAATGAAAGAACAATCAAAAACTTTTTTGAGATGTGGTTATTTGGAATGGATTTGAAACAAGACCAGGGTATAATGAAAAAAAAGACAATAAATGAGAGTTTTCAAGTTGTAAGCAAAACATACTAAATTAGTAGATTTGTTCATTAGATTCAAGTGGTATTTTTTTTTCTTGAAGGTTTCTCCTATCACTGTTAGTGGCACTTAGTTTCTGAGGTTGGGAGGCTTTACAAGGAAAGAAAACTTATTCTACTCTGTTCTCTCTGGCCCATTACTTTTGCAAAAATTACAGTGTAAGGTCAATTCATTCACAGATACTAAAAAATATTTTGCATGTAACAATTATGTTTTTCTTCTTTAAAATAAAAAGGAAAAAATGAACACAGAGTTTAAAAAGTATGGCAAAGAATGGCATAATGGAAAGTGAAAGAATCTGGAGACATATAGTAGTTTTTAACTGTACATGTAACCATCAAAATAAATAATGTAACATAACTCTTATAACTTCAACATAATCATACCTATTTCAAAGATCATACTGAAAAAGCTTAGCTGAGATATTATATTATTCATAGCACTAAAATATTTTTGAAGTTCCAGTCTTTATGACTTTTACATACAAACACTGCCAAGAATATGCAACTGTCTTACAGTTATGGGAACAGTCAGATGGTAAGAAAGAAAAATATTTCTAAAGACTTGTAAAACAAATTCTCATTCAGTTTTTTTTCTGTTTTGCAGAATGATTTTTGTCACTACATTCTTTTTTTTACTTGTATTTCTCCTCTTCTATATTATTACACATCAAAATTAACTCTGACAATAGGGATTATAAGACTTTTACTGCCTAGGAAAAGGGAAAAACTTTCACCCTGTAATTATTTATAAAATGTATGGATACTAAACCTGTTGTTCCATTTAACAGCATATTGTGGCTACATGATGGACACAGTTCTATTTTTAGGTCAAGCAGTCAGAAAGGACACACTTTTTTTTTCTGTGTATTTTGCTATGGCATATTTTAATATTGGGTTTGATACACTAGATTTAATGCACTAGGGACAATGAAAGTCTGAAAAACAACAAAGTCCAGGTTACACACAGGATTCTGCCTTTGATGTGAGAAAATACACACAAAAATTATTTTTGTTACAGAACTATAAAAAATTGGTACAATATCAGATGAGTTTTCCAGCAATTTTAAGTATACATATTTAGTCTTGTACTATTTACTTAATTCGTAAACATACAAACATTATTTTTTTTCTATATCTTCCTCTCCACAGGCTTAACTCAAGAGTTCTTTAGATGTATTTCAGAAAATTAAAACTTTCACTTCCAGTGAAAGAGCAATGTACAACAAAACCCAGAGCAGGTATTTGAAATTAGTTCACAGCTCTGATGAAGCACAGGACCTGATTTCATTATGATTTTCCCTTCACAATTACGTAAATTAGCATTTTTGATTCCTTCTTTGTCTTATAGAGCACTCAGTTCAAGTATGAGTAAAAACTTCAGAGATTTACCTGAAACTTATTTTCTAAGTTTATTCTAGATATTAAATTCAACTTATTAATCAGTCAAAAGCACAACTTTCACTCTATGAACAGTTATGCATTTTTTTGTTCAAAGCCACATTTTCGTCTACAGGATTTAACTTACTGGGGAAATTGTGGAACTGTCATTATCATCCGCAATTGAAGAAAAAACCCCAAACAATAAAATAAGCAACACCCAAATCCCCAAATATTTATGTATAGAAATATATATAAATATATATATATTTAAATGTATATAAATAAAATACATAATCATAATCTGTAAAAGTTTATACATCCACAATTTGCTGAAAACAAATGGGATTTGTCATCTAAACATGACTTTTTAAGACCTGTCTCAGATACATCAAGTTAAATACAGAGATTTCATACAAATCCTAGTTTTATCAGCAGACCCAAGAGAATTCTTATTAATTTTTTAGCTTGTTTAAAATTTCTCTAATTTTAAAGATAACTATTTTTGTTCCTCTCCTCATATTTTCCTAATTTTACACTCTTCAATAACACGTTGCACGATAACGTACCTTTCTTTGAAGGAAAGACCTAGTTTTTTTGCTGAGTGAGACATAATGTGTGTTTCCACATGGATATTTTTGCCATTATGTTCTTGACTATTTCATGTACGGAATCATAAATTGAACTGTGCAACAAAATCTGCTTAGCATGAACAGGTGTGTAAACTCCTCTGCAAACTCCCCAAATGACTTTACTTCCTCCTTCTGGTTGTGGATGGTACTACCTTATATGTACTTCCAAAAATTATTGTGTCAAGGTATTTACTATTTTATCCTGGAATATCCATGAACCACTTTAGACATGTAATTCTTGGACTTAAACTCCTTTGGGGTTTTCAGAATATTTTGATGACTGAATACACTACAGGTTAGAAACACATGTTGATTTTTAGCTTGTGAGTATAAAATGGGTTGATTCATATTTCAGGCTTCATATATGAGATATTTTATTATAACAGAAATATTGTTTTTACAGTACTTCATTCTCCATTCAGTTGCAAGCTGGAGGTATCTGAGACTGATTTATCTTGAAAAGCAACATGAAGAGGATTTTTAGAAAAATATGTGAGAAATTTGATATGTTGTTTTTTTTCCTCATTGGATGACTATAGCAATCACAGAACATCTTTTGTCTGAAAGGTCACATGAAGTAGTTGTTTGCACAGTACATTAAGTGGCTGTTGCTGAAAATGTATTTCAACCTTTCCTGAGTGTAATATGTTAGGATGAAGTGTCTCAAATGTATTATATTGCATTTTCAACCCAGCCTTCTTAAGCAGTAATTGCATCAGAAGATTAAGGGGAACAAGAAGCAGAGAAGGCAAACAATCTGTTTCTAGGATAAATATTTCGTAAAATTTACCTTTTTTAAAAAGAAAACAAAATCTAAAACGTGCCCTATGACACAGAGTAAAATCAAACTTTTCAATTTTCAATCATGAGTTTCAATTTACTGAACTGGCTTGCTAGCATCTTTTTATCTTCTCTTTCTTTCCGGCATGACTCCATCTCTAGCAAATGTCAAATGATTTGTAAAAACTTCTCATATTTACATGGTATCCAATAAAAAAAATTGCATTTTTTCCATCTTGTGTGTAAAATATTGTTAACTTTATCACATATACCATAATTGACTTTATTATTGATGATCAGAAGTTGACAACTGCTTCACACTAGGAGTCTGAAAATAAAAATCATATTTTGCCAAAGGAAAATCCAGTTTCTTGTAATAAAAGAATGGAGGAAGCAGAAAATTTCAGTCTGTAGGTGATATTTTAGGATGTAAGTTATGGCACCAGTTAACTAGAAATTAAGAATTGATGGTTCTTGGCCAAGTATGAAAGTATTGCCTTCAAAAATAAAAAAGACAAAACCACACCAATTATTTTGTCTGGTACACAAAAGATTAGCCTTATAAATAATAAATTTTCTCAGAATCAGAGATTTGTGTTCACCCAATGATTCAACACTTCTAAAAGTCCTCTCACTGCTGCTACATAATCTTTTTTAGCTGAACAATTCATAGAAGGATTTATAGCGAATCAATGTTGTGGAAAACCTCTTCACTCTGGTTATTATGGAAAGATTCTGCATTTACAACTGGGCATGTTATGTGACATAGTTAGCAGCATAGACCAAAACATGTATTTTTACATACTTTTATAGGTACTTGCTCTCTACATAGTTATATCTGTATCTTTATTGCCTCTCTTTCCATCAATACTTTGCTTTCTTAATAGGAAACCAAAGGAACAAACTTTTGTCTTTTATTCATTTACATCTACATTGACTTATTGACATCTACAGGTTAAATGAAGAACTGAGTGAAAGATGGTTTTTTTGGTAGATATCACACTGGATTCGTTCCATTATTTCATGCTGTTCCAAGTATTTTACTACTCATTTTTTAATTATTTCTGAACAGCAAATTGTCAGGTACTACTGTAAAGATTTGACTGGCTTAAAATGTCCCAGGTGACATTTATAGCATTTATAGCTAAAATATCTAGTTAAACTCATAATTAAATGAGAACAAGAGGCAATGGGCACAAACTGAAACACCGTCTCACAAACTGAGACTCCATCTAAATATGGATGAAATCAGACTGAATCTGATGGGAAAAAAAATCCACTTTTTTTACTGTGAGGGTGACTGAACATTGGCACAGGCTCTCAGCTGTAGACTCTCCATCCTTGGAGATCTTTAAAAGCCATCTGGATGTGGTCCTGGGCAGCTAGCCTTATGTGGCTCTCCTTGAGCAGTGGGGTGGGACCAGGTGGCCTCCAGAGATCCCTTCCAACACCAACCATTATGTGTGATTCTGTGAAATCAGTGCACAGTTAAAATTTATGCTTAACAAAAATCTGAGCCATTCAGCTGCTCAGAATAAGAGACTGGATTTTTCTGTTGGCAGCTCCGTCACTGCACAGTTAAGCTTCTTTAGAATATTGCGTATATGCCATCTGGAGTGATGACTCTGCTTTTGAAGCTGTTGGTCTACTCTAAAAATTCTGTGTCTGTCAAGTCAGTCTCTGAGGATTTCTCATGTGAAATATTAAACAAGCCAGGTCCAAACTACTGCATTGTTATTGATGATGGTAAGAAATGATCCGCTTCTCAGTATTGTCTGCATCTTGTGTAGCTGTTCCTTTTAACCTTTTCATGTAGCAAATTGGTCTTCTCCTTTATTAAAGAACATGTTTTTTGCAAAACATCAATATTCCATTTTAGTATTTCTGATTTCCTCTGATTTTAATATTAATCACAAAATATTCCTCTCTTTATTCTCTAGTAAGCATGCTTCTGGAGGAAATGTGATAGGTCAAGTCAAAGGAGCCAGGGGAGTCCATCTCATGAAAAAGACATGGTATGTGCACATACATTGGAAAGAACATTTTTTCTGGTGATCAGAGTAAAACGATATTAGGTTTTGTGTTTGTAACAGCTTTGTTTTGAAGTATTTCATGGACATAAGCATCAGACAAGGTACCTCTTTGAATTCAGAGACTTATGACTACTGTTAAGAGCCATCCTGGGTAGCAGTACATCATCTAGTAAGTGTTAAAATCAGAGCTCTTTGAAAGATGAAAAATACCTTTTCCTCCCTTTCTAAGAGCCTAGTCCAGCTGGGGGTTTTACAAGGGTAATGTGTTTTGAGTTGGTTTGGTTTGGTTTTTCCTTCTTTTATTTCCTCTTTGTTTTTTTTTTTTTTCTCTTCTATCCACTTTTAGCTTCTCTTAGGAAATGGAGTCTGCTCAATCCATATTATCAGAGTTTGAACTAAATTGCCACATAAATCTTCTAAAGCACTCTTCTGTTTCTTTTCACATCACTGTGATGACAACTAGTCATCCCTCTAAGGAACCTACGTATTCTTCATGCTCTAGATCTCCTTGTCTAAATATGTTAGGGATAGATGGATGCTTTTCCCTAACTCTTCTTCAGTTTGAACCCACTTGGTCCTCTCTTGTGGAATAATTGGCATAATTTGTCAGATCTTCCCTTCTTTCTTTTGACCAGATATTAGTAGATAGTGAATTAAGTGCACTATGTAATTCATGAAATAGATTTTACTTTTGGGACCAAGTAGGCAGAAAGGACTCACAAAGCAATTGCACTTCCTAAGAAATTGATGAAAAAAGATAGACAGTGTTTTCTAAGCAAAAGAACTTAGAAAAGACTATAAATTTCTAGAATTTATTAAAAAAAAGAAAAACAAAAACAAATTTCAGTTTACTGTTATTAAGTATGGTGTTTAATAATTGAATAAATAAACCATCATAGAAACACACTTTTCATTTGTTGGAAGTTCAGACAATTCAAAGACACTGACACAGCATTATTTCACCATCATATATGCATTGTAATATGATCCTTGGCTACGATTACATTCCTCTTCTCTATAATTGCCTGTTTCCAGTCATCTTTGGCATCATAAGACTCAACTTTTTAGGTGTAGTCTTCTCAATTGAAGTTTTTGATTCAGTTTAACTCCTGGACCTGCCTCTGTCCTAGCTACTGTTGCACTCTTGTCCCTGCCCCATCATGTAGGCTGACCATTTGGCTCAACCTCATTCTCCCTGTTGCTCCTAAACTTCAGAAACCTATGTCTACTTTCTAAAAACTAATTTCTTCCTTGATTTAGAGACACAGCAAAAGTGGGTTCCTCTTAAAAAAAATCATGAAATATTTCCATACACACAGTTGAAGCAAGAAGAGATCACACAACTGAAGGATGAATAGCTATAAATTCTATATTCAATGCAAAAAGCTATGTTAATTCTATATTAAGTATGCACTATTAAAAACTCAAGGTCAGCCAAATTCAAAATTTAGGAGTTTCACACATTAACAGTAACTTCGGAAAACGGTATAGAATATATATTTAATAGAAAATGGGATAAAAAATGAAACATGCACAATGAAATATCCAACAGACAATATATAGAACACATAGGATAATAAGCTAAGGAAATCAAGTAAAAAAAGTAATTATATGACAAACCCACTTTTTTTAGAAACAATAAAGTAAAATTTAAAAAATGTACTAAAGAGTTGAAATTACAAGAAGAAAAAAATTAAATGAATATTACCAAAAAATCCTGCAAGTAATTCCCTTTCATTCTCTAGTAACGAGAATATGTGACCACATATACATCATTCTTATGAACTCTTCAGAAACATTTTACTTAAGAGAATGGCTTCAGGATAGAAAGGTAATTATTCTAACAGCTGAAATCCTTAGTTTTCAGTGTTATCATAAACTTTTAAAAAATGCAGCAATCTCTAAGCTGAAACATTTTTCTTCGAATTTTCCTCTTTATGACAAAAGTCATATAATTTAAATACACTCCTAGTTTACATATAACTATGCATATATATTAGTTTTAATACTGTGACACTGTTACTGCTTTTATAATAGAGAATATATGTCTGATCTTTCTCCAGTAGGCAGTAGAATTGCAATATATGATGATCCAATTTGTTGAATTCTTGAAGTATATTTAGAGTAAGTAATTAATCCTAACACTGGACTACTGATAATTTTTTGTATGAAGTCAGGCCATTTTCAAAATAAATGTTTGACATATGCTGTATGTTACACTGGCAACATTAATGGGACTATAATGCAAACAGAAATCAAACACCACTGAACAAATACAATAAAGATTTTGTGACATAACCCCCCCCATTTATTTGTAGTATCATACATGCCGTAAATAGATTCTTAATCTATATGTAAATTAGATTATTTCATATCATGAAACAGCAATAAACAACTGTTAGAATGTGTAGCTGTTTTCTTTAAAACAACTTTTAGATGCCTGTAAAAAAAGATGGCTTTTGTACATAATCTGTGAACCTCAAGACAAAACTTTCTCATTCTGCTTGGTTTAGCTTAAACTTTCTCATGGTATTTTTATTGGGGGATACTACAGATTTGAGGTCCTCTGAATCTTCCCAATGAACCCATGCTTGCCTCTCTATTTCAAGACTCACAGATCTGAAATTCCTGCAGTCACACCTAAACATCTACCTTTAGAAATACATGAACTATTTTGCAACATCGATGGCACCAATACTGTACTTCACTGATATTTCACAAACTGTTTTTACTGTGATGAACAGACTTTTATATCTGTAGAAGCACGGAACAAGAAAAAAATTGTAATCCATCCCTTCACTGTGAAGAGAACTGTACCTCACTACTACATGCATTTCCTTCAGCTTGTTTTTCAAGCCAGTCTCATCAGTAGTGACCAAGCCAATCTCTTTAACTTTCCTCATGTATAAAGCCAGTTAGCAATTGTTTTCTGAGTGAATATCACCTTCTAGCCTCCTGCCCCAAAGTTGCTAAAAGGGAGTAAAGTCATTAATTGTTCACCAGTCCTCCTGTGGTTTTCCAGTGTTCACTTGGAACTGAAAAATACCAAATTACATCAGTTGCATTATGAAGTTCACCTCTTGATTCTTTATTTTTCAGCACATAAAAGAGGATAAATTCTGTCAATAACAACTGAACAGCTGTAAGCTAGTCCTCCCCTGTCTGAGTGGTGATTTCAGGTAGATTTCACCCCTAGACAGACATTTCTGTTACTTACAGACAAATCTGATGCACTAAGTTGTAGCTTCTGAAAACTGAGTATTTTCCCTGCTGATATGGGTGCCTCTGTGAGCATTCAGAACCTCTGTGGGTCACATTCAAGCAAATGTGTTTGCTCTTTAAGTATTTGGACAATATCCCCATTTGGGCAATCCTGTCAGTTTTAGGCTGGAGGTTCAGGGTAATTTAGAGGACAAGATGTTTATATATTAGTTGCATTTAATCACTCACAGGGAAATGTCAACAGAAAAGAAATATGTTTGTTAGAGCTATAAATCAAATATAATAGATGAGAGACCTACAGATGGACTGCAAGAAAAAAACAAGGTACAGTAGAGTTTCTGCAAATCTCTGAAAGTAAATAGAGTTGGATTTTTAAACACACTTGGTCAAACATAGTTCATGGACAGACAATCTACTTACATTCCAGAGGATATTAACTACTGAGTACTAGAAAAAAAAACCCACAAAAAAAAAAAAACAAATAAAAAAGGGCAAATAACCGTCCCCCCACACAGAAGAAAGTCTTCTATGTCTAAAAGAGGACTGTAAAAAAAAAAAATAGATCCAACCCTTACAATCTAGTATGAGTGCAATATAAATTTTAATTTGAAATGTTTTCCTGACTGTATGTATACATTTGCAAGAATGCAACAGGCATACCTCTATGAGATATAATTTAATATGCTAGCTATTTCTAATCATACCTTTTTGGTAGGTAAAAATTGTCAGCGAGAACCTGTGTGTGTATCAACCACTAACTGACAGTTTACCTGCACAAAGGCAGTCTCAAGATGACCTGTATTACTTTTGCAATATCATCAGCATCGCACAATTCCAGAAACTCACCTGTAGCTATTTTAGACAATAGTGTTTCAAAAGAAAGGAAAACAGACAGAAACAACAACAGATAAAA
>NW_020897714.1:9253051-9259166 GCF_003984885.1 Neopelma chrysocephalum
TTGAAACACTGTAAAGTTTTCCATATATAGATTAAGCTCAGTATTTTATTTTAACTTCTGACAGAGAAAGTAATGAAGACATCATCATGCACTTATATGGAAAACCATTAGCCTTGGATGACACCTGAGGCCAAGCAAAGAAATAAAACTGATAGATGAATCTACCAATGCTTACTGAAAATAACCCCTCTGAACACAAATATAACACAGAAATAAGGTGATGGTGAAAAGTACAAAACTTTTACAATAGATATTTTCTGTTAATGGTGCATTTTTGGAACCCTGCATTTCCATTCTAAAGTTCATCGTAAGCTTTATATCCAATACATCTAAAAGTTGTCTTAGTTGTATATTTTATACTACTCTTTTTTCCTCCAAATATAAAGCTATGTAGAATATAAAATATATAAAATATTAGGAATATAAATCTTCTAAGATATCAGCTTCCTTTATGAATTGTGAAAAAACATAGATATAAGTTTAATTTCTATAGAGTTGAGAGAAATATTTTGAAATATTTTCTCTTTTGAATAACCATTACCTCCTTTTGCAGGAGGACATAGATTACTTAAATATTACATTAGTTATTTGGTATAGATTAAAGAAATAAACAATCAAACTTTCTTATATAAATGTTCAATTACTAATGACACAACCTCATCTAAAATACAACGTGCAATGATTTGAAATGGCTTTTATTGTAAATGGAAATAATCTTGCATGTCTTGAATTTATCTTCTACACAAATATATGAAATAGAACATATTTAGAAATAAATAGCTACACATACATAGCGGTATACCAGCAGAAGAGCAGGGCAGCACTGCGGATGCAAAATGTTGTTAATTTTACACCAACAGTAGCATGGACTATGTGGTGTGTCCACCAAAATTTATGAGTTGATGAATAAAGAGTAACCAGAGAGTTGCATTATGTCCATAATACCTCAAACCGAATAGTAGTCTTGGAGTGGTCACTGGTTATTTTTATAGCAATTTTGTGAAGCACAAATAGCTAGAAGATTTCAAAGTGTCCAGATGAATCCCCACCTACCTTGTCCTATAACATCTTTGTCTAAAAATCATGATAGTCTACATTGTTACATTAACAACTATTCCCAGTCACTTCAAAGACTAAATAAGTATGCACCTTGTGAACATATTCCATATTAAGGGACCAGCAAAGTAAGCAACATATATCCACATTTATGGTCTAAAGTCCTTCCACTGCATTGCCCTCTCTCTTCAGAACATATTCTTTAATTAATATAAAATGTCATAATTGATTTTATTAAAGTTTTCCACTAAGCCATACTTGCCATAACGGATATGAGAAAAAAGCCGTGTCTCACACCTGAATGACATGTTCAAGTACCATTAAATTTTTGATTAAAAATCATTGGTAGAGGCTGTAGCCATATTCCAAGTAAAATTTTCTTTCATTGTATGCAAATAGTATTACAAAAAAGAAGTGGTCAAACAGGATGAAAGGCAAGATTTCAATTGCTTTTCAAGGCAAACAATGTTGTTGAATATCAATATCTGCCTTTCACAAAATAATTATGTCTTTAAAAATTGCTGGGGTAAAGAAAAAACAACACACAAAACAGATGACAATAGTCCAGCACTCTAGTTAAACTCCCTCAAGGGAACAGATATTAAAATGAAGCCTGAGTAACACTATTAATTACTTTGTAATTTCAGTAAGTGATTCGTGGTATGATTTGATCTTCACAAATTCCTTGGAGCAAAAATTATGACTTTGTTCTGTTTCAGGAAGTAAATGATTTTGCTATTGAAAAGGAAACTGTTCCATTTTCAGAACAATTTCCAAGGCTGAGCTCCTCAGCACAGATTTTCAATTGTTCTTATTTAGTTCCTTTTTCTTTTATACCTAATTTAATATATTGACCTACAGATTCAGATTTATTCCTTCATTTGAATGAGATTTCTTCTGTTTTGTTTTTTTTTTAAATACCCTTGTATCCTACTCTTTACAGTAACTTATTTAATAACTTTATTAAGCTAGTTTAATAAAATGGAAGGAAAGTAAAATTATATATATATATATATGATAGAATGGAATTGTATCTGAGATTAAAACTGATCCAACAACAACTGTTATTGTTAACATTAACTTTCCATTTATGGTGAATCATAAACGTCATTTATGGAAAATATTCCACTCTTTTTTTATTCTGTGACGATTACTGGGAGTTTACTCATTTTAACATCTAAACACACTGAGATATTTGGTTATCATATCAGCCAACTACTATGAAAAATATATAAATACATCATGAGAAAGAGGTTCCCATTATCACATTATGTAAATTCTTCTTGTATTTACAATGCTGTTGAAACTGTCTGTGGATATCTTGCCTTTAAAGGTATGCTACTTTATAATAGAGTTATTGCTACACACAGAAATTTCTTAGAGCTTGTTTGTCATGTGAAAAATGAGAAATGTCTCATAAAATGCCAATACTTAGATATATTTACCTCCTTTTCTATTTGAGAAGGATTTCCTCTAGAGGTGTTTTGTTGGAATTTTCTGTTCTGCACAACTATTTATACAATTAGTAAGCAAACCCAAAGATGTATATGCCATACAATGTAGAAACTTTGTCATATTCACCAATAAATCTCTGTCTTTTCTATACATTTTTTTACAAGTATCTTATTTCTATTGTTGGCTGCTCCTACTTCTAGGAGGAAAAATCAAAACGTGTGCTTATAGTACTGCCCATTATTCACACTTTGTATGCAGTCAAATAATTAGCTGCAAATTGAGCAATTTACATAAACTCCACTACAGTTCAACAAAAGATGTTGTGTAGAAGAGAGCAGCTTTAGCATATGTGACTCAGAAATGTGTCATGAATCCTTGTTTCTGCATCTTTTCATCTGACTTATTTCTTTAATTGCTCAGTTACAATGCTCAAGGTGTTTGGAACAGTTTTATACAATGAAGTGACTGTTTCTTTTAGTTGCATCAGCTATCTTTGCTAAATATGATAAAAAATTGCCTATTCATGTTTTTCAAATAAGTGTGACTTTGTATGGAACAAAAAAATCCAGGAGGTTTAGTATCAAGAGGTGATTTCATATGAAGAATTTGGTAGAAATATCAACTTAAAATACTTCATCTCCTTCTTGCAATGGTGACAGAAGGTGGAATTACTCATTTTAAAACCTGCATCAGTTTGCTGCTCCCACTCACCAAATGACTCCACCACTAGCTGTTGTCAACAAATGTGGTAGGTTAAGGAGGCATAAACAGTATGGATGGAATGACAAACAGTAGTGGCAGGGAATGGAAAGTGGGAAAATCTTAAACTGAAAATACTGGATATTTTGGATCAACTAATTACAGCAGAGCATATTTAATGTAGTGATCAGTACTACAAGTATTTGGAGGGTAAGAAGGGGAAAAAAACTACTAAGGTTTTTCATAAATACTTTGATATAAACATAGAGAGTTTGGAAATGCCTGACTTACCCCTCCTTTCTGTATAGTGATGAAGCCAGATAAGTAACTGCACTTTTTCACTGGAGTTCATGGTTTGTAAAGCTGTCACTGCTGACACTTGGCTGATAGCACTGGGGAAATGACCGCTCACAGCACAACAAGAATGCAGATTGAATTTCTTTGACTATGGGTGTCTTGGGACCTTGCTGAACATTTTATCCAGGAACCAAGTCCTGTCAGTTCTTAAAACAACTGGAAAAACTCCCCCGTGATACAGATCATACTCTACATATCTTTTAGACTACTAATCTCAATTCCATTTAACAAAAACAATAGTAACTGAAGTGACAGTTGTACTAATTCTTGCTGAAAGTATATTTAAATTAACTTGCATTATGTATAATTCACTCTTAGAAAAGCCAAAATTTGATTCTAGAGTTAGTTGAATTAATGTGAAGAAAATAATTAAGAAATAATGAACTTCATGCCTAATTTCAGCTTCAGCTGGAATGACTTTTGGCACATAAAGACTTCTTTGGAAATTTAGAACAAGTTAAACCAAATCAGAAAGATTCCTACTATCCCCTGAAATATAAGTATTTCATATTTGCATTATACAGTTGCTAGTCTAAAATTGGTGAAATGCTGCAGAAAAATATAAATATGCATTGGAAATCTGAAGAGGCTAGCATTTTGCCATTAATATTCTGCATCTCTATAATGATCGAAATTCACAGCCAGAACATTTTTGTAGTCATTCCCCATAGAGAATATACACTCAGTAAAGCTATGACTTTTAATTATGAGCCTAAGCATAGCAATAATCTAACAAGGACTGGACCTTTCACTATGCAAGAGTCTTGGTCCAAAATTGAACAATTGCAGCAAGGAGAGGGGGCACCATCACATAAGGCACTGAAGCAATAAAAGAGTAGTAATATAATTAAGAAAGTTCTGGGACTGGGTTTTAATTGGTAATTAAATAATTGAACAGTTCTCATCAAATCACACTGAACCTCTGCCAGCAGGCTTGCATTTTTGATGGTTGGAGAAGTGGTACCTGTATTTTTGTTTTCTTTTTTAACTTCAAAGGAATGGAAGGGAACAGCATCATTTCTAAATCTCATTGCAAGTGACTATACTATGAAGTTGAAACTGAAAAAACAGCATAAAAGTATTATTTTTGGATGGAGGGTCTGAGCAAGGTATCTACCAGAACTAGGACTAAAATGGGAGTGAATTCAAACACCTAATTTGACTTTTCTTGCATTAAAATAAAAATATGTAACTCACTCTTGTATGCTTTCAACTTAATAAATTATAAATAAACAAAGGGAAAAAATAAGTGTCTTAAATAAATCTACACTTCTGTGAAGATAGTGTATGCCTCTGATGCAAAATTTGTTCACCACTCCACCCTTCATACACATACACTCACCTAGGTAAATGTATTAGCTATTTAAAGTTAAAAATATTATGAAAACATGAAGATAGGGAGATCTATTTGAATAACACTAACTGTATAACTTTAAAAACTCCTTTTGTGTAGTGTTGATGATGTACAACTGTAGTTTAAATTGTGTACAATTTAATGGTATGTTATATCATGTTATATAACCTAAATATAATATGTACTCTTATAATTAGTGTTTTAATGTGAATGTGTGTATATATATGTGTGTGTATGTGTGTACATACAAATATATATATATATATCTTAATATACCTAAGTATACATTATATGTAATGGAAGAAGGGAACATAAAGGTCATGAATTTTCAACCCCCTACCATAGGCAAAGACACTTTTCACTAGATCAGGTTGCTTAGAACTCCATCCAACCTGGCCTTGAAAACTTCCAGGTACTGGGCATCCACCAGTTCTTTGGACAGCCAGTTCCAGTGTCTCACCTCTCTCACAGTAAAGAATTTCTTCTAGTACCTAATCCAAACCTTCTTTCAATTTGAAGCCATTCCTCCTTGTCCTGTACATGCTCTTGCAAAAAGCCCCTCTTTGTCTTTCTTGACATCTCCCTTCAGGTACTGGAAGGCCATAATTAGCTCATCCAGAATCCTTCTCTTTTCCAGGCTCAACAACCCCAATTCCCTCAGCCTTTCCTCGTAGGAGAGGTGCTCCATCCTTCTAATAATCTTGGACTTGCTCCAACACCTCAGTGTCCTTCCTGTGCTGAGGGACGCCAGAGCTGGATGCTGCATTCCAGGTGAGGTCTGATCAGAGGGGAGAAGAGGGGGAGAATCATCTCCCTTGACCTGCTGGCCACACTGCTTTTGATGCCGCCCGGGACACAATTGGCTTTCTGTGCTGTAAGTGCAAATTGTGGGCTCATGTCCAGCCTGTCATCCACCAGCACCCCAAAATCCTTCTCTGTAGGGCTTTTCTCCATCTCTTCATCCCCTAACCTGTATTGATATGGGGAGTTGCCCTGATCCAGGTGCAGCATCTTGCACTTGGTCTTGTTAAATCCTATGAGATTTCCATGGGTCTGTTTCTTGAGCCTGTTTGGGTCCCTCTGGATGGCATCCCATCCTTCAGGTGTGTCAACTACACCACTGAGCTTGGTGCATTTGATCCCTTTTCTATGTCATTAATGAAGACATTAAATAACACTGGTGTGTGTGTGTGT